>NW_028261383.1:129958122-130315622 GCF_051295495.1 Thamnophis sirtalis
GATAATTTGGATTGGATAACAATTCCCATAGTCACAAACAGCACATCTGTATGTATTGTATAGTGGAGGACAATGGAAATCAGGTAGATTATAATTTTTTTTATTTTTTCCCTTAAAAAAAAAATGTATTAAAGATTGTAATTGCAATCCATACGTGTGTTTGTTGTTGTTGTTGTTGTTGCTGCTGTTATTGCTTACACTAAGTCATGTCTAGCTCTTCATAACTCCAGGGATCAAAGTATGTGAAACACACACACATACCCTGGTTCTCCATGGTCTCCCAGAGTTGCCGAAATTCATGTTCATCATGTCACTGACACTAGCCATCTTATCCTCTGCTATCCCTTTTCTTTTTGCATTTAATCTTTCCCAAAATCAGGGTCTTTTCCAATGAGTTCAGTCTTCTCATTAGGTGGACAGAGTATTTGATAATATATACTGGTGGCCATGCTCCTTATGTCAGCCCTCCCTTTTCTACCAGACCAGAAACATAATTAGATGAACTAATTCTACTGTACTGCAAGACTACATTAACAAAAACTTGCAAGTCTGAAAGTATAAACTTCCATCCATAGAAGCTATTGACATTGTTGAAATTAACTTTTGATTCCACGTTTCAAAATAATCCTTCAATATTTCCAATGTTATACTTTGTGTCATCCTGTAGCCGTTAATCAAGGTTCCCTCTAGTGTCCTGCTTTTGAAATTGTCTTTCCTACATTTTTTATAATTCTAAAATCTTGTATCTAATTTATGGGGATCCTTAATCTGTTTATAATGTTCTAAAATCAAATTTAATTAGTTCTGTGCTGTTTATTTCAATCTTTTAAAGTTCTTAAGTTTGTAGGTAAAATTTTATTTCATTAAGTCTGAAAGCAGACTCATCTAGACTTATTGACCTAAAGCAGAGTTGTCAAACTCAAAGCCTGGGGGCTGGATTTGGCCCGCAGGATACTTAGATCTGCCCATGCGGCCACTCTTAAAACAGTGAAGGACTTGCCCATGGTGCTTCTGCCTGCTAAAAGGGGCTCCTGAGCTCCGTTTTCAGCTGCCACGGCCTCCTGCAACCCCCACCAAGGCACGCACACAGAACCAGCGGGCAAAACATTTAGATTTCACCACTGGTTTTTATATATTTGTAAATATATTGGGATTAATAAATGGTTTATCCAGTTTTACAAAAAATATTTCCATTCAAAATGAGCAAAAGTCACACATTTATTATCCATACAGTTTTGGATTAGTCAATAGCCAGGTGGGAAAGATTCAGGGGAGCTAATGTAAAAACAGAGTGCCGTTGTCTAAGGCTGATCCCTAGATCCATAATCCTGTGGTAGCCATGCCAGTTTGGGAGCAATCATGTACCCAGGGCTTATATTGTCCCACCTCTTTGCTAGGTTGCTTGAACTATTTTAAGGAAAAGGCATGATAGGTAGTTTTAGTCAAAATATCATGATTGTGACTCAAATATTCTTTAAGAAAGGATGGAAGCTGGGGTCCTTTCCCTCCTCTTTTTTAACACTTTCTATATCCCATAAGCTGCCAGGTGCAAACAATCAGGACATGATAAGCTCCAGTTAAACTGATTTACTGCTCATGCCTCTACATAAGAATCTAGTCAACTAAAGTGAATGCTTTATTGGTGCTAGAGAAGAGTTAACAGGATTCAAGAAGGGTTGGACTTAAACTGTGTGTGGGAATGTAATGATTCCATGCTAATTCCTCCCTTGACTGCCCCCAGGTTCTGTCTGTCCTGGTCCTACATTCAGTGGGAGTACCCAGTTTTAACTACTTTACCCCATCTCCCTGTTACTTCCAAAACAAACAACATAAGCCTTTCTGGCCAGGAGAGACCCATTTTGTTGTCCCAAAGGTGCTTTTTCAGGAAACCTCAAGATGAGAAGTGAAAGAAAAACTAGAAACTCCAGTTGCCTCTTGAAAAAGCAACTTTGGGGCAACCATGACCTGGATGATGGAGAATCTCCATAGACCCATTTCATTGGTTCTACACTGTGAAAAGGGGAAAATATCTGCACATACAGGGCCCATGGGTACAATTCTGCTATTTACTCCAGCAGGATGTTTGGCCTTTCATACCCCAGCTCAAGGCAGAAGGTTCATAGCTAAGAAATGTTTTTCACAATAAAGGGCAGTATCTGTTGTGGCCCACCAGTGGCCAGCAGAGCTGGCTGCAGACTTGGACAGCGAGGAGGTTGGGGAGGAACATGGGCCAGTCCTGGAGTCTGGGGAAGGCTCTGATGAGGGCTCTGTGTTGGAGGCAGAGTGGGGGCCAGAGCCGTATGCCAGTCATCAGCTGCCTTCAGAGTCAGACATCAGTGAGACAGATGAGCCTGTTTCCAGTGTGTGCATTCTCAGTTGCCAGATGAAGGGAACAACTAAAGAGCAGGGGTCAACTTGGGAGTAAGGCCAGACGATGAATGAGCAGAATTCACTGTAAATTAATAAAATGGGGGTTTGCCAGGACAAGGAGTTTGTTTCATGCTCTTGGGAAGCCTCCGTCAGAACAGCTACCTTGTGTCATTTGCCAAAGAGTGCACTTCGGTAGTCACAGGATGCATTGACTGAGTGATGCTGATCACACAGGCACCTCAGTTCCTTTGGAGGCACAAGTTTCCTGGTGGGAAGCAGAGAGATCTCTGTTCTGGCTGACTCTGGCTCTCTTGAGCTGTGGTGGCGCAGAGGTTAGAATGCAGTATTGCAGGCTAACTTTGCACATCCACCAGGGTTTCGATCCTGACTGACTCAAGGTTGAGTCAGCCTTCCATCCTTCCAAGGTCAGTAAAATTACAAGCCAGATCGTTGGGGGCAATACACTGACAGTGTAAACCACCCAGAGAGTGCTGTTCAATACTATGGGGCAGTATATGTCTAAGTGCTATTGCTATTATCACCAACATTCAAAATATGCACAAATTAATTGTGAATCTGCAGAGGTGAGCGGTTGGTGATCTTGGAGAGGAAGCATTTTTCAGATGCAGCATTATGTGGTTGCACACATACAGTTCCCAGCTCATGAGTAATCAACTCTGGGGCTAATAGAGTGCCCCCTATGGAGACGGGCTTGTAAGTGACAGTGATGATATGACGTGAGGTGATCATTTATTTGCCAAATAGGCAATTATTGAGCAGCAGGTTTCTGCTCATGCCAGAGAGAACATTTATAATCACAAGTCCCCTGTACTAGCCCCTTTTCTCCACACCAACAGCAGCAATCTTTCATGGTTTGAGTTACAAAAATGACTGGATTTGTGACAGTGGCCGAGCTCATGGAAAGAAGGCAAGACACATTTCATGTTTTAAGATTATATGAACACAGAATATTTAAAAAAAAATAATCATATGGAAAAACAAATGATTCCAAGCATCTGTAGGGTTTTTTTTAATCTACCTTCTTCATTAGATTTAATGATACATTGATGTCTGTAAGTTGACTAGAGATGGAACATTAAGCACAGCAGCTTTTTTTTTTTTTTGATACATACTGATTCTGAGCATCATCGTGTTCCTTAAGGCCACTGACATGAGGAATGCTAACTTTCCAAAGACATAGACCCATAACTAGTAAGGAATGAAGGCTGAAAGTAAGGGCTATTTTACTTTGATAGGAGGATTTGGGTGTGTGTGTGTAAATAGAGTAAATGGAGTAGAGCAGGAGTCACCAACCTTTCGGACCTCAGGGACCACCACTAAATGCATAATTTTAAATCCCGGGACCACTAATATGATCTGCCTAATGACCGGCTAGGTGGGTGTGGCAAGGTAGTCATGTGACTGGGTGGGCATGGCCAACTCAATGCCACTTACATTGAGGGGTGCCTTGCCACCATCTACTCACCACTCCCAATCACTCCCACCCAGCTCTTTAGGGCTCCAAGCAGTTGTTGGAGCTAAGCAGCCACCAAGAGAAAGAGTTGGCAAAACAGCTGGCTCAGTTCAAATTGGATCTGGCCAATGAGGAGGCTCAGCAGAAGCACCTCACTGAGGACTATGAGTAGAGGATTTCCAAGCGTAGGGAAGACCTGTGGGAGTACAAGGCCAGATACAGGTGCCTAAAGGCTCAGCAGGCTGAGATGTTCAGCCCATTCCAGACCATGATACTGTCCCACTGGAACAAGGCCCTCCGGCTCTTTGCCACTAGCGGTGCTTCCCTCCAGCCTTCGCCCAAAGCCCTGCACCAGGAGGCTGAAGCAGACCCCAAATCAAAATTTCTGCCCCTCCTCTGACCCACACAAAAGGGCCTTGAAGGGGATACTCTCTACAGCAACACATTCATTGCACGTATCCAGCCCAGGGGCCGTAGTTTGAGACCCCTGATTTAGTGCAATATAAAAAATGCAAATAATTTTTCTGCACACCACCAAAATTTTCTCATGGACCACCAGTCGGAATAGAGCACCAGTGTAGTGAGGAGAGCAAAATCTCTTTCAGAGGACAGCTGCCCTTGTGTGTTTTGCTGTTGAGAAGTAAAAATAGTGAGATATCTGTAAGTGTTAGAAAGAGACACACACGTAAGTCATATGCATGGCTCACCAAGCATATTTACCTTCTCATAAAGTGCCTTTGTGTTCTAGCAATTTGCTTCAATTAGGCTCATTATCTTGGGCCGCCCCCAGGCGTCTGGTAAAGGCAGCAGCTCCCTTGGGGAGAGGAATAGACAACGGCTCTGACTGTACTTGTCACAGGCGGCTGTGGGCTGTGAGGGTGTTAGCAGGTAGGGAAACAATAACTTTCTGGCAATCAGCCCTGTGCTGTTTTTCCTTCCTCCTCATTTTGCATTCAACTTTCCCTTCTAGTCTCTAGACTGGTAGTCTCCATCTCTTTTGTATAGTTGGGGAAAAAACACATTGTTAGAAGAGACATTGCTAGGCAGAAAGGTCACAGCTGACCTCAGAATTTATTTTAGCCATTTACCTTAACAGTAGTTTATTCAAGAGGCAATGCTGAACTCAAAACAATAGCCTCTGGCTGCCTATTGAGGCAGAAGCTGAAATCAAATGAAATCCAACTAATGACCTGTCACGGTCTTAAAGGGAAAACCAGAGATGACCTTCAGCTACCTGTTTTCATGTCTCTTTCCTCAGCCTGCAAATATGTCCTCTGAGGCAATTTCCTTCAATCTGGTAACCTCAAAATATACTGGATTTGCAACTGTCACAGTGCCAGCTGACATGAGGTTTGATTGTGCTTGCTAGATATAATGGGAATAGTAGGTAGCACATCTGGAAAGTTGGGAAAAGTTTACTTATGGAGTGGGGGCCAAGCAAGTAAAAGATCCGCAACGAAACTATGGGGAACTGAGCCAGGCTTGACCATTTCGCATATGGACTGTTGTGGCCTGAGAGCGGCCAGCAGATTCGGAGGTAGGGGAGGAACCTGAGCAGTCCTGGAGTCTGGGAAAGGCTAGGACAAGGCTCTGCATTGGAGGCAGAGAGGGGACCAAGGCCATCTGGTAGTTATTTGCTGCCTCCAGAGTCTGACATCAGTGAGGCAGAAGAACAGTGGGAGCCTGTTCCCAGTGTACACATGGACAGAGCTGCCAGAAGGCAAGAACAATTCAGAAAACAGGGTCAACTTGGGAGTAAGGCTTTGAGATGATTGGCCCCTCCCATAAGACATAAAAGAGGAACGAACGGGACGTGAGCTTTTGCAGAAAGCAGTTAGTTCATCTGGTCAGTTCAAGCTTTGAAAAGTTCTGTTTGACTCTGTGCTAAGTTGGTCTTGCTCTGCATTTAGCAATTAGGTCTCTGGCAGCATTCCCAGGGAGGTGGGTGTTTATCAACATTCCCCTGAAAGACTGTGGCAACTCGAGCAGACATCTGTTGAAACATTGACAGACTGTTTGTGAAGCCTTGCGGACTGTTAATGACCATAATTTACAGCCGTATAAATAAAAGAGGATTTTGGGGACTAAGAATGTGATTTATGTTTTCTCCGGAAGCCTACGTCAGAACATGAACAAGTGTTATCTGAACCAACCAACCAACCTACAGTATATGATCATCTAATACTTTAGATTGAAGATCCTACTCTGAGTATTTCTGGCATGATTGGGTCACACTTATATAACAGCACAATGTCCTCCACAAAACTGGTGCATTTACCCGATAAGCTTTTCCTCCTGGTTCAAGTATTAAAACTCTTTCGTTGTATTCTTAAAACAGTCATTGGATCAGAATTATACACTCGGGCAGAAAAACTATTTGACTGCCAAGTGTCAAAGTGGTGTAAGGCAATTGGATGCTGTGTGAAGGTTGATCACTTAACCTTTTCCCTTTTTCAATAGTTTTCTGTAGCTTCATGGTATTGTTTGCCAATTAATGAGTTAAATTATGCTTCTATGAAACTGCATGCCATGCAAAGAAATTTCTCTAGGATCAACCAATTGTGTTTTTCTTTTGCAGAACCTACATCGATCTTCAAATAACTGAAACCGCACTGCAAAGCTCTCGTTATTCTCAACATAGCTGAGAAACAGAAGCTGAAAGTAATGTTGCCGAAGTCAGACAGTATATGTATGGCCTGGAATGGAACACAGCCCTTCCTTTCCAAGATAACTCCATGTATGTAAATGTGATTCACCTTTTCCTTGTTGCTCCAATGCTTGCCTCATTTTTCCTATTTTCTTCCACTGCTGTGAGAAGACTTGTAGGTAAGAAGAGATATGTAAAGGTAAAGGTTCCCCTTGCACATATGTGCTAGTCGTTCTTGACTCTAGGGGCCGGTGCTCATCTCCGTTTCAAAGCTGAAGAGCCAGCGCTGTCTGAAGATGTCTCCGTGGTCATGTGGCCAGTATGACTAAGTGCCGAAGGTGCATGGAATGCTGTTACCTTCCCACCAAAGGTGGTTTCTATTTTTCTACTTGCATTTTTACATGCTTTCAAACTGCTAGGTTAGAAGAAGCTGTGACAAGTAACGGGAGCTCACTCCATCACGTGGTGCTAGGGATTCGAACCGCTGAACTGCCAACCTTTTGATTGACAAGCTCAGCGTCTTAGCCACTGAGCCACCGTGCCCCTTTAGAGATATGATACACCAGACCAAAAGTCCTATTTAGTTCAATGTTCCTGTCAGATGCAATTGGGGATTCCACAAATGGAACATTAGCACACTGGCATTTCCTATTCATGTCCTCCAGCAATGAGCATCACAAGTCCTACTGCTTCTGTTACTGAAAGTCCCACATAGCTAATGATCGTAACCTTCTCCTCTTATGAAAACGCTCTTTCTGCTAACATGGGTTTGATAATGTCTGTAATGGAGATTGCTGGAACTAGATACTAGCAACAGGGAAACTGGTTTTTCTAAGAATGACTAGCAAGCCTGTGACAGGAAACTATTTGGTACATCCAGGGCAGGAGAATTTGGGTCAGGTGAATACAGGAGGGAAAAAGTATTGATTATTGTTAATTTTAATTTGAATTCTTTTTAAAAAATGTGTCATTGTTAATTTTAATTGGGTTTGGGGATATTCTATTTAATTTCTTTTTAACCTTTGTAGTATGTGTTTCTTTTAATGTTGTACACCGCCCTGAGTCCTTGGGAGAAGGGCGGCATATAAATCGAATAAACCTCAACTTCAAAAAGCAGGTGGGAATAATCAGAAGAAAAATAGGTAATGGAAAATTTGAAGTAACATTTCAATTCCTGAATTCACACAATACACTCAGCCATGGTTAACTTAGCTATGATTTAAGTGATTATCCCAATACCGTAGATTCACACAACACACTGAACCTTAAACTAATGTCCTGAGCTGGTTTTCTCTCAAACACAAAGTCATTAAATGGTCTGGTGAGTTGTGGCAGCTCAATTGCAGAAACTTCTGTTTTATTCATACTGTGTTACAGTCAAAGGATTTTAAGGGAACATCATAAGGATGGGCATGCATGAAGTTATTCTGTGTTCTGAGTTCATGCTCAGAAGGAATGTTTTTTTTTTTTTAATAAGAACATTTGCGAGAGAGAGAGAGAGAGAGAGAGAGAGAGAGAGAGAGAGAGAGAGAGAGAGACAGACAGACTGTGATGAAGAGCTCCATGACTAACGTACATAATCTCTGTGCTTCTACTTAGCGATGTCTGGATCGGAATGTTTCAATGCCCCTGGAAATGCCAGAGGAATTCTTCCACGCCTATTCTGGGGAGAACAGAATCTTAGGCTTTGAGAAAGACATTGCATAATTGTAGAGGGCAATAATTACCTGTCTGTTGCAATGGTTCTAATTTAAACCTGTCGCATAACTTTCCTATGAAGGTTAATGCTTTTGATGAATGTGGCCAGTGCAGGACAGCTGTTCCTGTCCATGTTAGTAACTGTTGTATAGCCCAGTCCTTAGGTAAGATGAGCTGTGATGTGCATCAGAAGGAAACCATCCAAGTTGCCAAGACACGTAACACCATTTATTGAGGGTTTGATCTCCAGAACATTGGCACTGACATCACAGACTGGAGGCAGCCCTCAGCAAAAATCAATTTACAGAATCATTCAGGACAGAGTTATCCTGGGAACAAATGAAGTAAGGGTTTCCACAGCACGGATGTAATGGAACAGCCATAAAGTTGGTCAATAACATCTTCACTTTTGAGTGAGCATTACTATTGCTGCCTACTTAAGATCACAGGCACTACTTTTGGTACTTATATTGTCACCTACCACAAAACAACGTGCAAATTACCTGATAACCCAGGTGGGCATCTCACAGCAAAATTGGCAAGGCTGTTTTGGACTGTGGTTGTGGTTAAATGTTAAATTCTGGGCATTTTGCTGCCCAGAATCCTGTAATTCTCATTTCTAACCTCCAGTTAAGAGGGACATTACAGCATTACTAAGTTGCTTCCTGAAATCACCCAGATGCTCAGGTGGACAAGTTATGCCCCTAATTCTCCAGATGGACTCCACCTGTGTTGAATACCATACCTTCTTCAAGAAGCATGGCCCTCATTCCTCAGGTACCACCACTCCAGAGGCAAAACAAAGATTTTCAAGAAGGAATTTGGAACTCTTGTGCTCAAACCCAAATTCTGCAATGACTAAACTTGGAAATAAAATATTTAGCTATGCCGAACAGTTATATAACTTTGCATGTTTTGCTGATGACTTGGTTTCCAGATCTTTTTGGCAGAATTTTCCATCAGGATAGAGCATGTTAGGGAATAGGCAATTTCTGAATATACGCTCCCTTATGACTAATTTTTAAAAAATTGCACAGCCCCTTCTGCTCCATTTGTTTATCTTTTAGCAAATACTGCTGATACATTTTCAGCTTGTTCTTTATAAAAGCAAGAGCTAGAAAGAGTTCTGAGATTCTTAGTTTGATCAACACTAATCAATGTGCAGTTTCTGAACTGTAGACTTTCAGACCTTCTAGCTATAGTACAGATTCTCTTTCCATCCAAAATCCACTTCATGACATCTCCAACCTTTAGCCTATAACTCTCCCAGACCCATACCTGGGCTATCACTGACTTGTTCCTTTCTGCTCACCTACAGTGGAGTTCACCCATGGAATACTATGAATGCAGACAAGGAGGAGGACATGAGTCTCATCAGGATATGCCTTTCTATCTCAGAGAGGACACAACCTGACACTGAGGTATCACTTCAGGGAGCTAGACATTGGTCGGTTTCCAATCACACGTCCCACTCAGTGTCTCCTGGACTTTCAGCTCTGCCATCCTTGCTCTGCAATATGGCTGTCTTATGAGAAAAGAATCAATGAGCCCAAACTGCTGGAGACAATGGACTGAACTGCTTTAGATGTTGCTCTCCCCCTTCATGTCAGGAAATTCATAGCAAGGAGGTAGTTCATTCACAGCTAGATTTTCACTGATGCTGCCGTGGGTCCTCTCCAGATACTGCGTGCTAGTATGTACAGTTGCTTGGCTGCAGCTCAGACCATTGAGGTAGTTGCCAACCAGTTTGTGCTTCTCACAGGTGCTGCTGCTCCTCCCGTTACGAGCGTTGGGGGTGTTGCTGTATGTGTGTTTATACTCTTCTTCTATGTCCCGACCAAGTTTCCAGCGTGTCCATTTTTTGGTGAGTTCCGACTGTACCTACAAGGAGGACACACCAGCAAAAAGTTGGCTTTGTTGCCCTTTTGGTACCATTATTTGTAGCATCCTGACCTCCTTGAACAGCCCTATACCTCTGTTTGCAGCATAGGACAGAGTAAAGGTAAAGGTTCCCTTCGCACATATGTGCTAGTCATTCCCGACTCTAGGGGGCAGTGCTCATCTCTGTTTCAAAGCCGAAGAGCCAGCACTATCCGAAGATTTCTCCGTGGTCATGTGGCCGGCATGACTAAACACCGAAGGCGCATGGAATGCTGTTACCTTCCTACCAAAGGTGCCCCCTATTTTTCTACTTGCATTTTTTTACATGCTTTTGAACTGCTAGGTTAGCAGAAGCTCACCCCGTTACGCAGCACTAGGGATTCAAACCGAGTATGGACAGAGTCTGAAAGTGTAAAAGGGGAAAAGGACGCTGGCTCTTGCAAATGAAAAAAAAAATGACTTCAAATAATTTCATGTGTAAGGCACCTACAACTACAGCTAGCATTTTAAATCCAAACAAGTATGTTAGATTTACCCAAATCTAGTAATATTCCAGCTATATTTCTACCAAAAACTGCACAGCAGGCATGCCTTGACAACTAAAATACCAGTTCTGGCCACATATGGATGTGTGAACTGAAAACTATAGTTATAGCTGCCCTTTTAATTGCTTCTTGATGAGGAGACTCCTGAAACTCAAAAGGACATTGTACTCCACTCCATCATCATTCAAATGATTGCAGCTTGAAATTCTGGACCTCTCATAATTTAGCCAGAAGGGGCAAAGCCTGTGCCCCATATTTCTCTGATTAGGACTTACCTCTTTGTTCACAAAGCAGTAGAGAATGGCCACCAGCATTCCCTAGGGGTACAGAAGGGTAGTTACCAACATTGTAACAATCATTTCCAATAATAAAATTACACGGAAGATATGGAAGAGCCCGAATATTAGTACAGTTCTTGTTCCTCACCTGAAAAGAGCCAAGAAAGAGGTCAAAGAACAGCTTGACAAAGCGTAGAGTGCCCTGAGCTTGCTCATCAATAACAAAGGCAAAAACCATCTCATGGATGCCCAGCAAGGGAATCAGAGTCAGGGTTGATTTCGCCAGCCTAAATGAACAGCAGGTGATTAGGCTTCATCACAAGGAAAAAGAGTTAATCAGAGGTGTAGGGAAGAGGCACACCATATTTCAGGGTGAGAAACAAGCATTACTTTCAATCTGATTGAAATGCATCACTCCCAGAAACTAGGCAGATCCAAATCGGAATTTGAATTTGACATGATGTGAATGTAGTGCAGTTACTGTGATTGCTTCACTTCCTAGTTTCTTCTTTTTGTCACTTTAAGCATTTTTACATGCAAATTTACACTCAGAATAAACTTTTATGGGGAGTCACACCAAAAGATGGCAAGGACTATAGTCTTAATGTCTGGATGGCTATTTTAGAAACCTATAGATCATGGTGCAGACCGAAAGCCCTACCCGGATCTAGAAAGTCAAGGATGTCATAGGGAGAGTGAAAAATGGAATAGAATAGAATAACAGAGTTGGAAGGGACCTTGGAGGTCTTCTAGTCCAACCCCCTGCTTAGGCAGGAAACCCTACACCACTTCAGACAAATGTTTATCCAACATCTTCTTAAAAACTTCCAGTGTTGGAACATTCATAGCTTCTGGAGGCAAGTTGTTCCATTAATTATTCTAACTGTCAGGTAATTTCTCCTTAGTTCTAAGTTGCTTCTCTCCTTGATTAGTTTCCATCCATTGCTTCTTGTCCTGCCCTCAGGTGCTTTGGAGAATAGCTTCACTCCCTCTTCTTTGTGGCAGCCCCTGAGATATTAGAACACTGCTATCATGTCTCCCCTAGTCCTTCTTTTCATTAGACATACCCAGTTCCTGCAACCATTCTTCATATGTTTTAGCCTCCAGTCCCCTAATCATATTTGTTGCTCTTCTCTAGAGTCTCAACATCTTTTTTACATCGTGGCATGCTTCTTGAGAAAATAATGTTCTTTTCTCAAGAAGCTTGCCATTTGGGGAAAATGCCAAGAGCAAATACCGAAACTTGTAGTCTGTGTATCGCATCTGGTGGGCACGGAGCTTAGAAACCAAGATCTGAATGATACGGATGAAAATGAAGAAATTAATCTGAAAGAAAGAAAAAGAAGCAGAGTGACTGAGTGGCCAGAAGGGAAAGCATTGCATAAGTTGACCAGAGAACTATGCATAGTAAACATCTAGAGGATTCTTTTTTTTTTTTTTTTAAATTATTTTATTGAATGTTTTAATCTTTAAAAACAGTAAAGAAGACACAACAAGAAAAAAAAAACAGAAACATGCATAAAAATATACAGTAATTTTACAGCTTTCTATATCAGCTTTCCTGCTCCGCTTTTTGTGTTCAATACATTTTATTTATTTCATTTTCATTTTCATTTTATACAATCACTTATATACTGTGCGTAACAAAAAAAACAAAGAGAAAAAAAAAGAAACCCCCCCCCAACATAACACTTCAATCCCCCATGCACCCTCTCTTCTCCCCCTCCAACTTTCATTTCACCCCTCCAGCATTCCCCTCTTCTACTTCCCTTCCCCCTCAGACATCTCCCCCTCCCTCCATCTCACCCTCCTTACATTCCCTCTCACTCCCTCTTTACTTCTCCCTCCTCTTTCCCTCTTCTCCTCGCTTTGGTGTATCCATCAGTTTTTTTTTTTTAAAAGAATAAAAGAGAAAAAGAAAAAAAAGGAAAACGAGCCGCAGTATACAAGTGAATTCTTATTGTTCTAAGAATTGAAACTGTAATTCCACCCTCCCCCCTCCCCCCTATAATCCCCCCTCCCTAACCCCCTTACGGCTTCGCAGGTCCCATACCCGGCATAATTCTTTAACAAGCATTTGAGTATAATAAGGCCAGCTAACTTTAAAATTAAAAAAATAAAAGAAAAAAAAAGCCAAAAAAAAAAAGGAATAATAAGAAAAAAAAAAGAAAAAAAAAAAAAAAAAGCACACACACACCCAAAAAGAAAGGAGAAACAGAGAAGGGTCAATAAACCCACTACGTTAACACAGCTTCCCATTATCTGTAAATCTTAAACAATGTAGCTCATTCCAAATTTCGATTATTTTACTACTTGCAGGGTTTCAAACTGTATTAGAGCCAGGTAAGTTGATCAATTAGGATTCCTCAACTAAAAGTCTCATTGCTTTGTCTATCTATTCAAACCTTTAATTTATCTCTTTTTTATCCAAATATCCAAACCTTTCTATAAAACCATTAAACTCAAGTACTTCTTTCATTTTTCATTTCCAACACCTCCCTTTCTATCCTTACCCACCTCCACATGTAAATTTTTACCTTCCACCCTGCCTTTATCCATGTCCATATATATATTTTATCCGCGTCCATTGCTCCTCCCATATTTACTCCACTTTCCTGAAGACTCTCCGACCAATCTTTCTTGAGCTTATATTGAAATAGCAACTCAAACAAACCTCAGCTTGCATTCTAGCCCCAAGTAGTCTAATTAAGCTTTCGCTACCCTTCCCTCTCCCACGCGCCTCCCAACTCCATTCGTCCCAAACCACAACTCAAAAAGATCACAATCTCCGCTCTCCTCGCCTAGGAAAATAATTCATGCGCAATTTGAGTTAGAATTCAGACAAATCTTATATACAATATATGTCCACAATCAGCAACGCTTCTTTCAGTCTCCATGTCTCATCATCAATATACCACTTTTCCATTTTGTCCCAGACGGAAATCATAAAGCTTTAAGAACATCGCTTAGTCTTTATTCTTTAGTCTTCTGCTCTTCCGGAAGAGGAAAGCAACACCCTCCGCCTTGTAGCCACGTGTCTCGCTGTTTGTCTCCTCCTTCTCCTTGTCTCTCTCCAGGTCCGGATGGATCAGGAAGTCCCGCCTTCAGGGTCTCGTAGTAAAATTCTCGGGCTTCACAGACAGAATTAATGCGGTGTTTTTGGTTGCCAAATGTAACTGTAATACCAGCTGGGACTTCCCATTTGTATGGAATCTGAGAATTTCTGAGTTCTTCGGTTAAGAAAGCGTACTCTTTCCTTGTTCTTAATATTTGAGATGGTACCTCTTTAAAAACAATCAAGTCCTGTCCATCAATTCTCAACCTCTTTCCGTAAAGCCTCTGTATTATCTCATTTCTGGATTCCCTTGTGGTAAAGTATATTATTATGTCCCTCGGAAGCTGTCGCTGTTTTGCTACCCACGAATTCTGGCAGTAAATTCTTTGAATCTGCCAATCAAAGTTAAATCCCGGACTTCCCACCAAGCGGCTGAAAGCCTCAAAGAAGATCTGTTTCAAATTCTCCTGTTGGTTTTCACGCAGTCCTCTAACCCTTATTGCAAAGGCAGTCTTATTATAATTCATCATGACAAGTTGTTTTTGAGCAGTTTCAATTTCCTGTTGGATTCCTGTAGGATTCTTGAACACTGTTATAGTTTTGATTTATTTTCTCACTCTCCCCAAATTTACAGTGACTGTTTTGTAGCTTCTGTCCTGTTACTGATCATTTCTATCCTTAATTAGTGCTATAAGATTTCCTAGAGAAAATATTTCAATGGCCAGGTAGACAGACGAGACGCTGGCTGGCAGAGAAGTATTTTATTAATCATGTGTTGGGACGTAAGCATTTAAGAAAAGTGCTATAGAAACTGAATTCTGCTACTCACGAGGAAAATGTATGTTCATTACTGGAGAACTTCTGGTATTTTCTCAAAAATAAGTTGTGTACTAGTGTGGCTCTTCATAAGATGTTAACTCTTAATAATAACTCTTGTTAAGTTATCACATCAGACTAGCCAAAATCTTCAGCTGCTACACATAGGTAGTCACTCAAACGGGAATGAGGACCTGGTTCTCAGACCACAGTATAGTTCCAGGATCACAGGACTATGTTTCCTTACTGTTTTCAATTAAGGTTGTGTAGCATTTTGGGGTGTGCAGAGCTGCTCATGTAATACCAGCTGCTAATCTCTTAAACCACAATCTCTTAAACCATTGTTTCTTTTTGCAGGATCACATTGCAGTTATAGAGGACAGTTGTGTGATTCCAGAAAAAGATTCATTCATTCCCTTCCAATGCTTTGTTCCATTCTAATCCAAAATATTATACTAGTTATATTCTCTTTACAAGTAAACAGTTGGGATCAAGTTATCCCCCACCCCACTCCCAAATATACATGCCTATATGTACACTGGGGATTATTATTATTATACACAGAAAACAAAATGAGAAAAAGTCTGCTTAGTATGAAAATCAACTTGATATTTGCAATCCAAATATTTGAAGATTATATGATCAAAATGGATAGAATAAAACTCACAAATCCAGTATACAATGCATAAATTGGGGGGGGGGGATGGGACCCAGAAGTTACTTGAAGGACTGCCTTTATGCAAATCATTCTGCTGGCAGGAGGAACGCAGACAATTCAGCTCTGGAATTTGCTACCATGAGATGTGGATCTGGCTATCAGCTGGGCTGGTTTCAAATAAGTATTGGGCCAATTCATGGAAGTCATGGGATCAACGGCTATTAGCCATGATGGCCCTGTGGCAGTGGTGCAATTCAGCCGGTTCTATCCGGTTTGCCCGAACTGGTAGCGGTGGCAGTGGGAGGCTTCGCCCAGCCGCCAGGATGTCATCGTGTCCTGTTTTTTAAGCTCTGTGCATGCGCGCATGCTCACATTTGCGAACGGGTAGCGAAGGTAAGTTGATTTCACCCCTGCCTTGTGGCTCCCTCGGAAGGTCATCTGCTGTAAAACCACTGAGCTTCCTTGTGCAGTCTGTAAGAAGAGACTGCAGGACTATAGGTGGTCCTCAACTTATGACCCCAACTAGAACCTGTATTTCCATTGCTCAGCAATTGTTAAATGAGTCACGCCAAAGTTTTATGATGGTTGTTAAGCAAATCACTCCAGTTGCAAAGTGAACCATGCAGTCATTAAGCAAATCTGGCCTCTCTCACTGACTTTGCTTGTTGGAAGCTGGCTGGGAAGATCGCAAATGGTGATCCTGTGATGTTGCAACCAGCATACATACATTATGGTTGCTAAGGGCTGGAATTGTGATTAGATGATTGTGGAGATCCTGCAATGGTTATAATAGCAATAACAATAGCACTTAGACTTACGCACCGCTCCATAGTGCTTTACAACACTCTCCAAGTGGTTTACAAATGGTATCATATTGCCCCCGACAATCACAATAAGGAGGTCCAGTTGCCAGTCACATTTTTCAGTACTGTTGTAACTTTGAATGGTTGCTAAACAAACGGCTGTAAGTCTAGGACTACCTATAGATGGGCCAGGGGTTCATTCCATCAAGATACCGCTTATATTTTCTTCTTTATGTGCCTATCCAATGTGGCCCACACACACTTGGCAGACTATGGCTCATCTACCCCCCTCTTAGAGCAATTATGGCACAATATAGGAGATATTTTTAAACAGGCTTTTTTTCTACCTTGAAATAAGAGTTTTAGAACTTAAAATGATTTTTTTGAAGGTTTATACTGTTTTTGTTTTAATATTTGAAATTTCAGATGTTTATTTGTAATAAGCAGTGATTTGAGCTTCACAATATTGTATTACATCCGAACTAAACTGCATTGTTTCTCCCTGTCATATAACATATGTGGGTATATGCATACTTTTGTATCTATTTATTTATATTGTCATGTTTATGTATTGTTTATTGGAGGTGGTGACCCTTGGTGAGAGCTGTAAGCAACAAAATTTCATTTTAATGTATGCCGATTAGCGTACATTCAAAGTGACAATAAAGTTTAAGTCTTATTTGTTGATTGATTCATTATTGGAAGCCATCCTAGGATGCGTAATTAAAAAAAGTGAATAAAGACAGGAGGGAAAAGTGTCAGGCACCCTCTGGTTTTCGGCTGGTTGTAGCCCTTGCCATTGCCTTCTCCTGCTCGCTGCAAGGGTTAGACATTTGGGTGATCCCTTCACGGAAGCTTTTAACTCTGGGATGGGTGTGAGGTGAGCTCTTGCTTAATGTCAGGCATGCCTCCTTCAGTATCCAAGAAAGAAAAACCTCAACTCCATTTGAATAGAGATAAAGTACTTTTACTAGATATGAATTGATAGCAGCAAAAAGGAAAGCAAGATCTGAGCCAAAAAGGCACAAACAAGTACATATCAAATGATTACCCAACCCCCTCCCTCCAATTACCCCAGCCCAGTGTCCAATCTACAATTCCCTAAGGTGTCATGTGGGGTGCATCTTCAAAAGGCCTCATCAGGCTGGTCAACCGTCTCACATACTAACCTGGGCTGGGGTAATTGGAGGGAGGGGGCTGGGTAATCATTTGATATGTACTTGTTTGCACCTTTTTGGCTCAGATCTTGCTTTCCTTTTCGCTGCTATCAATTCATATCTAGTAAAAGTACTTTATCTCTATTCAAATGGAGTTGAGATTTTTCTTTCTTGGATACTGAAGGAGGCATGCCTGACAAGTGAATCGTCTTCACAGATGAAAAGTAAATACTGTACACAGTTCCCCCACTCCTGCCCTTAATTGGCTAAAAAAACATAACATACAAAGAGCACAGCTGAAAACAAGAAAATGATGCAATTTGGAACAGAGCATTTAGCTCCAATAAAGGCTTCAATAAAGAAAAGAAAAAAAGGGGGCTTACCAAAATGGCTAAGAATACAGGGGAACGCAGGATCCACCAGAATCCCATATTATTATTGGTACTCCAGCAACTGGGGGAGTGAAGAAAGAAAGAAAAAAAGAAAGAAAGAAAATGGGTACAAATTCTTATTCTTCAGCAATTTTTCGTGCTGCTCATACATTGTATGTTACGATGTCCTTGACCAAGCATTTCCAAATCTCATGTGAGTGGCACTTTCCAAAGCACCTGGTAATAATGGAATTACAGAAAGACCATAGCCAGCCTGCACATCATCTACACATGTGGACAATGCATTTTTGTAGCATTTTTTTTTGTAACTTACTGAATATTTTCGTAAAGATATTTCACCACTACCCACGGCACAATGAAGAGGATTGGGGCTCCTGGAAAAAAAAAAGGAAACAGAATTATGCAAGAAATGATCATCTTTTCATCACAACCAAAAAGTCAGTGCAGGAGAAGTCAATGTTCTAGATCTCACCTATCTTCTGCAATTCCTCAAATATAGATATGAGGGAGGCAAGTTTTCAAATTCTGAGGTTTTCTCATTCAGTTTTTTGAAGTTGCACAGATACTTATTGGTTTCAATGGCATTTGCCCCAGTACAGTGGTGGGTTTCCTTTTTTGTAACTATTGGTTTGCCAACGCACGTGCATGATGCTTTTGCGCATGTACATAGGTACATAGTGATCAAACTCCCTAGCCTTCATCTCCTAATCCTGATTTGAGTTAGCCCATGCTTGTAATTAACATGTTAAAAAGCCAATGCAAAATCTGTTTGTGTGATTGGGATCACAACTAGTTTGTTCTCATGTTTCTCAGATTCTGTCTTTATTGAGACCATCCAACTTTTCCTGACTTGCTCATTATATATGCTTTAAATCAGGAATGGGCAATGCAAGGTTCTCCAAGTATCACAGAAGTCCAATTCTCCTTAGTCATAGTTGGCATGGTCAATAATGATGGATGATAGCACTGTAAAACCACAAGCTATTTAAGTGAGACTTTGAAGGACAGAAGCAAAAGTTAGAAGCAATGATTCTATCTGTATTTTTTTTTAAATCAGGCAATAGCTATTCAATTGCTTTCAAAACACCTCTGCTACACATTTTGATCTTTTGGAAAACTTGCAAAGAGCACCAATTTTCATTTTCATAGAGCAGAATGACAGCATCTTTCCCACCTGCAGGTAAAATAGCTGAGCTGAACTGAACCTACAAAAACACATTCAGGCTTGAATCCAGAGATCCCCCATGGATGGACCATAGGGCATTCCCCAAAAAGGAAGAAATAGGAAGAGATTTTCCACAATGCTTCCTTTCCTCAGAAGAGGTTTCCTGAAGAGTAATTGGATCCTCCTGAACAGCATGGGAAATAGTAAGTGGGAAACTGCAATGAGAAGGCAATGTGTGAACTTCTGGAGGTTGCTGACTGCAGCTGCTATTTTCAATAGACATCCCCTCCGCTTTGTTTCTCCAGAAGAAGATACCACTGGATCTAAACTAATTGCCAGTGGAACCGAAGAAGCAGTCTGGGTCAAATCCATACTTCCTGGCTATTCTCATAATCATAATTGTCGCACTTGCTCTATGCCAGACATCAGGAATATGATCACATGCTCTAGTTCCACCCCCAATTATATTGTTTCCTGTTCTGCTATTACAGTTGACTCCCTTGTGTTCTTCTCCTAAAGATGAGGTTTATCTGGCCCCTGATGATTACTGACACTCAACTCCCCGTCCTATACTCACCCCAGCCGATGCAGAGGTAGAGGGTGAAATAGCTGCGTTCCGAGAAGACAGTCAACACCAGCAAGTTGTACAGATAAATCCCCTCCACGAGCAGCCAGCAATAGTTGGCCACAATGCCATACTGCATGAACACTGTGGCTGCCTGGCACCCTGTGGCTGCCTGGAGAAAGGAAAGGAGTCAGGAAGAAGGATAATCCCAAGAACATGTTGCTCAAACCTTTTAAACAGGGAGCCAAATCATGGTCCTTTAGACAGTTGGGGGCCGGACTGGCTGGCTGGGTGTGGCTAGGTGGTCATGTGACTGGGTAGGCGTGGCCAATTTATTGGCAATCCATTAAGCAATGCGCACAAATTAAACTTTAATTTGTTATGCTTCTGGGGGTGTAAAGCAGTTTAGTGAAGGGATGTGACTGGCTTAGGGTGTGTGTGAGGGACTTCTGTTTATGTGTTTGTGTGCATCTCTCTCCCTCTCTGAAAGCCAAGGAAGCCAAAAGCAGGGGCCCTTTTGGCCTCCTCGGCCTCCAGAAGGCAGGTGGGGGCCAGGGGTAGATGGGGTGATGTGGGTGGGGCAGCCTCCTGGTCCCTCGCGGGCCAGATTAATGGCTTCAGTGGGCTGTATCAGGCCTGCAGGCTGTAGTTTGAGGACCCCTGCTCTAAACGACAGGTTTCTGGGCTGGGAAGTGGTTTTGTCCTAACCATATAGTTCTCAGGTTGATGCCTTATGACAGCGTTTTCTTGCAGATGTTTCATTACCCTAACAGGTAACATCATCAGTGCTAGTAAGGAAAGCTGTTTGCTGTCACTTTATATTCTGGTGGCTTGCCTGTCTGTGTGGGTGCGGGTGGTCTTAGATCTGGGAGTTGAAGTCCACACATCTTAAAGTTGCTAAGACTGAGGAACATTGGCTTAGGGTTAAAAACTAGCAGTGGGACAGCCTTGGGAGTCTTGGAGTTAAAAAAGAAAAGGATGAAATACTCTTTTGTCACTTTCACAAGATTCAGAGGTTTCTGGGCAGTGTGCCAGTCGCTTTTCCTTGAATTGTGAATTACAGTTGTTAGTTGTTAGAAATTGCTTGATGAGAGCAAACACTGCTGCTTCTCATGTCTAGGATTGCAAAACGTGTAATGTGTGACTTTCCAGATATTATGAAGGTAGAATTGCTGATTGGAGCTGCTGGGAAATGTAGTTCAGAAACTTCCAGAGGATCAGAATGTTCTCACCAAATAAACGTAGGAAGTACAAACACTGAATCACTGAACAGAGATTTTATAGCATGACCATAGCTCACTTTGAATCAAAGCCTAGCTCCAGGATGAGCTTTCACAAGGATCTTATCTTCAGCAATGACATACATGAAGAACAATAGAACATCCTTATGTGAAGGTTATTGACATGTAGCATTATGTGGTAGAGAAACTGGATGTAAGTGTCAGCTGACCTAAAAATATCCCCCCCCCCATTAAGTTATTTTAAACCATCCCCAAACTTTTCAATGGTCCTTGGTTGTTTGGCCATGGGAACAAAAAAACTAAGACTGTAGAAAGTAGAATGATCGCCATAAAATGGAGATTCTTAGACTGGAGCTTGGGACCTCTCAGACAGGCACAAGGATCTTCAAGAAGTGTGGAGGGGAGGTAGAGTGTCACAATTTATTTAAAAACTAACGGGGGGTAGTAGCATTGTCAAAACTCAGTCAGGCTTTTACTCCCCATTGTGACTAAGTGAGCCTGCGGGTCCAGGACTTTTTGGTTCCTACCCTTGGCCGTGCCTGCTTCTCTGCCAGGGTTCCGCCTCTAGCCATTCACCACTGGCTTTTCTCCTCGCCTGGCCCGCCTCCACCCATTCGCCCTGGCCAATGGGACACCTTCTAACAAGTGTTAGCTTTCCTAAAGCCATTTGCCTGCAGCCTCTCCCCCAAACTGCGATCGATTGCACCATGGCTTCTGACTGCCAGCATTGGCGGCTAACTGTCCCAGGTGGCAAAAAAACCCAGGACGTACTCTGCTTTGGCGAATGGGCTGCAGTTAAATGTGTGGGACGGAGGGGCTGTGGCCCATTGTCCAGGGCAAATGGGTGGGGGCGGGCCAGCCGAGGAGAAAAGCCAGTGGTGAATGGCCGGAGGCAGAACCCAGGTGGAGAAGCAGGTGCAGCCAAGGGTAGGAGCCGAAAAGTCCCATTCCGGAGCCTGCAGTGGGCCACTGTAGTTCTTCAAACCTGAGAATTTCTAATGATACAGAGGAACCAGCTGGCCTCAATAAAAAAAATGTGATTATTTATATGTACATAAATTATTTAGACACATTAATTATTTGTCCATCCTAATTCATGATGGCGGAGGTGTCAGAGAAGTTCATTTATCACTTGAGGGGGTTGCATTATCACAGTGTTCAGAAACTCCTGGCATAGGGATTATTGGATCTGTACCTATATAGGAAGTGGGCGTTGGTTGGTTGGGTGGAAGCCTTACAATGTAGCTGGAAACAGGAGAAAATAAAATAAATGAGGGACTATAAAAGAGGATATTGTTACCTTGTCACTCTGCCAAAGGCTCACGTTGTAGTCGTCAACCTTCTCACTGTAGCGAGTGTGGAGCAGTGTGTCGATGGTGAGCACTGAGACGCTCTTCAGGATGAAGGAGGCGAAGAGGTTCATGTGGATGTAGTTGCGCATGCAGTGCAGCTTGCTGGAGAGCAGGGAACTTGTCAAAAATGCCTGTCCATCTCGCTCACGCGGTACTTCTCTGCCTAAACTTTCACCCCACTGGGCCACTGTTCCTCCATTCCATTTTTTTTTTGCCCTCATTCTATTCATCAATTTTCCAGTTCTTGCAGTTTCATCACTCTCCTTCAACCCCCTGTGACAACCTCTCACGTTAACAGTTCTGAAGAAAATCCAGATTCTCCAGAATCACTAGGTGTGTCTACTCTAATGCATCTTCCTCCAAGGTGTGCCCAAAGTGGAATGAGATGGAATAGGGTTAAATGTCCTTTTAATCATGTCTTTCTCAATCTTGGCAACTTTAAGATGTCTGGACCTCAAATTCCCATTGAAATCAAGGCAACTTAAAGTTGTCAAAGTGACTGTTTTAATCAGTAGAGAGAGATGAAGCAGATAATTTTAAGAGGTTGGACTTGAAGACTAGCGCTTTCCTCAGTAGAGGATAATGTATATTTCAGAATAGAATAGAATAGCAGAGTTGGAAGGGACCTTGGAGGTCTTCTAGTCCAACCCCCTGCCTAGGCAGGAGACCCTACACCACTTCAGACAAATGGATATCCAGCATCTTCTTAAAAATTTCCAGTGTTGGAGCATTCACAACTTCTGGAGGCAAGTTGTTCCACTTAATTGTTCTAACTGTCAGGAAATTTCTCCTTAGTTCTAGGTTGCTTCTCTCCTTGATTAGTTTCCACCCACTGCTTCTTGTTCTACACTCAGGTGCTTAGGAGAACAGCTTGACTCCCTCTTCTTTGTGGCAGCCCCTGAGACATTGGAACACTACTATTATGTAGCTATCAATAATCCACACCTGTTTTGCTTGAGGGCCTCTTTTGCTCATTATGCTGAGTGAGACCCTGGATGTTTACTCTGATGGCATTAATAGTAGATGCATGACCCAGCTCTACTAATACCCCCCCTCTTTCTTTTTTCCTCCTACTTTGAAGGAATCCATCTCGTTCCAACCCAATTCATTTTCTTTTTTCTTCCTTTTTCCTCCATTATTGCAAGCGTCAACCAGCCCACCACCTCCAGCCCCAGTCCAGTTTCCAAATCACCTGAAACCCAGCAACACAGCCAAGGCCAGAAGCAGAGCACAGAGGGACACCGAGTAGCCCACCGTATACATCACTCTGAAGCTTCCGTAGATTCTATCAAACCACTCCTGGGGGGGGGGGAATATAGGAAAAACGTTCGTCTGATGAACCAAATCAATTCAAATATGTATTGGAAGCCAGAAAAAGGTGATCTTTTAGAAATTAATAGAGCTTATTTAGATCTCTGCTAACCTGGTCTTCTTTGTTGTCTATCATACATTGATCAGCATTGCGCAATGACTTCCCTTCGGGACCAGTTACCCACTGTCCATCTGGACCACATTTCTTGAATACATAGCCATGCTTCACTACAGGAAGAAAGAGGAACGTTATCATAAATATATGTGACTCCATGGAGAACCTCTACCTGTTCTGAGTTTTAATCATCTATTGTTGATTCTAACGTCTGTTCTAAATTTAAATTCTGACTTTCATCTCACCTTTCCCCAGAAAATTAGGCTAATCTTTTATGCATTCGCTGACCATTTCCCTTATTTTATATTAGTTTTATGACCCTCTTTTCATTCAGAACCGAAGCACAGTGCGTGTAAGCTTTTAAATTATATTTTAAAATTGATAAACTACATTAAATCTAAATTTTAGGGAAGTATCTCAAATAATAGGTAACAAAAACTAAATAAACAAAACAGTAAAAACTAGAAAAAGACTTTCTAGAGCTTTGAAATAATAATGGCATAGTATATCATTCATTTCCCCCACTGTGAATTATAGACCATATGTAAGCATATTGACTAATATACGGCCATCTCTTAGGCTGAAAGTTGACATGTATCACTGAATTTTTTACTACCTTGCAGGCATATATAATAGAAGAATACAGTACATCAGGGGTGTCAAACTCAAGGATGCTTAAATCTGACCCGTGGGGCTGGCTTGGAAATAGCAAAGGACTGGCTCGCGGTGCCTCTGGCAGCCAAAATGGGGCATGGGGGGGGGTGGGATGGGGGTGCATGCAGCCTCCGCATGTTTGGTGGACATGTGTTTGGCTTGGATGGCTTCCTGCAGCACTTTGCTGGCCAAAATGGAGCATGGGGGGATTATGGGAGGGCATGCCCCCTTTGGGCCAGCAGGGTGCTGCAGGAGGCGTCCATCCTGTATCCCACCCCACTACCTGTCCCCCAGCTGGCCCACAGAAGAGAACTACAATGCTGATCTTGCTCTCAAAGGAATCCAGTTTGATACCTCTGCAGTACATCATATCCTCTTATTGTATCTCCCTGCTTAGACAAGGTAGGATAGTAGGTTTGTTTATTCCAATTATCCAGTCAATTTCCTTGGCTGAAGATGGAAGTAAAAGGGTCTCCCCAGTTCTCCGACATTAGAATCACCATACACATTGTTTAGATACGCACAGCCCATTTTCCCTGCTAAATACATGCTGCAATGGCAATCATCTCCCTAGTGCAAATACTGTACCTTGATCATACCAGGGCAGGTACCAGGGGCAGGAAACGTTGACAGTGCTGTTGAGTTGTGCATCAGGCCAGCACGAATACTTATCAAAGGTTCGGTTACAAACCAAATCTAGAGAAGAGAAGAAAATACAAAGATAGGTACAACAATTATATGTGGGGTGTGTGTGTGTGAAATATCTCACATTATGTGGACCTAAAATGTTTTACCCAATAAACTCTATTGAGGAATTGACTTGACTCAAATAAGTTGTACTGAAGATCAATATCCGTGAGATCATTCCGTCTGCTTTACTCACATGTGAAAAGGTGTATGATTGCCTAGTATTTCCTGCCTTGTACTTCATTCATAAACCTCAGCCTTGTAACCATTTGTGTGTGTCTGTACATACATGAATGCATCACTCTCAAGGAAAAAAAGTGATCTGTTAAGTTACATTCTACTATTTCTGTGATGTCTTTCTCCGTTCTTCCAATGCCAGCATTTCCAAAATTCTTGCCTAATAGTTTTCAGGATGTTATCAAAAAGCATAGGAACCCAGCTTTCAAAAGCATATGACTCCAGCAGATCAAGCTGGAAGAAAATCAGTAAACACTTTGCTGAACTGTTAATGCTTGCCCCCTGCCTCACTTTCCTTGCTCAGATAAATTGCCAGCTGATACTCAATCTCCAGGGGGATCTTGTCTCACCAGTAGATGGTGGCCAAAGGCTCATGTTGCGATGACATTCTTCACTGTAAGCCTTCCAACTTTCATACACGTATTCATAGACATATTCCATAACCTGGGCAGAGGCTCCCTGAGGAAAAGAAAGGAAAGAAAATAGGTGGACTGGCCTGCTCAGTGTTTGTGTATTTGGTCTGAAACAACCAGACAAGGACTCAAGACCCTTACCTGAAGGCAGAGCACCAATGCAAGCAAGATTCCGACAAGTTGCGACTGGGACATCCTTCTGGAGTGCTGCAAAACTGCATAGGGATACTCCTGGAGATGTTGGTATCCTGCAAGATGTCCTACTGATGTTTTATCAGGTCTCCTGCAAAGAATTAGGAAGGGGAGGGGAAGCAAAGTTACTTATGCCTGCGTGCTCCTCGCTGCTCAACTGTTAGTTCCGAGCTTCAGGAGCGTGTCTCTAAGGTTTATGACGCAGGCGGAGACAGGGTTTGCTGGGCTACATCCAGATAGTCAGCCAAGTGCCAGCAAATCATGGATTGAAAGGAACCTGTCAGGAATAAAGATGGATGCTCAGCCTCCTCCCAGGCCAGGTGTTAAGGACCCACTAGTGTTTTGACTCCCTCTGGTTGGTGCTGGGGCCTCCGTCACTGGAGCCAGGGGGAGTGGAGGACAACCAACTTAGGGGGCTGCTTCAGATGCCAGCCATTGCAATTGGAGCCTGTTGGGGGAAGGGGAGTTATTTCTGGGCTGGATTTGGTTCCACCGCTGAGGGCTTAGAGTTGCAAGCACAAGGACTATGTTGCCTCATCGCCTCAGAAGAACCACAGTATGTTCTCGCCTTGCAAACTCACTCACAGATGAGCGCACGTTTGCTAGAGAATAATATGCAGCCAAGTAAAAGAGCACACATTTTTTTAAAAAAAAAATAAAGCTTGAAGTTTTCTTTACAGAGGATCCAGCAGTTGATCCCATGACTAAAAGCACATCTGGAACTAGGAAGGCCACCTCATTTTCCTGGAAGGGCACCTTGGCCCGCAATATTGACTGACACGCTCCCCTTGCCAGGGAGTGGAAGAATTGGATGGTAAGTTAGTTGTGTGATGTGTGCATGGTAAACTAAGTATCTCTAGACAAGAGGGCATAGAAAATAAAATGCATTAGAGCCACTAAGTAAATTATGTGAGGGATATCCAGAAACTGTGCTGCTTGGGGGAACCAGCAGAGGGTAGTATAACTATGCAATCTCTGGGTGCAACAGCAATAACAAGATGACACCCAAAGCCGAAAGACGATGTGTGTGCTTGCATGCATGTTCCTAAGGTCAAAAGTAGCAGCATGCATGGGAAAGCAGGGAAGGTTATGTTCCTTGGGCTACCAGGACAGAGGGGCTGAAGTCTGCTGAGCACAAGGGACTGGATGTCTTTCAGTGCTGATCTCGTGGATACTGTTCTTTGCATTCCATCCCACTGTCTGGGCCTGCCGGGACTCTCTCCTCCCGATCCAGTCAATATGTCTCTCCCCCTCCCCTTCCCCACAGTCCCTGTCCAAGAAAATAGGGAGGGACGAGGGAAAATATGCCAGCACCGCTCTGGCTTGTTTACAGCTCCTGGCACAGTCCAGTTAGGACTCAAAAGGCAGTTAATCATTAACACCCTCCAGGGATCCCTGGCTCTTCAAGCCTTGTTGTCTCCTAACCCAGGAGCCCCCTTCCCGGTGGCTGACAAAATCCCCCATGTGCCCAGAGTCAGGCTTCCTGGCTGGAAAGCTATGCTGGGTTCCCATGGGTGGTTGGGCAATGCCCTGGGTTCGTGCAGAATACATTCCGAGGCACCCATGAACTAATGCCTTCAATCCTTCTCTAATCTGGTTAAAGGGCTTCTGAATGGGACTGCAGTGCTCCGGACAAACAAGCTATTCTTTGCTGGGCACCTTGCAACAACAGACCAAGCTTTTGGCAACAGATCCCGCCAGAGCTCTGCTGGGATTAAGAGGGGGCTGCTCCACTTACCCCATGAAGCAAAAAGCCCTTGGCCTTAGATTGCTGGAGTTTTAACTGTGGAGCCTTGGAAGGAACAACTTCCCACCAGACACAAGAATTTCCCATTCCCCAGAATTCTCTGAACGATGGAAAAAGACAACCAGAAAACCGGGAGATCCTCTTTTGCTAGACGGCAACTGCACCTTTCCGAAATTGGCAGGATGTGATTGATCCAAAGAAGACAGTTTGGGTTTAGGAAGAAAAGGAGTCCCTGTGGCTAATAATTCTTGCTGCCTCCCCTTCGTAGCTCGTGGAAACAACATACTCATCCAGTAAATTAATTCGTTTAAGACATTTGTAGACCACCTACTGATTGCAATGAATCCACAAAAGTGGGTCACAGTAATTGGAACCTATAGTCAAACCAACACCCACTGATACAGGCATGAATAGTGTAAATCCAGAGCAGTTGGTGATCCTTCAGTCAGTATAGAAATAACTGGGCCTTCCCT
Source organism: Thamnophis sirtalis (assembly GCF_051295495.1). Classification (NCBI taxonomy): domain Eukaryota; kingdom Metazoa; phylum Chordata; class Lepidosauria; order Squamata; family Natricidae; genus Thamnophis; species Thamnophis sirtalis. The sequence goes on from NW_028261383.1 coordinate 129,986,049, forward strand.
GATGTGATTAAATGGCAATGCATAAATACATTTTTTTTCCAGCCATAGAAAATCTAACTCAAGGTTCTGGCACTGAGAATTCGAGAATGTAAATACCTAGTCCTCCCATAGAAGTGTGGCCGTTCCACAAACTAACTTCCAAAGAACAAATCTTTTGAGTCTGTAATGTAATTCTGTCTATTTGTTGTTGTTAGTTGCAAAGTCATGTATGACCCATCGCAACTCCATGGACAACATTCTTCCAGGCCTTCCTGTCCTCACCCATCCTCTGGAGGCCATTTAAGCTCACGCCTACTGCTTCGGTGACTCCATCCAGGCAGTTCCTCTTCACTTTCTGCCATTAGAGTGGTATCATCTGCATATCTGAGATTGTTGATATTTCTCCCAGCAATCTTAATTCCAACTTTTGATTCATCTAGCCCCACTTTTCTCATGATGTGCTCTGCATATAAATTCTGTCTATACCGTGCATATTTCTCTCCCGCATATGAAAGCTACTGATTTGCTCATTAAAAAAAAATTCTCCTAGATTTGCTTTATATCTTGCCTTTTGCCTCTAAGCTTGAACCCAAAGTGAGTTAAAACTTGATGCCCTGCTTCTATGGCTGGTCTGCATTTGAATGGAGGATGCCAGAGACTTCTCAGTAGTTGCACCACAGGCTCAGCTTTTCCTCTCTGAAGACAAGGGCCTTCTACGGGGATTTCTGTGTTCACGCCTGCTTTTAATTCTTCTGTGCTTTGGTGGGATATACAGTATTCTGTGGATAAACTGCCTGCTGCTTTCAGGCATCAATCCAAGTACATCATGCAATCTTGTTAGGCTTTGTGCAGCTGTGTTGAACTTTCTCCAAGTAATGACTTCTGGCCAGTGGTGGGTTTCAATTTTTTTTAGAACCTCTTCTGTAGGTGTGGCCTGCTTTGTGGGAGTGGCTTGCCAGTCATGTGTTTGGGTGGGAGTGGCTTGGCAATCATGTGGCTGAGTGGGAGTGGCTTGGCAGTCATGTGATTGGGTGGGTGTGGCCAACTTGTAAAATGTGGTGAAACTCACTTAACAACGCTCTTGCTTAGCAACCAAAATGTTGGCTCAGAAACTCTGGCATTTGAAGCACACAAGTCTTAAAGCTGTCAAGTTACAAGACCCTTGCACCTCTAACCCTTTAGAAAAAAAAACCAGGGGTGTTCAAACAGCTTTAAGACTTGTGGACTTCAACTCCCAGAATTCCTCCTCTCGCTCTTCATCTTGATGATGTGTGGACAGACAGGGGAAAGGAGCTGGAACCGGTTCTAAACGGCACTGTAGATTTGTGGAACCTCTTCTATAGAAGAGGTTAGAACTGGCTCACGATTAGCACTCAGCTGTAAGGTCTGACACCACAGAACATTTAATAGCCACTTATGAACATTTAGTTTATTTTCTTTGTGATGTCATCTTTTATGCCTCCTACGCTTTTCATATCCTTTATGCTCGTACACCTACTTGTATAAATTATATTACCTTCCCATTCCTTATGAGCATAATAAAGTTTGATTCAATTTGATTTTGATAACAATATTGTTCGTTACGATCCATTTTTGCAACTAGGGTCAAAGTAAGACATAATTGTGTAAAATAAAAAGAGCGGTGCAGATTTTAGACTCATGGATTAGGAGAGAGATGATGTGTGAATTAGTTGTCAGTTTTAGCAACTAAAAATGGTTCTTCTATTTAATGATTACTGAGAACTGTTTGTTGAAAATCAGAGCACTGAATATAACATCCTCCAAATTTTTTGTAGCGTCCAGGAAATTAGATCAGTATTATCCAAGATGAGGTTTAAATCAAGGGCTTTCCAGATTATGTGGAAATATGCATATCAGAATTGGTTGTTTTTCCCAGGGAAAAGCAATTAGAGGGTAAAGCATGGCATGGTTATTTTCCTGTTGGCTGTCTCTCTACTTTGGAGTAATACATAACTCACAAGTGTCCCCTCTTCCATTTTCACAGGAATAAGGTAATTCCACTTCAACGAGGTAACACTTTTAACAACCACACAGTGTTGTGCAAGAATAACAGCAAGAATATCTTTTTAGGAATGTAACTCAGGCCTGTATCACACGAATGCATATAAGCACATGTTGCATAAAGGATATAGTAATGCACGTAAACATTTGTGGCAAATAAGTGAAATAATTATTTAAAGAGCTGTGAAAAGTGTTTCTTGAAGGTTACGATAAAGGTTCTGTAGAATACTTTTTTTTTAAAAAAAAGAGAGAGAAATAGATTCATGTGGAGGATAGTCAGATTTTAACGTTTGGTATTATTAGCTAAAAGCTTCATGGAGCCAAATGGATATAAAGTCTTGAATTATGCTACCTTGTTTCAGAAATTTCATTACAATAGCAAAGTGTTTAGGGATGCATTGACAAAAATTTATTGTCTTTTCTAGTTTGGAAGTGACATGGGATCCCTGCCTTTCTACTATGTAATGCCACACTATTTCCTTTTTCTCCCATGTCCACAAGTGACTTTGATCAAGCTGTTTCTAATTTTTATATCTTGACGAAAGAAACTTTTTTGGTTGAGCTGCAGGGAAACATGCATGCCTCTGAGGTGTTTTATAAGTAATTAGCCCTCCTACATGGGCTACAAAATGTGCAGATCATCTCTGCATGGTAAACCAGAGAACCGATTCAGGGGCGTGGCAGGCCTGCGTTGCTGCTGGTTCCAGCGGCCCAGGCCACCAAACCACTACCGGTTCAGCTGAACTGATCTGAACCAGTAGGAACCGGTTCCACCACAAATCCGCGGTAGACTAAAGCGCGCTCGACGAAAGCGCATACGTGACGTCATCACAGCGCGACGAAAACGGCACGCTGTGAGTGGTAAATTTAAAATTAACGCAAAAACCTTACCCTAACCCCCCCAAACCTAACCCTAAACCTAACCCTAAGCCTAACCCTTAACCTAACCCTAAACCTAACCCTAAACCTAACCCTTAACCTAGCGCTAAACCTAACGCTAACCCTTAACCTAACCCTAACCCTAACGCTTAACGTAACCCTAAACCTAACCCTAACCCTTAACCTAACCCTAACCCTAAACCTAAACCTAACCCTTACCTTTATGTGAATCGGCTTGCTTTAATTTAATTTTAATTTTAATTTAATTTATTTTTAATTTTATTTGTCGCGCTGCTGCTGATGTCACGTACGCACTTTGATCGGGCGCGCTTTAGTGGACCGCGGTTTTGACGGGTCACGGTAGGAACCCACCACTGCTTGTTATTGAGTTTCTGGATATACTGTCAATGTCTTTCTAGATGAAGTCTGCCCTGCTGGGCTCAGACCTGGAAATAAAGCCTAGAACTCCCTGATTTAATGCTCTACATCTAAATTCAACACTCTGAAGGTAGAAGCAGAGTCTTACTGATCAGGGACTGGGTAGTTTGTGTCTAGCTCTCTGTCTTTAGAGTGCATTTTAAAATTCCCCATTAAATCCACAGCAAAAATCCCCCCTCCCCACCCCAAGTTCTATCCTGCTCCCAGGATTTATTTATTTATTTATTATTTATTCATCAAATTAAGTTATTCTTATCCTTGGGAAAATCATGTTTCCTCTGAATAGCGTCTAACTGCCGCCGCCTGGGAGCTAGAAAGCTCATTAATCAGAGAGGCTGGAGGAAGCTAGCAGCATCGAGAGCTGTCCATTCTGTTGGGATGAGCTTTCTTCATATTAAAATAAGACAAATATAATGTGTCTCTTAATTGGAAAGAGCCTGTACAGCCTCTGCTCACTTTGGCTCAGGTTTCTTGGACTGTGAACCCCACAGGCAAATTTCACCCTCTGGGAATTACTGTATCTTCAAAGCCAGAATGATAAGAAAGAGTCACGTCCTTCTGGAAACTGCCCCTTTGGTACTATGCTATCAAACTTTAACACAGACTTCCCTGCTGTGAGGGAGGAAGCCCCTTTTCAGCTTGCAACATCTGGAGATGGTCTCAAATTCCACACCCAGGAGAATTTAAGAGCTGTCGGGTTGCTGGAATTTGCAGAGATACTGGTATATGCACGCATTGGGAGGACAGACTAGTTTTAGCGATTTACCTTTCCACTGGAAGAGTTTATTTTTTACTGTATTGCTGGCAGAGAAGTACCCTCCAAGGAAGCCCAGTCACACGCTATCCTGGGAGCTGTAGATTGTTCCAGAAAAAGAAAACCTTTGCTCTAAATCTTCCTTAGAAATAATTCAGTCTGTGTTTCTTAATGCCCCTTAGCCCAGCTGGACATGCTACTTTCCTGGCCCAGTCCCTGAATTGAAAGGGCCTCTTCCTGCTGCAGTCCAGCTCTGTTGGGCAGGGATTTTCTGGTTAGAAGCCAGTTTTTTTGCACCAGCCACATTCAAGTAGTCTCACCCAAGCTACATTACAGATCAGGCCTTCCTAATGGTTTTTGGAGTCTGCCTTGGGAAGAGGGCAAAGAAGATACACCATTGACTGTGCTCAGCTCAATCACAATAATTGGAAATATGTGTTCTCCCTGCCGGAGTGGCCTCTCTTCTCCACGCTTGGTGAACGTGCTCTAATGACTAATGACCCTGGCCCCTGGGAAGAAAGTATCAAGGACTTCCTAAAACTGTTTCTCTACAGCACCCAAATATACTGATTCATGACATAAGCTCAGCGGGTTAGGAAAGGAAAACTCATGTTATCACAGTTCAATCTATCTTGCAAGATTGTAAGATACAATTGTAAGACTACAATTACTTTTTGCTTATAAATTAAAATGGGAAAGAACCTTCAAGGAGGGGGGAAAAACCCCTGCATTACTCCATAAACACTGGAAACTTTCACTGAAAACAGATTCTCAATAAATTGAACTACACTAGATGAGCATTCCAACTTCATCCTTAATAAGCAAAACGTTTAAAAGATTAAAGCCACTTAAATTCTTTAGTGCATCATAATGTTTCATTATCATAATGTATCCACCCATGAAACAATGCATAACATGAAACATAAAGGCTTTTTTCCCATCTGTTTCCATCTTTTCTATGTATTTGTTTCAGCAAATTAGCCAATTATCGGATCCTTGAATCTTAAACTCTTAATGTTTTAAATTAGGCCATTTCCTTCCATCGACTAATATTCTGTAAACTGCAGGAATGCAGCACAAATTCTTGATATTCCAGAAGAACCTTTAATGGCAATAATTAAAGTAAAAAAGAGTATAATTTAAATGAAAGCGCAATAATAGCCAATAATTCCTAATAGTATTTCTCCTTTTGGACCAGGTTTTATATAAGTTCATGATGAAGCTGATAATATTTGACAATCACAACTACATTCCTGCCTAAATGAGATATTTGAAGAGAAGAAACTTCACATAAAATCTCAAGTCATCCAGTGTAACTTTCCAGCAAAGATTGCTAGTGACTAACAAGTTGGGTTATTGCTCCTCATAGAATTATTCTGGCCATCAGGCACAATTCCCTGCTCAATGCAGAAATTCAGATTAGTGCATCCGTGAGAGATGGTTTTCTTCCCTCTGTTTGAACCTTGCAACAAACAACAACAAAAAGGAGTCTTATGGGCCCTTGTAGACTGAAATTTTAGGACATATACGTAATGTTTAATGGATGTGAGTCCACTTCCTCAGTTTCATTTGATGAAGTGGAAGCCAGTCCATGAAAGTTTCTGTCCTGACAAGTTCAGAATTACAGAGTTGGAAGAGACCATTTAGGCCATCGAGTCCGATCCCCTGCTGAGCACAAGAGTCCTAATTACAATTTCTCGACAAATGGCTATCTATTTTCTGCTTGAATACATCCAGTGAATGAGTGCCCACAACCTCTCTGGGTAACTGGTTCCACTGTTAAAATATTCCTTATTATGAATTTTATCCCCTTAACACTCAAAGAGGATCTATCTGTCTGTCTGGAAGGCAATTGCATTCTTTTGTACCTTAAATAGATCTCAAATCTTTTTTTCGTTATGACGTCCTTATTTAAGGTATATGAAGAGTGCTATCACTTGGGTTACCCCTATTTGGGCTGCAAAAATGCAGATAATCAATACATCAGCTCAAATGCACTTCTCTATTTCTCTTGGGTTTTTTTTTTTTTATAGCCAAGCCAAAATGGCCATTGAGGGTTATAATTAATGATGGAGAGGGAGAGATGCACCTTAGCAGCCTCAAATAGCCAAGAGGAATGTAGCAGATGCTAGTCCAGCAATGGTGAACCTTTTTTGGCTCGTGTACCATAAGTGGAGGGAGCACAGGGGGGGGGGGGTCGTGCGTGGGTGTGCCATACCCATAATGCAATGTGCGATCCTCCCCTCAGCGCGCATGCGTACAGGACAAACACTCCCATCCCCATTTTTTGCATGCTTTTTTCGCCCTCCCCAGGCTCCAGAGGCTTTATAGGAGCCTGGGGAGAGCAAAAATAGCCTCCCTCCCCCGAGGCCCTCCGGAGGCTTCAGGAGCTCGTAGGGCAAAAAACGACCCTACGAGCAAACCGGATGTTTGTTCCTGAACTTCCGGTTTGCCCATTTTTTTGCACTCTGGAGGCTTCAGGGAAGCTCCTGAAGCCTCCGGAGGGCCTCTGTGGGGTGGGGGAGGCTGTTTTCGCCCTCCCCAGGCTCCTATAAATCCTCTGGAGTCTGGGGAGGGTGAAAAATGGCTTTACAAAAGGCTGAACTCAGCTGGCCAGTGCACGCATGCTCGCTGGCCAACTGAAAGGGCAATGCCTCGCATGCCCTGACAAATGGCTCCGTGTGCCACCTGTGGCACGTGTGCCATAGGTTCGCCATCCCAGTGCTAGTCCCTATCTTCTCATTGATAAGATAGCAATAGCATTTAGACTTATATACTGCTCCATAGTGCTTTTCAGCACTCTCTAAGCATTTTAGATATGTCAGTATATTGCTCCCAGAGATCATGAATGAGAGGTCATAAATCATTTGCATGCCAAGATTTGTACTGGGGAATGACAGAAAACAGATAAAACGACTACCTCCAGGGTGAGAATAAGATAATGCTGCATCCTGAGACATCTTCTAAAAATAGTTAGTGGGGCATCTTTGAACTGTGATCATATGGAAGAGCTTAAAGTCACAAATTGGGAATGGGGGAGTTATTACCAAATGAAAGAAGCCCCCTAAATAAATGATTATGTGGCTTGAAATGGGTCAGTGCCATTCTTCAACTTTACTGGAAGGGAGGAAGGGAGAACAGAATGATAACTTTTAGAGGAGAAAAATAAAGAGGTTATGGAAATGAAATTTATTTTAGGAGCAACTATTTGTCAGAACTCTGCAGGTTTCCGAACAACAAGTGCCCCAGTGGTGGGATTCAAAAAATTTTATCGCTGGTTCTGTGGGTGTGACTTGGTGGGCATGGCATGACTTGGTGGGCGTGGCTGGGGAAAGATACTATAAAATCTCCATTCCCTTCCGATCATCTGAGACTCGGGAGGCAGAGAATAGATGGGGACGGGGTCAGTCAGAGGTGGTATTTACCAGTTCTCCGAACTACTCAAAATTTCCGCTACTGGTTCTCCAGAACTGGTCAGAACCTGCTGAATACCATCTCTGAAGTACCCATATTAGATCCGGAGAATTGCAGTTCAAGAAACAGCACTGCATGTGTGACTATCCTGACACATAGTTTCAGTTACCTTCGAATGTCTTATCTTCACTTTTAGCCTCATTTAATTTGATGAACCATCTGGAGGGAGGCTTGACCTACATGCCTGGTTCCTATCAGACAGAGAGCTCTGGATTCTATCCATTCAAGAGACCAGAGAGAGACTGGAGATGCATTGGTTGAAATGTTATTTTTAGGCACAGAGTAAAATGTGTCACTGTACAGTTGCCTTTATAGATGGAAAAAACGCCTTAATTTATACTTCTCTACTTAATATGAATATAGACCTACCAATTTTTGACGCACTTTTGCAAAGTAAATCAATCAGTAGGTGGGTGGCTAACTGAGAAGCCTATGGTTGGAACTCCTGATAGTTAATAAAAATCAATGATGTTTGGTAGTTTTTCCAAGAACAATAAATATAAGCATGTGCCCAGATTATAGCACAGGGCAAAATGATGTTGAGAAGGTTTCTGATTCATAGTCCAGGAGAATATATACTGTATATAAGTATAAGACGCACCTTTTTCCCCAAAAAAAGAAGATGAAAATCTGGGTGCATCTTATACACTGAATACAGCATTTTTGCCTCCCGAAACTCCATCCCCTTTGTAAAAATGGCCGTGCATAGCCTTTAGGAGGCTTATAGAGTGCTCCTGGGGGCTGGGGAGGGCAAAAATGGGCCGTTTTTTGCTCGTGTTTGCCCCCCCTAGCCCCTAGGAGCTGTATAAGTCTCCTAAAGGCTATGCATGCCATTTTTTTGGACTAGAATGGGCCCATTTCCACGAAAAATGGACCATTTTTTGCTCATTTTTGCCAGCCCTCAGGAGCACTCTACAAGCCTCCTAAAGGCTATGCATGCCCTATGCATGCCCATGCCATTTTTGGGAGGTCTGTAGAGTGCAAAAACTTTTGTTTTTAATTTGCCTCTTCAAAATCTTGATACGTCTTATACTCCAAAAAATATGGTAAGGCTGTGAATAAAGAATGAAGGAAAGGACAAGAATAGCACTGCCCACTACATTAAAACATCTGGATGATATATAACAAAAGCAGGCAACCCTTATGGCCAGAGACTCTAATTTTACTTTTCAAAATTTGGAGATTGATTGAATCCATGGCTTACAAGGTCCTAGTGGGTGTACACTGTAAAGCCAGAACTGAAATTTTTAGATCTTTTTAAAAGGGGGGTGGGCACTAGGTGATTAATGGACAAAATCAGTGCACTACATTTTAATAGTGCATTACACCTCTATTTTGTCTTTAAAAAAACATGATGACTCTTCCTATTGAAAGTCTTATCTACCTATTTTGATGTGGTATGGCTGGACCTCTTGGGGGGCATTAAAAAAATGGAAGCTATCCATGGCCTATATTATACAATTTTCTCTTCTCTGATAAATAAGTATACAATCAATCACTACATTTCTGAAATATTGATGTCATACTGGCCACATGAATGGGGAAATGGCTTTGGACAGCATTGGTTCAATGGATGAGCACTGCCCCCTATAGTCCAGGCGTCTCCAACCTTGGCAATTTTAAGCCTTGATGACTTCAACTCCCAGAATTCCTCACCAGCAAAGCATTCTGGGAGTTGAAGTCCGCTAGGCTTAAAGTTGCCAAGGTTGGAGACCCCTGCTATGGTCGGTAATGACTAGCAGAGTAAAATCCACAGGGAGTCCATTTTTTACCCTTCTGAAATGTACGGGATGAGTTTTATTTTACAATAGAACAACAATGGTTGGCAATACTAACAACCCTCCATTTGAGAGCATCCTTAGTTACTCTGGGATTCTTTTGTGAATAAAGTCATGGAATGGAAGTGCTGGAAGAGACCTTGAAGACTCCTTGCTCTGACCATGGCAGGAATTCATTATGAGAGCATCCGAAAAAGATGGCATTTGGTGATTATACACACACACACACACACACACACACACACACAATATATTATTAGCCCTATTGTACATTTTAGCAATGTATCACAAGACAGGAGTGTGTGTAAGGCAAGGATTAGAGATCAAAAACACGATTAAGCGAGCTCTGGGTACATCACTAGGTGAAACTTCATCATCCAGGATGATATGGAAGAAATTTGTTTTTGAATGCTAATAATAAAGTTGAGTTAGAAGTTAACTGTGAAAATAGAACCTCTCTGTTAATCCTAACCAGGATAAAATTTCTTGGCCTCTTACAGTAAAATCTATTGATTCTGACCTCTGTTGCCATTATTTCAGAGGAAGGGAACAAGGGGAACCCTATACTCAAAAGAAAATGATCAAAACAAGACCATGAAAAGAAAATGATAGTCATTGCAGTCATCTATATCTAGAAAGCATTACTGTTTGTGTCAGAAGGAGCTAGAATGAACCCAGCAGATGTTAGGTCTTACATTAAAGAAATAACAAGGTTCTGTGGAGGGAATGGGGTGCTACCAATATATAGAATTATTCATTGCTGCTACTATTACACAGCTACTTATATTAAGATATATCTCAGCCCCTCCAGGATGTCTCTCTATTTCAGGGACGTGCAGTCACTAGAGGCAAGGGAGGCGGGGCCTCACCAGTCTCCTGAGGGAAAGGAAATAATTTTAAAGAATTTTTTTTAAATAATTAAAGCCAGGATAGTTGCTACCAGATTCCAAGTCACAATGGCTTGGTGTCTGCTTAGTGTTAACCAAAGCAGGAGGCGAGAGAACTCGGGGCCTCCTTTGCATAAGGAATTTTTCACCTTTTAAAAGTTAAGAAAGAGTTAAAAAGCAAAACATTTTATATGCAAAGGAGGCACTGATTCTCCCGCCTCCTGATCTGGGAGCAGCAAATCACGCCTTGTTGTTGCAGTTGAGCACGCTTACGTTGGGTGGGTTATTTCAGAGGGCGCGCTTCAGAGGAGAGAGGAGTGGGGGAGAAGGAGGAGGCTCGCTCTTCACTGCAACATGTATGTATTATTTGGTTGGTTCACTAGTTGAAAGAGAAATAGTTCCCTGAATCCCTGAAGAATAGTTAAGTGGTAAAAAGAAGCTGACTTCTTCAAATGAGGAGCCCACAGCCCAGACGAGGCTGGAGCGAGAGCCACGGAGGTGAAAGGCGAAGAGGGGTGAGGGGGTGGGGGTGTTCAAAGATGCCCCCTTCCCTTTTGGCACTCCACAAGCCAGGCCCGCAGCGGCAAGAGGCTCAGCTCCGCTTCTATCCCCCCCCTCCACTTATTATTTATTTGTTAAAGCCATGCCGGCTTGGCCGCCATTCAGCAAAACATGTCCTGGTTTGTGGCCAGGCAGCAAACATGCCGCCTGGCCACAAATCAGGACACATTTCTCTGAATGGCGGCCGAGATGGATTACACCCCGGAGCACCCAAGCCCCAGGGAAGGACCCCATCCTCGTGGGAATGGTTTCCGCCGGACCTGCGGCTTGCCAAGGGCTGGAAGGCTCACGTACTGCAGAGGGCAGCAGAGATAAGGGCGGGTGACAAGAAGAGGCGGGCGCAGCGGAGCAGAGTAGAAAGCGGCAACAAAAGGCATCTCTGGAGCCTGAGATTTCCCGCCCTTCCACCTGTGGAGCCGCTCCAGCCATATCGCAGGGAAATGGGCGGCCGCGCCTGCGGGTGGCAGCTGCTGCTCCCGGCTCTGCTATTCCTCAGCAGCGCCCAGGGTCAGCTTTGAGGTTAGTGCTCCATTCCGACGAGGCTACGGGGAATCCCGAAGGGTTGAGTGGCGACGGACGAGCCCTTTGCCCTGGTCACCTAATCCGTGAGGATGGGTCCGCGTCTTGAGGATCGCAGTCCAGGAATTCCTCTCCTCGATCCCCCCTCCCGGGCCCTTAAGTCAGAGACCTGCATGCCTGGTTCGTCCAGACGCGCAAGACGAGGGCACGGGGAAACGGAGCTAAAGGGAAGGGAGGTCAGCATGCCCAGGTCAGCGGGGCGCGATGCTCCGGCAGCGGAGGAGAAACACCTTCGATTTCTTCACGTGGTTTTTTCCCCCAGCTCAGTTGGGGAAGGTGGAAAAGCTCCCCAGAATCCTTGCTCCGCCGGTAGCACGTGCAATTGTGGATTTCCACGTGCCTTTCTCCGTAGAAAGTCAGACACTGACTTTCAGTGGCCCGAGTCTTTTGGAAAGTCCTGCGGTGGGGACGGAGGAGGTGGGGCGGCAAGGCGGCAGAGCGCGGCAGCGGCGAGAAGCAACACCCCCGCCACTGTGTCCGACAGGCGTCTCGTGTTTATGCCCGCCATAAACAGTACGGTAACGGTAACCCTCACCGCACGTCACTGCTCTATTTCCATCTTTGCCTGGAGCATTTACAGTTCCAAAAATAAGCCCCCAGAATCAAAGTTAACAAGCAGGAATCCCTGTACAATTTGTGGCATTTACATAGATTTGGTTACAAGAAAGAAACAAAGGAAAGTTAGGCAGCATTCAGGAGCGCTATTCCCTTCCTTTCCCTACTGGTTCGTAAATGTGAGTGCGTGCATGCGCTCATCCTTCTGTGCATGCGCTTTTGGTGAAAAAAGGGCCTAAATGGGATGCCAGAGAGCTGGGGAGGGTGGGCGGGGCCACCTGCAATTTCCGCTACCGGTTCGAACAAACCAGTCCAAACTGGTAGAATACCATTTCGGACAGAATCCCTCTCTCCTAGAAGAGATTCTGCCCTCAAGGGTATATTTTGGGGTAGCTGGAATCAATATCTCCAAGCTGCTGAGTTTTTCATTCTGGGCTTAGCACAGCATTTAAAAGCCAGACAAATGGAGCATGGTGAATCCCAATTTGCACTCCTCAGACTGTCACCAAATTACCCTGGCCAATATTTGACAATGAAACAATTGATTTTTGATATGCTATCAAACTTTTGATTGGATGGAGGAGTATAATAAATATGTTTATTATAGGGCAACATAAGCACATTAAGACTATTTTTTCCGCCTTAATTTCTTCTTGGAAAAAAATGGCCGAATCACAGCATTTGTACGATCCCCTCCTGCAATTTTCAGGAATCCAAACATTTTGAAGATACTAAAGTGCAGCTCTGACCTTGAAAATAGCAGTCCAGTCCTGACTTAAAACATTAGTGGAAAAATATATGGTGTCATCATTGCTGTATATTGAAGTTTCATTTTAGTTAGCTGGTTTAAAGTCAAGAAGAGATTTTTTCTCCATTAATTGCCCTATAATATTTTTCAGAACTATCCTAGAGTAATGCAGAAATAAGGCTAGAGCAAGAAATGGGAATCTGTGGCTATTTTATACATCTTCTTTCACTGCCCCTTAACCTTATAGTAGTAATACAAGAATGGTGTAATGGTATGTCATCAGACTCAACTTTTTCTCTTCTCACTCTGTTGGTGCTGCCTGCTAGAGGGACATAACCTGGAATTTGAGTTAGTATCATTATTTAATATACTTCGTATTACTAGATTTTTCTATAGAGAAGAAGAGATGTCCACTACAGTGGTAAAAATGTAACCTCTGCCACTTCTTTGGACAGAGAGTGAATTCCATCATTGATAAGAAAAGAAGACTTTAGGATCCTGGAAAAACAATTATTTAAAAAATGATAACAGAAGAAATGAAGGGAGTAAAAACTCCAAATTAACACCATGTTCCATAGCAATAGAAGGTAGAATGGCAATCAGAAATGGTACAATCCTACACATGACTTTCCAGAAGTAACTTTTTACTGAGTTTAAAAGAGTTTATCACTGATTTAATGCTGTTCCTGTAATTTATTCTGTAATTTCATATTTTCTGTTTAATAAGTTTTTCCATTTGTGGCAAAATGTTATGCCATTGCTATTATTTTGGTGGTGGGGTTTCACATACTTTATAGGACCTTTCTACCAAATTATTATCAAACTGGTTATTAATCTTATGATTACAGACTAGTTTTAATTAACACATATCTTAAATATTAGCAGCTTCTCATTTGGGTTTTTGAAGAACTCTGCAGTAAATGCCATTGGTTCTTGTGACTGTCAGTTGAATTAAACTTTTCATGATTTGTCACCTTTGCATGACATAAAGAATAGGGTAGAGATAAAAGATAGATTGGATGGATGGATGGATGGATGGATGGATGGATGGATAGATAGAAGATAGATAGCATAGATAGATAGAAGGTAGATAGCATAGATAGATAGATATAAATGGTAGATAGGATAGATAGATAGATAGATAGATAGATAGATAGATAGATAGATAGATAGATAGATAGAATAGATAGATATAGATAGTTTGATTAAAGGTAGATAGGATAGATAGATGATAGGTAGATAGATGATAGACAGATAGATGATAGATAGATAGACAGACAGACAGACAGAAGGTAGATAGAATAGATTGATAGTAGATTGATTAAAGGTAGATAGGATGGATAGATAGATAAGATAGATAGATAGATAGATAGATAGATAGATAGATAGATAGATAGATAGATGATAGATAAGATTGACAGATAGACAGACAGATGAGAGAGAGGAAGAGGAAGAGAGAAGGGCGAATACAGTCAGACAGAATATACAGCTCAGTATCTTCTTTGCTGGATGCTTCAATTTCAGGGTCAGCTGTCTTTGATGTTTGTAGGTTCATATTTATTTCACTAAGAAGTGTGGCCCTGATTTCAGAGGATATCACTCTCCCCTCTTTCAATAACACAAGTTACTTGATCCCATGCATGTTTACTCTGAATGTCAATGTTGCTTAATTAAACATAGGTGCACACAGAACAGCAACTCTAGTCAATTCTTCTGAAACAGACCTTTGCAAAAAGATAACAGAAAAATATAGATTTTCATCTTATAGCCTTCCTCTGAGTACATATTTATTTACTTGATTTCTATAGATTCCCCTCTAATCAAGGGACTTTGGGCAGCAGACGTCATAAGACGTAAAAACTATTAAACCTATTAAAACAGTACAGAATAAATATCCATGGCACCAAATAAAACGGTTAGTACGGATGTTAGTCAGGAAATGAGCATCTTAACCCCCCTGGGGCTGCAAACCTGGGCACACAACCAAGTCTTCACGCCTTTATAAAAGGCCTACAACAGGGGTATCAAACTGGATTTCTTCAAGGGCTGGATCAACATCGTAGTTCTCTTGTGCGGGCCGGCCAGAGGGAGGGGGAGACGGGATGGATGCCTCTTGCAGCCCTGCTGGCCAAAATGTTTTGGCTGGCAGAGTCCTGCAAGAGGCCATTAGGCTTGACTTTGCTTGTTGGAAGGTCTCAGAAGGTGATCATATGACCCTGGGACACTGCAGCCGTCATATGTATGAGTCAGTTTCAAGTGTCTGAATTTTGATCACCTGACTGTGGGGATGCTGCAACGGATGCAAGTGTGAAAGAAAGTCATAGCTTTGGTCACTAAATGAACTACAGATAGTAGATGTTAGATTAATAACATCTTAAGTGAATCTGGTTCCCCCATTGTCTTTGCTTGTCAGAAGGTCACAAAAGGTAATTAAATGACTCACGGACACTGAAACTGTCATAAATGTGAGTCAGTTGTCATGCATCCAAATCATGTGACCATGGGGACGCGATACCGGTTGTAAGCAGTGGTGGGATTTAAATAATTTAACAACCAGTTCGCCCAGGGTCAGGTTGGCCTGTGTGGGAGACATGGCCCAGCCCCGCAATGGCCAATTTGATCCTGGGTGAATCAGTTGTTAAACACCCACACAACCCCGCTATCAAACTGGATCCTGGGTGCTGTGCTACAATGGAGGAACAGGAAACGAAGTGGGTGGCACGAGGGAAGGAGGAGGAGAGGAAGAAGAAAGAAATAAAGTGGCCTCCTCATTCCCTCGTGCCAGCCATTCCGTTGCCCATTTCTCCATTGCAGCATCACAACGCGGAGCTTGTCCCACCCACCACTGCCCAGGTGCCCTCGCTTCCCCCAAGCATTTCTTTGCCTACATGGTTTCCAGCTCCGTCGCATTTCTCCACCACGTTTCTCGCCATAGTGTGCAGGGAAACAAAAATTTGTGGGACTAAAAAAAATAGTTCAATCAATCAATTCCAACTTCACGAGATCTTTTTGTGTGTGTGTGTGAGAAGTTGGAATTTATTGATTGAACTTTTTTTTTAGTCTCCCAAACTTTTGTTTCCTGCACACGATGGTAAGAAATGCGACAGAGCTGGAAATCAGGTAAGCAAAGAAATGCTTGGAGGAAGCGAGGGCATCTGGGCGCCAGGCACTGAAATGGGCTTGTCTCTCTCTCGGACTTGCCCAAAGCCCCCCCGGAGGAAAGGCTAGCATCTACTGGCACTTAAACCCAGAGGCATTCCAACTCTGCCCAGGAAGGGGCACCCGGCATGGGCGCGGCCAGCAGGATGCACACTCGCTTCAGCACCCTCCCCAACCCTCTGGCGCGCCACTGGCACTTTGGCCCTTGGCTGCCGCCTTATGTGTAGGCCCCACCTGCGCCGCCTGAGACAGTTTTCACCTGAGTGACATGATCAAAGGTTTCCATCGCTCACCTCTTGGACTTTTGGGGAAGGTTCCTCCCCACCTGGAAGGAAGTTGAATGAAAACCAGATGTGTTCCAAAAAACACCGATTTTCCGGAACATGTCTAACTGGTTTGCCAAGCTCAGCAAAAAATTATGTATCTACCGAACCGATGTAAACCGGCTTAATCCTACCATGAGTTGTAAGAGTGGAAAATTGTCATAAGTCAGTGATGCTGTATCTTTGAACGGTCACTAAATGAACTATTGTAAGTCGAGGACTACTTGTACTGCACCATCCACCATTGTCCATGGTATGGCGGCACCTGCAGACAAGCAAGATCAGAGCTGCTTCCCATTTTGATTCTTCTCTTGTTCTTTCTCACATATACGCAAACACACATGCAACAACACCCAGGCACCAACATTTCACTAACGCTTGATGTTCAGCACTCAAGATAAAGATTGTAGGAATAGGAGAAAAGGGGTGTGTGTCCTCTCTTGTTAAGACGCTAAGGGATTAGCCCCTAGTGTGTTAATGGCACATACTCCATGACCAGGTTGGCATGGAAGCTACAATCCAGCCCAGCAGGGGCTTCCTTGCTTGGCTGGGAACAAAGAGAAGCCCTGAGGAGGAACTGATGCGATGAGGTATGTGGGGTTGGCTTTTTTCCAGTAATAGAGATCCAATACCTTTAGCTAACCTCCTTAAGGAGAAGCTCATTAGCTCTATCATTCGCAGGCATTCAACAGCTGCCCTCCCTGCTCTTCTCACTTGCTTTTCCACCTCAGATCTTCCTCCTTAATTCTGATTTTCATTCCCCTTCACTAGTCTTGCTGGCAGGTTGCTAGATGAAAACAACAGGCTGAAAAAATGACAACAGATCAACTGAGTCAGCTCTACAATCCCATGGCCAGATGGGTAATCTCTTCGACCCAGTCCTCTTCCTATCTTTGTGCATAAAATAGCCACAGAAAATCTGATGGTTTCATTTTTCAGTATTACCAAGTTGTCAGGATGAGGGAATGATTAGCCTAAAGAAGACAGACACCAGGCAATCTTTTTTGCAATAATCTTTACCATAATGGTAATGGCATTTCATAGGTTTCATAGAAGCTCTTCATGGTTGGCTGAAATTTTCTGATTTTAACAGCTCATTCCAATGGGCTCTGTCATTTGGAAGGTAATGTAGGGGGAGGAGCTCCTTCATAATAACTTATCAGTTCCTACCTTATATTGCAATACAATGATGGAAAACTGCCTGACTGTGGAAGATAGGAAAAGCTGGCACTTGGCTGGAAGCAGAATAGGATTTTTTTTTTAAAAAAAAAGACAGTCTGGACAGAGAGCAAATGTAGATGAATAGTAGTATCTATTTTGGGATGTAGGAACAAACTTCTCATAGGCCTGCATCTATTTTAAATGCTAGCACAAATGGCTGATGTTGCTTTAGCAACTCCGGAGAATAGGAAGGCACTGAAAAAGTGATACTGAGATATTGTACAGAAGAGATGCTCTTCCGAGATTCTTGTCCTTCTGCTCTGTTACTTTATCCCACTTATGCAAACCAAGAGTATATTCCCTGCATATATGATGGAGTCCAACAATCAGAATTAATTGAGCTTGGAATTTGCCCAAAGTGGTCACTGTAATGAAGAGTCAGAGGGGAGATCCATTGTTTACAATCTGGTATATCCTCCCCCCCCACACCCAATTCAGGCTCTTCCGGATATGTGAGCTTTAACTCCCTAAATTCACACTAGTGGTCATTTTGCTGAAGGAATCCTATGAACTGAAGTTCATGCATACGGAAGGTGTTAAAGTAAGGGAAGGTTGCTTACTTTATTACTTATTTAACAGTATATGCTAACAGTAATTTCTCATCTGAATGGTGCCTGGTACTATTACAGTTTTGGTCCCCAATTTCAATTCTGCCCGCCTGTCTTATAGCAGAAATAACTTTTCTTCTGATCGTATATACTGTGAGAATCTTGTCTCTAAATCAACTCAGGAGGGAAAGCAAAGTCTGGTCCGTATTGAAGACCAAGATTTGGAACATCGATTCTGATCTGAGTTTTTTGGAGCCTTCCAATTCTATGAGTTCAGGATCAATGATCAATTTAGCTGGTGAAGAACCAACTGCACCTTTCCAACAAGACAGCTTGCTGAGGCTGAAGAACACGGGTAGACTGGCCAGCACAGCTGGTGAAGAGCTGGTTAACGAGAGTTCGCGTGCCAAGCCTGGCCAGCTATCCCAGCCAGGTATCCCGTAGTGAGCACTGGCTCCAACGTCATGAGTTGCAGAAGGATGCCTGGATGGCGCACATCTTGGCAGTTCCCTGAGCTCATGGGTCACATAGCTTTTGTCTGAATATTATACTGCACTCCAGTTCCCTTTGCTTTGCTCTTTTTCTCCCCTTCAAAATCAACAACTCAGTGGCATGGAAAGAAGATCCGCTGCTATTTGGCCTAGGGAAGACAGTACTACTGGGAAGAAGAGTTATAATCACCAGTACTCATGGGGATGGGGTAGGGAAGTGACACATGTGCACGTGCTCGTGTTCAAAGACTGCTCCCGAATCTTCTTCTAAACCAGGGTCCCCAAACTTTTGGAACTCAGGGACCACTAAATTCATAATTTTAAATCCTGTGGGCCGCTAATATGATCTGCCTAATGACTGGCTGGGTGGGCGTGGCTAGGTGGTCCTGTGACTGGATGGGCGTGGCCAACTTGATGTCATTCATGTTGAGGGGGGCCTCGGCGGCCTCTACTCGACCCTCCCCTCCCAGCCTGTCCTTGCCTGCCCGCCCGGGCTCCTTGGGGCTCCAATAGGAAGCACTTGTTGGAACTAAGCAGACACCACGAGAACACATTGGCAAAATAGCTGGCTCAATTCAAATTGGATCTGACCGAGAAGCAGGCTCAGCAGAAGCACCTCACTGAGGACTATGAGCATAGGCTTTCCAAGCAGAGGGAAGACTTATGGGAATGCAAGGTTAGGTACCGGCACCTGAAGGCTCAGTGGGCTGAGATGGTCAGCCAGTTCCAGGCCGTGATACAGTCTCACCGGAACAAACCTCTCTGGCTCTTTGCCACCAGCGGCACTTCCCTCCAGCCTTTGCCCAAAGCCACACACCAGGAGGCTGAAGCAGACTCCAAGTTGGAATTTCTGACCCCCCTCTGACCCCCACAAAAAGATCCCAAAAGGGGAGACTCTCTGCAGCAACACAAGCGTTCATTGCACATATCCTGCCCAGGGACCCCTGATTTAGTGCAATATAAAAAATGCAAATAATTTTTCTGCGGACTGCCAGTTGGTGACCGCTGTTCTAAACCAAATCAGTAATCCTACAGCCTTCACTGCAATCTTATAAGATGGGAGGAAACCATCAGAGATGGGAAGGGGAAATCACAGCTCTGTCATTCCAATCTAAAACTAGTCCTGTCGGTTTGACTTTATTGGAGGAATTGCCGATGAATGGCTCTCATCCAACCAGGTAGGTTGGGATTGGTGACACAACAGGAGTTGTTATTCTGAGGCTGCTTCCCAAGCTGCAAAGTCTCATGGTGAGTAAGACCTGTTCAAACAGAACTCTTTGCAATCACTCTGTTGACACAACCCAGCCTGGAACTGAGGCACAAAGGGCACTGAGGAGAGGATGAGATGCAATCCAAAGGACCCTGCTTGGGGCCTCCCATCGCTCCATAGCTTTCCAGGGAAGCATGTAGTCCTGTGGCAGTAGCTCAGCGATCGCCCCTTGGGCCTTTGACAAGGAAAGGGATAGCAATCAAAAGTAACCCAGTTGACTATCCCCACCAATGGAAAAGAAGTACACATCCAAAGCAGGTGCGCCATTAGGTTGTTGCAAGTTAGCTCCCTGGTATATTTGACAATGTTAGGGCTCAAATCCTAAAGTATGTTGAGTTCTTATTCACTGCACAAAAGTAGACAATTTGGGGCTAAACGTCATCTGCCGCATCTATAAGAAGCAGAGCCAAAGGTAAGGATGCAGCCTGAAAGATTCTGGTACAAAAATACCCGGTCAGAAGCTTATTTGTGGAGTTAATTCTATTTCAACCTACAGTTAATTCTTGATTAGTGACCAAAATTGGGAACAGCAATTTGGTTGTTAAGCAAAGAGGGTTGCTAAATGTAACTACAACTGTCCCAAAGGTGCTTTTTCCAAAAAAGCTGGACTTTGTTTTTCCTTGAAGATGTCTGAGAAGCAAGACGTCTTCAAGGAAAAACAAAGTCCAGCTTTTTTGGAAAAAGCACCTTTGGGAAAACTATGACCTGGATGGCTGGGAATTTCCATAAACATGTAACCACAACTGTGCTTATGAACTTACTTCAGCTTTCCTTTGATTCACAGACCTGTGAAGATCATAAATGGGAGGATTGGTATAAAGTTATATTTTCATCACTGTTGTGAATGGCTACTAACTAAGGCAATCATTAAACAAGGATTACTTGTAGTTTGCATCACAGATGTTAGGTATATAAAAAAGAGAGATGAATCATATGTACTGTACTTCTTAGTTCTACTTGAAGAAGTACAAATGTAAAAAATACCTGTCAGTATTAATTCATTCCTACCTTTTGTCAAAGGGGAAAAAACTAGAACTTACCGGTAGAGAGAGAGTGGGCCATTTGGTGACTTCAAAATTTCGGTGACCTTTGGCCTAAGCAAACAAATGAAACCTCTGATAAAAGCAGTCTCTCCTAGTCTGCTACATAAAACAGATCAAATGAGACAGGTAGATGGACAGACAGACAGGAAGCAAGAGCTGGGCAGCCCCGTCTATTTTTTAAGCTCAGTCCACTGCAGCACACAGCCAGGCTTTTCAAAAGCTGCAGTGGGACAGAATATTCATTGGATTTTCTCTCCTCCCCCTTTGCAACTTTCTTCTTGCTGCATCCTGGGTCAATGTAATTTGGGAAGAGTGTGATTTTTTTTTTCTTGTGGGCCATTGAAAGCAACAATTCCCCAGTCAGATTTTGTTGAGCAATTCCAAATAACACTTGGGATTCATTTTATTGGTTAATGTTATTGCAAGGGAAAGTGGACCTCAGCAGGAAAAATGTTGCTCTCACAAATACTGGAACATTTTCAAGATACAATTACCCATTAAAAGCCTTCTCCAATGATATCCTATAGGACTGTGATGGTGAACCTATGGCACGCATGCCAGAGAAGGCACGCAGAACCCTCTCTGTGGGCATGCATGCCGTCGCCAGCTACTCTTCTGGTTTCCGGCGTGCGCATGCGTGCCCGCCAGCCAGCTGGTCTTTGCATGTGCACCAGCCAGCTGGTCTTAGGGTTTCCGGTGCCCCGGTGCACGTTCTGGGCACTCGGTGCCGAAATGGTTTGCCATCACTGCTATAGGACCACCAGATCTTTCTATGAAGGGGAGAGAAGTTGAAGTCACAATTCTCTTCCCAATCACTGCAGAACCTCTTTGCTTCTCTGACAACAAAGCTATGATGTCTTACAGGCATCAGCATTCAAGAAGATCAAAGGCAAGCTTGGATTTGTAAGTATGATAACATTTGCATTCTCACAAAATGCTTCCAAATTAAGGGTAATGAATGCCAGCTTTGGAATTGATGTATGGATATCTCTTTACTTGCAACCGATGGTATGAAAAGTGTAAAGATAAAAAACAAACATGAAAAGGCCCCCTTCCTTCCTCTCTTTTATCATTATCTTTGGATCTCTATCTATAAACCCAAAAAGTAGAATTGCTCTCTGTTTCTTGGGCCTGAAATACTGAACACTCCTTATCTGCTTAACTCGAGTTGCTATACTCACAGCCAACCCAACTAAAGAACTGGGTTAGGACTTGAAGTGCTGTTCTCAGTGGCATGGGGTATTTTGTTTCTATACTCAATTTCTTGGGGAAACTAATATTTCCCCTACTCCCATCTAGACTTCATAGCTGCCTGTTCTGAGGTTAGGAAATCCCGACCTTAGAAAGAGCCCAGAACATACAAAATAGGCTTTGGTTAGGGACACAGCCAAAGACCTCTTACCTTTCACAATAGGCCAAACCAAATGAAACTTTTTTTCCCTGGGGGAAAAAAACAACAGGAAAGATACAAGAAGGACATCCCCTGGTGTTCCTATTACACTTACAACCGTATTTTTCAGAGTATAAGGTGCACCTTCCCCCCCCTAAAAGAGCATGGAAATGTTGGTGCGTCTTATAAACTGAATACAGCCATTTTTGGCTTCCCGAATCCCTGCCCCTGCATCTCATTTTTGCAAAAACTGAGGCATTTTTCCCTTCCTGCAGCCCCCAGGAGCACTCTGCAGGCTTCAGCAGGGCTGGGGGAAGATGAAAATTCCCCCGTTTTTTGCAAAAAACAGCACATTGTTTGCAAAAACGGGGGCATTTTTGTCTTCCCCCAGCCCTGCTGAAGCCTGCATAGTGCTCCTGGGGGCCAGGGAGGAGAAAAACATTTTTTTCTTACTTACCTCTTTGAAATATTGGTGCGTCTTATACACAATTGCATCTTATAGTCCAAAAAATACGGTATGTTCTGCAGGTGTGCAAGCAAAGCAGCCCCTGTGCTTTTTCTAGTGGTGGAACCACAAAATGCTCTAATTATAGGATTGCTCTGCTCAACTGGAATCACAGGCATACTTTGCTGGAAGCCCCACTGCACAAAGGGTTACTTTCTTCTAAGTAAACATATAAAAAGATTGTTCAGTACTTCATTTGCCTTGCAACTTGTTCTGATCAGGCCGTAGATTCTAATGCAATGTTGGGAAACATGCCTGTTTCTGAGTTGCATGAATCTGTTCCTTCTTCTCAGCGTGTAATGGAACCATGATGAAGTAAGAGAACTATGCTTTTAAGACAAGCTAAGTCAAGGTTTTCCAGCCCAAGCTAAGATTTTACCACGGAGGTGTAAGACCAGTGATCAAGCATTTTTGATGGCATGGTAAAATATCAGGAGTACTGTGAAAATACTGTGGGATTAATGATCTTGATTTGGCCACACAGTGGAGCAGCTGCACAACCATTTAACTATCTCTAAAACTCAGCACAGATGCAATAAACTCCCTCTAATAAGGAGGACTACTGTATCGTATCTCATATATACGTCAATAGATGGGGTTCATGCTTTTTAAAAATTCTGGTTATCTAAAGAAAACTTGATCACTAAGCACATACAGAAAGAACCAGTGAAAGCTTCCAGATCTGATTAAATTCAGTATTTAATTATAAATTAAATACTGGGAAAGAGTCAGGCAGAGAACAGAAAGGCTAATTCTGTTTCATCCCTAATCCTCAGGATTTACTCTCGGGTTCATGCTAATTGGGACATGAGGAAGTATCATATCAACAATGTTCCAATATGAGTTTGGTTACATTAGATGAGAACATGGATGACCTCATGATGCATAACCTTTCTCTATTACAACCAGGATCATTCCGTGCGTGCACAGAACAGATTGTTTGCTATGTTTGCAACAAAAACAGTAGTGATCTCTTCCAACTTCCAAGTCATGGAGGCTTCAATGAATTATACTCAAGATAAGGAAAGCAAAGATTATCGGAAACTTACAAACCATATTAGACATCTTTCAGTAAAAAGAAGCATGTAAACAGAGAGAGAACAGTTCAGGTTAGAGAAGAGATATGCTCCTGGAAATCTTTATAATTTCAGTGGCAACATGCAGCTTGGAATCTGTCTATAACCATCTTCTGCAGGCTGTTTTTCTGCAGATTTGATACATGCATCTCCTTTCACCCATTTAAAGCTATGGGGTACAGAGAGCTAGAATGCAAAAATGGTTATGGAGAATGGGAGTTGTAGTCTAGTGTATTGGCAAGGCACCAAACAGGGATACACACACACACACACAGAGATAGATAGATAGATAGATAGATAGATAGATAGATAGATAGATAGATAGACAGACAGACAGACAGACAGAAAGAAAGAAAGAAAGAAAGAAAGAAAGAAAGAAAGAAAGAAAGAAAGAAAGAAAGACAGACAGACAGACAGGATTCTAACGTTACATCCCAGACATGGGAGCCCTGTTCTCTATGTCAAATATAACAGTTTTCAATTAATTCGAAGTTTCAAAAAGTGGCATACCTATCAAATGAATCTAATATATTTTTTTCACAAATAACATGAATACTTATATTTCTTTATAATTTATTTGTTGTGTATTACTGTATAGCATTATCATTAAAACTCTAGACCTTTCCACAATTTTGTTCTACTTTTCACTTTTGAAACACATTGGTGTATAACATAAATGGATACACAAAATGTCCAGACCATACTACATTGGGACAGAAAGGCAGGGATTGGAAACTGGATTTTTGAGAAATAGGAAAAAGTCTTTCAAGGCATTTTAAGGTCATGTCAGTGCTCCATTTCATATTACAGAACCAAATAATAGATTACAAGGGAACTATTGGTCAAAGGCAGCTTTTCTAAGAATTTGCTAAAAAGAACCAAAGTGTTGTCACAGTTGAAAAGAAGAAAACAAGTTTAGCAAAATTATAGGCTTATGACCTAAACCTTCTACTCTTGTCTGGACTAAAGTTCAGAGGTCAGAACTAATTCTGGGGACAAAAAAAAAAGTCTGCTCTTTATGCATGGCTCAAAAGTTTGATAAAATTGCTGTAAGTCTTGACTTTACCTGACAATGAAGAAATGATACATTGAAATATCCCTATGATCAGATCCTCATAAACCTTGTTCTCACTAAGGATGACACAGAGACACAGTTAACCCAACAGTGCCAAAAACATTAGCTACCAACTTGGTTAGGATTTTGCTGTCGTTCCATTATTTTGCTGCAAAGAGTACCAAAGATTATTATGTGATACTCCTGACACATTAGAAAGTTTTGTATGAAATGGTATACGGATAAGAATAATATTGACAGTAAACCCAGTCGAGACAGGGTCTATTCTCAAATGCCAATCTTCAGATGGGCCAGGAATTTATTCCCACTGCAAAATCATTTCTAACAGCTCTAATTTGAATGTGAACCCAAACACATCAAGGATACTATCCTAGAATCCTTCTTAATTTTACCAGGGGATGTTGTGAGATTAGATCAGGGGTCTCCAAACTTGGCAACTTTAAGATTTGTGGACTTTAACTCCCAGAACTCTCCAGCCAGCTATGCTTAAAGTTGCCAAGTTTGAAGACCTCTGGATGACATTATACATCTAGAAATTTTAGACCGAATCACCTGAATGGACAATAATAGTGTCCATTGCACTCCCCCTTTGCCGTAACCTAAACTGTATGTTGCTCTTTGATTAGAAGGGAGATGGTTAATCCCCCCTCCCCCACTTTCCCTATTCCCATCTTTGTGTAAGAGTTCAGATGGGACACACTCTTTGCTAAATATTGTTTGCTCAAGCACTGGGCACGCTCTCCCTGCAGCCACCTTTTCTTCTGCACATGCAGCAGATTGTCATTAGTATTAATTAAGTGGAAGTTCTGCCAAGTGTTAGGTAATTAATGAACTAAGCCAGGCCAGGCCACGGACAGGGGACCAAAGGCTGAGGGTAGCCAGCATTGGAGCACTACTAAAGTAACAAGACACAGCAGAGCCTGCAGAAGCAATATGGGGTGACTGCAGCAGTGAAAGCACTGGGTGAAGTGAGTTGCAGTTCACCAAAAGTCAGACCGTATCCATTTGCTAGCTTTTAAAAGCCATAAAGTTCTGAGCTGAATTTACAATGGAGGCTCATTCATTCTCTTTCTGTAAATCAAATGTAATTTTGTGTGTGTGTGTGTGTGTGTGTGCGCGCGCGCACACACACACATACACACACTAGACAAGGGACATGGTGGCTCAGTGGCTAAGACGCTGAGCTTGTCGATCAGAAAGGTCATCAGTTCGGTGGTTCGAATCACTAGCCCTGCTTCTGTCAACCTAGCAGTTCGAAAGCAGGTAAAAATGAAAGTAGAAAAATAGGAACAACTTTTGGTGGGAAGGTAACAGCGTTCTGTGCACCATCGGTGTTTAGTCATAGAGACATCTATGGACGGTGCTGGCTTTTTGGCTTTGAAATGGAGATGAGCACCGCCCCCTAGAGTCAGGAATGACTAGAACATATGTGCAAGGGGAACCTTTACCTTTACCTTATATACTAGGCACATGCATCCTAACTTATAAAAGAATCCAAATTGTTTCTACTTGGTCTATTGTTCAACAGTACCTGTTGATACAGTCAAATAGACATAAGGAATAAATAAAACCAACCTCATGGATGGATATCTGCCCTTTCCTAATTGTCAACAGCAAAATAGTGAAAGACCCATAATGCTGTGAGAATTGCCATGCCCGGCTCCAGGTCCAGCGCAAGATGGAGGGAAGCCCGCTCGGCCTTACTTACTAAGAGAGGAGCGGGAATTTTCTATCTAGGTTGCACCCCCACCCACCCCCCATCAAAGAGGAGCGCCTTCGAAGAGGGGAATATTTGGGAGCTGCCTCGTTGCTGCCTAGTTGAAAGTTTACAGAATTCGCTCGTGTTTATTCCTCAACCATACTTACCCTCTGCACCCGGTGGAGTTGTTGTCCCGTTTTATCCGCATGGGTGATCCGGATGAAGCCAGACTCCCTTGGCTCCCCAAAGCAACCCTCCAACCGGAGAGCGCCCAAACCATCCGAGGTAGGGATGGAGGCGAAAAGAGGCTGCCGGCCCCGCGTGTGCACAGCTCGCTCCCTCTTAGCCCGGCGGGAGCCGAGAGAGCTCCCAAATGCAGCCCCGAAGGCTCCCTTCCACGAACTGCCACGACGACTCCCCCCCGGAAAACTCACCTCGGGACTTTTGTCCCCACCCCCACCCTCACCCCGGGAGGCTCAGGGACCTTCCAGCCGGACGACCCCCAGTTCCTGGCCCAAGAAGGGCGCCACCATCCCCGTCCCGTCCCCGGGCTCCCGGCGCGGACCTACCGGGCTGGCGTCGGTTCTGGGCGCCTCTAGGGCGCATCGCGAGGCAAAGGGTTGCGGGGCCGGCAAGCTTCGTGCTGCTCTTCTCCGCCCCACGCCGTCGATTGTCAAGCTCCGTTTCTCTCAAAAACTTTTCTCAGAGCCGCGACCCGCCGCAGCCGCCACTGAGCGGGTCGGGGGAGGGAACCGACTGGCTCCTCAGGGGAACCGGGGCCGGGCAGGCAGCCAAGATCGCGCCGTTTCTCCGACGGCAGGTGTGGGCAGGGAGCCGGAGAGACTCCGAACCTTCCTCCGGACGTCCCCGCGGCTGGTTCAGCGGCTCCCTCGCCTCTCTTTCTCTAGCTCCGCAAGTTATAGCTCAGCCCTCGAGGTCTTTGGAGAACTCCTCCTCCTGCTCTGCGGCGCCGGAGCCCCCCTCGGCCGTTAAGGCAGAAGCGAGGCTGGAGGCGCCAAGACTACGGAGGAGGGGGCCTCTCACCTGATCCGTCTCACCGGACTGTGGGGCTGCGGCGTGCGTGGAACTCCCGATGAGTAACGGGAGCAAGGCTCCCTCCCTCGTTCGGGTCTGCCTGATCAAGAGCCACAAGTCTCCCCCGCGTGGCGCGCTTCAACTTTCTAACCCGTGTGCGTGAACCCGTGGACACGGGAATGGTCAAAAGGCCTTGGAGTAAGACAGACGGTGTCCTTGGTTCCCTGGCGCAAGACAGTTAGAAGCAATAACTCCCCTTTTAATGGATGAATAGCACATGAGAATTAATGGAGGAATCTGTTCCCGTATCAGATTCACAACCTACAGGAAGTCCTATTCATAAATTCAAGCTTAGAAAATCAAGAATGTGGCTTGCATGCTTGGAGAAAAATCATCAACTCTGTCCTCAGCTCTGTTCAGCATCATATCCCAACTTTGTTTTCGTGCATAATCAATATTTGAATTTTCAATAACTGGATATCATTTGTGTGTGATTCAGTTTATGAATGTCAGATTTCTCTCTTTAAAAAAAAAAAGGCCTTGTATCTGAGAATACTTTATTTTGCAATGTTTTATTGATCATGTAAATAATCCCCATACAGGTAGTTTCACAGTGATCACAATTGGAACCAATACCTTGGTCATTAAGTAAAGAGGTTGTTAAGTGACACTGACTGCTTACAGTATTTCAGCTTTTCTTTCCTGTGAATACCTAGTTCTGCCATAGAAGTGTGGCCGTTCCACAAACTAACTTCCAAAGAACAAATCTTTTGAGTCTGTAATG
This sequence comes from Thamnophis sirtalis, assembly GCF_051295495.1. NCBI lineage: Eukaryota > Metazoa > Chordata > Lepidosauria > Squamata > Natricidae > Thamnophis > Thamnophis sirtalis. Next base: position 130,014,322 of record NW_028261383.1, read on the forward strand.
CAATTCTGTCTATCTGTTGTTGTTAGTTGCAAAGTTGTGTCCGACCCATCGCAACCCCATGGACAACATTCTTCCAGGCCTACCTGTCCTCAACCATCCTCTGGAGTCCATTTAAGCTCATGCCTACTGCTTCGGTGACTCCATCCAGCCACCTCATTCTCTGTCATCCCCTTCTTCTTTTGCCCTCAATCTTTCCCAGCCTTAGGCTCTTCTCCAGTGAGTCCTTCCTTCTCATTAAGTGGCCAAAGTACTTGAGTTTCATCTTCAGGATCTGGCCTTCTAACGAGCAGTCAGGGTTGATCTCTTCTAAGACTGACTGCCTTGTAGTCCAAGGGACTCAGAGGAATCTTCTCCAGCACCATAGATCAAAGGCCTCAATTCTTTGGCACTCAGCCTTTCTTATGGTCCAACTTTCACAGCCATACATTGCAACTGGGAAAGCCATAGCCTTAACTATGCACACTTTTGTTGACAGGGTGATAAAGTAGGACATAAAGTGAGATTTGGACATTGTGTGAAACCTACTGGGTCAGGCTGGACAGCCTCTTGGGGCCCCTTTACTTCTATATTAAAAAGCCACATAGGCAGAGTTGCAGCTTGCAAAAGAACAGGAAGCAAGTGCCTAACCGCAGAATTCAATAGTCTCACAAGACCACAAGGGCCAGCTAAAGTTTGCTTAGAGACACGTACTCAGTACCTATGACAAAAGGAGAAGTAAGACCCAATCTCCTTATAAGGTTTTCTCCTCAAGGTAAACAATAAGAAATGAGGTTAAGTGTTTCCGTGTTACGCTGCCTTTCAGAATGTATAAGAACGCGTGCTTCGATAATAAAGGTTGTTCAGAATTTGCAATGTTAGCTATTTCGCTAACTTTCTGAACCTGGCTGCCAAATAAACTTTTCCTGTATCCTGAGAAGTCTAAAGCCTGTCATTTTCTGCAATAGTGATGTCTTTGCTTTTTAGTATGCTGTATACTGTCTAGATTTGCCATTGTATGTAGATTAATTAAGCTTATATCCAGAGAACTGGAAGGTGTTTGTCAAAGCAAAGTTTGAGATGACATTATAAATTGGCCTGTTCTGGATAAGATTATTCTATATATGAAAGACGAAGTTCACAAACTAGAAGAGGTTCTCTTGGGGAAATGTTTTAAATTGCCACTCTGTTTAAATACAGGAAAGTTAGCTAGATCTGTGAGAGGCATTGGCCCTCCAAGTGCCAATATTTCCAGGCAAGACATTTATAGTATCTCTCTGTACAAAATGTAATAAAGGAAAATAAAAAGAATGTTTTTTTGTTTACATTGAACCAACAATATTATATGCTTTGTTATTGGATCCAGAAATTATTTCCTTTGCTTTATAGAAGAAGGAATCAGAAGAATTAAAATTAACGAAGAAAAAGGAATAAGCATAAGCATGGTTGACCAGATCTGTATCAACTGATCAAATATTTTTTAAACAATTGAGTATATATAGTCTGATTCACAGCTTAGCATAATACTCTTACTGGCAACATGGAAGTTACTCATTTATTTTTCTATAATATTTAGGGAACTTCCTCATTAATAATCTTTTGGGACTATTTAATTATTGAAATGGCTGTCAGTCTCCTCAATTTAAAACAATCTTGGATGTTAGCTTTTAAAAAACTGAGTAACGGTACTACCTCAGAATTAATGTAAATATACTGCATATATTCTTCCCTTGTTACTCCTATCTATTAAATTCTGGTTCCCTTTTGTTTGACGTCTCCATTGTGCTCCATTAAAGATTATAAATTCTTTGGAGCAAGAGCCAATCATTTTGCATTTCTAGACTGCTAAAACAGAAATCAAGAGATTGTGCTCCAGGAAAGTTGTACATACTGGTACAATGAAGTGGAAATTGTGATCAGATTAGTAATATGAAAGTAAGGCATATTAGGTTATGCAGAAAACGATGTTACTGACAAGAACTGAACTGATAGTAATTAGCAGGAAAGATATATTGCAGTGTTACCATATCTCATTGAACAGATCGGCTCTGAGCAACAGTAATGAAAAGGATAAATTTCATGCACATCTGAAAAAATTATAAAGAGTTTAACACAAATAGAATACAACAGAACAGATCAGAATAGGATAACAGAGTTGGAAAGGACCTTGAAGGTCTTCTACTCCAATCTTCTGCTTAGATAGGAAACCCTACATCACTTCAGACAACTCTAATCTCTTCTTAAAAAGTCCAGTGTTGGAGCATTCATAACTTCTGGAGGCAAGTTGTTCCACAATTTGCCAAAATTATTTCTGGAAAAGGCACAGAAAAAGGTATTCAACATTATGAAGAAATTGGAATACATATAAAGGACTTTGAATGTGTTTACATAAAATTCTCCAAGACTTTGTTGTTAGTTGCAAAGTCATGTCCAACCCATCGCAACCCCAAGGACAACGTTCCTCCAGGCCTTTCTGTTCTCTACCATCTTCTGGAGTCCACTTAAGCTCACGCCTACTGCTTCAGTGACTCAAGACTTTAGCTCAGTGCAATCCAGTTAAATTGCCAGTATTCAGAATAATGAAAACTGTTTCACTCAAAAACACACCAAACAATTATGGAAATGTCAAGATTTGAATATGGCATCATCATCAATGGCTTTAAAAAGAATAAGAACTTTTAAAAACAACAGCTCCCTAAAATCACTCCTATAAATGCTGGGGTAAAGAGAAAAACATGGTAAATGCAAAAGAAGGGCTATTATCTTAATGTTTTGTTTGTAGGCTTCTCAAGCCATCTGGTTGGCTGTGATGGAAAACATCTGGTAGGCCATCCTTAAACTTGATCTAATAAGACCCCTGTTCTAATATATTTGGTGTACTGATGCCAATGTTGACCGCTGATATGGCATAAGGGACTGTGTTGTTACTAGGATATTTAGACTAGAAGTTAAATCTATGTGATAGATGTTGAGCAAGGTCACAACACATTCTTTCTGCCTTGGTTCCAGATCAGTAATTCTTCAATTACACTAATTGCTAAACAGCAACCTATTACAGTCACACTTAAATTCCGAGGATGCATAGATCTTCATTTGGTTGTCTGTTTTTTGCTTTCTTGTCTTCTCTTTACTTTGTACATTGATCAAAGGATATGCTCTTTGAGGTGGTTTTTCTTTCTATTCCTGTTCAAAACTGCTACACTGTCTGCAAATGGTTGTAAGAAACCACTATCAACTACTGATGGGAACAGAACAACAACATTGACCTCACTTTGCCAATTATTTATTATTCATTTATTGTACAATAAATGAAGCCATCTTCATTTTTTTTACAAATAACTCAAGGGGACAAATATACCTAATACTCCTTCTTCCTCTTATTTGTCCCACAACAACACTGTGAAGAGAGTGAGTGACTGGCCCAAGGTCACCCAGATGGCTTTTATGGCTAAGGCAGGATTTCAACTCACAATCACCTGGTTTCTAGCTTGGTGCCTTAACCACTAGACTAGACCAAAACTGATTCATTGAATCAGTCCCAAGAATCAATCTACAAGTATGCTACAATCAGCTAAAGCAGGATAGTCAGCTCTCACCACTGGTGAAGTCAGGCCTCTGGGATCACTCTTAGTCCAATGCTGTGAAGATAGCTAGAGATGACAAAAAATAAGTATAAAAAGTGGAAAGGGACATATCTAAGGCAGAATATCAGCAAATAGCTTGAGCCTGTAAAGACAAAGTGAGGAAAGCTAAGGCTCACAATGAAGAAAGGCTTGCCACAAAAGTAAAAAATAGCAAAAAAAGCTTCTTCCAACATATAAGAAAAAAAGTTAAGGAAACAATTGGTTCATTGCTGGGAGAAAGTGGCAAGAAGGTGACAACAGGGAGAAAGCAGAACTATTTAACTCATTTTTTGCATCTGTCTTTACATAAAGAGCTAAAACAATCTAACCTATCAAAAACAGCACCACAAAAATCAGATTAGGAACACAAGTTGAAACAGGGAAGAAAATGGTTAGTGAGCACCTGCCTACCCTAGATGAGTTCAAATCACCAGGACTGGATGGATTACACCCCAGGGTTCATAAGGAACTGGCAGACGAGACCTCAGAACCACTGAACTATATCTTTCAGAGATCCTGGAGCACTGGGGAACTGCCAGAGGACTGGAAAAGAGCTGATGTGGTTCCCATCTTCAAAAAAGGGGGAAAAATAGATCCAGGAAACTACAGACCTATCAGCCTGACATCAATACCAGGAAAGATTCTGGAAAAGATAATCAAGCAACGAATTAGTGAACACTTAGAAGTAAACCAAGTAATAGCCAAAAGCCAACATGGGTTTGTCAAAAACAGATCATCCCAGATTAATCTTGTTGCATTCTTTGATAAAGTGACAAAATTAGTGGACCAGAGGAATGCAGTCGATGTAGTTTACTTGAACTTCAGTAAAGCATTTGATAAGGTAGACCATAACCTACTACTAGATAAAGTAGAAGAATGTGGGTTAGACAGCATCACCACCAGATGGATTCTTAACTGGCTGACCAACCGTACTCAATGTGTAGTCCTTAATCGAACTGCGTCTACATGGAGGGAAGTATGCAGTAGAGTACCCCAATGCTCTGTTTTCGGCCCAGTACTCTTCAACATCTTCATCAATGATTTGGATGAGGGAATAAATCAAATTTGCAGATGACACCAAGCTGGCAGGAATAGCTAACACTCCAGAAGATAGGCTTAAGATACAGAAGGATCTTGACAAACTTGAACATTGGGCACTATCTAATAAAATGAAATTCAATGGTGAAAAGAGTAAGGTTCTACATTTAGGCAAGAAAAACGAAATGCACAGGTACAGTATAGGTGGCACCTTGCTCAATAGTAGTAACTGTGAGAGGGATCTTGGAGTCCTAGTGGACAACCATTTAAATATGAGCCAGCAGTGTGCAGCAGCTGTCAAAAAAGCCAACACAGTTCTAGGCTACATAAACAGAGAGATAGAATCAAGATCATGTGAAATGTTAATACCACTTTATAATGCCTTGGTACGGCCACACTTGGAATACTGCATTCAGTTTTGGTCGCCATGATGTAGAAAAGATGTGGAGATTCTAGAAAGAGTGCAGAGAAGAGCAACAAAGATGATTACGGGACTGGAGACTAAAACATATAAAGAACGGTTGCAGGAACTGGGTATGTCTAGTTTACTGAAAAGAAGGACTAGGGGAGACATGATAGCAGTGTTCCAATATCTCAGGGGTTGCCACAAAGAAGAGGGAGTCAAACTATTCTCCAAGGCACCTGAGGGTAGAACAAGAAGCAATGAGTGGAAACTAATCAAGGAGAGAAGCAACTTAGAACTGAGGAGAAATTTTCTGACAGTTAGAACAATTAATCAGTGGAACAGCTTGCCTCCCTAAGCTGTGAATGCCCCAACACTGGAAGTCTTTAAGGTGATGTTGGATAGCCATTTGACTGAAACGGAATAGGGTTTCCTGCCTAGGCAGGGAGCTAGACTAGAAGTCCTCCAAGGTCCCTTCCAACTCTGGTATTGTATTGTATTGTATTGATACTGGTGTTTCCATATTGAGAAGATGATTTTAAATACTCTAGGCACATCTAGGTGACCTTCCAGCTGTTTGAATATTGTTTATGTTATCTTCCAGCTGTTTGAATATTGTTACAGGCTGAACTGCCTTCCTTCATAGCCTTCTTTATGGCAACCCAATGAGCCTTAAAAGAAAAAAAAAATGCTACTAAGAGTGAATGGAAATTGAAAGAACCCAGAATAGCAATTATTAGTGGTCAATGGTATATAGATAAAACGAGGGAGGATGCAGTTGAGTTTCCTATCTTCCATCATCCTGTGTTGAGGGCCATACACCAGAAATGTACAGGCCAGACTCAAATACAAAAACTTTTTCTACCTCTTTTCCTTCTTCATCTGTACAGTTCAATGTCTGTCTGTCTGTCTGTGTCTGTCTGTCTGTCTGTCTGTCTGTCTGTCTGTCTGTGTTCAAGTCAATCCTGGAAACTTCCTGGACCAGTCCCTGCAATTTCCTTGACAATATTTCAGAAGTGGTTTTGTAGGGGCCATTCCTTCTTGCCTCTGAAACAGACAACACCCAGCAGTAGCTGTAAATAGTAAAACCTGTTATGTTGGATAATATTGGAGTAACATTCATTACATTGGATAATAATCATAGGGGCATTTTTTTGTCAGTTTGGGCTGATATGGGCATTATTCTCTAGTTAATCTCATATCCCATCATGTTGTTTTTATCCCAAAGAGCTGGATGTAGAGGCATTGTGCCAATGCCTTATCACAATTGTGTAAAACAGCTAGGCTGCTTCTCTGGCCAAACTGTACTTTAATTCTGTGGCTTTTACTATTTTAGCCCAAGGGTAAAATAATGAAAGTTAGCTGAAAGGACATTTTGATGGGCAGATGCTGCACTTAACATTTTGGGAGCCTGAAGTCCATTGTGGGCAAGAAAGAAGGCATGATGGGGGGAAATAGAGTTTTTTCTTAGTTTTGGGAGGAAATATTGGCAGTTCCTTACTTTTTAAATGCTATGAAGGACTGTAGCAGCATTTCCAGTATGTTTTTAATAAGTGCTGCAAAGTGTTATTTTGCAGCAATTCTTGTGCTGCCAGCTGCAATACAGGTAGTCCTTGATTTACAAGCCCAACATTTCTGTTGCTAAGCAAGGCAGCTGTTAAGCGAGTTGTACTTCGTTTTATTATCTTTTTGCCAACAATTCTTAAGTGAATCCTGCAATTACTAAGTGAGACCCTTGAAAATGTGCAGAGAAGAGCAACAAAGATGATAAAGGGTCTGGAGGCTAAATCCTATGATGAAGGTTTGAGGGAGCTAGGCAGGTCTAGCCTATTGAAGAGAAGGATGGAGAGGGACATGATAACTGTCTTCCAGTACTTGAGGGGCTGTCACAGAGAGGAGGAGATTGACTTATTCTCCAAAGCACCCCAGGGAAGGACAAGGAGTTAGTGAGTGGAAGCTGGTTAAAGAGAGATCCAACCTAGAAATAAGGAGAATTTTTCTGACAGTAAGACCAATTAATGGAATAGTTTGCCTCCAGGAGTTGCAGGTGTCCCATCACTGGTGGTTTTCAAAAACCGTCTGGACAACCATTTCACCAGGATAGTAGGTTTGAGGTTAGGTTTGAAGAGACATTAACTGTGGTGCTACATCAGCTGATTAGCTCTTAGATTTCAGTGGCAAATGAGGCCTGAATTGGGATTTAAAGCACCTGCCCTGCATGACCGAAAAGGGAAGGCCCCCTGGGGAGAAAAATCTAGCTCTCTGGCCAACAGGTCAGAAGTGTCACACCATGACCAAGAATTATAATGTTGTCATGGGAGTCATGTTTTAAGTTATTCTGCTGAGCCTTCACACAGCTTAGGGTACGGAGGAGGAAAGGCATGTCAAATGTAACATGTTGAAGGCTGGGCTCTTGTGTTCATGGGTAAACATCATATTCTGAATTCCCTAAAATCTTTGCTCTAGGAGAAAAAAATATATCTGCCACTGTTTGGGATCTCCCTCTGAATCAGATGGAAGCATAGTACATGATAAATGCCATCAAATATTATGCTTTTAAATGCTGTTATCTGATAGTATTTTACCTTATAAACAGGGGTGGGCTGCTACGGGTTCAACCGGGTTTGGGAGAACCCGTAGCTAACATTATGGACAGTTTGGGATTCCAAATCCCACACCTGCCTGGCCCCTCCCACCTACCCCCTCCCAGGAGTCTCCACATGGACCAGTTTGGATGCAAGGTAAATGCAGGGCCTACACGGAGGCTCGGGGAGAAGGAAAAACAGGCCTCCGGATTCCAGGGGAGGCAGTTTTCGCCCTACCAGAGGCTCAAGGAAAGCTTCCGGAGCCAGGGGAAGGGGAAAACACTTACACACACACCCGCCATGGTGCAGGAGGCCAACTAGGCCATGTCCACCATCGCCACGCCAATCCAGCAACCAGGCAGAGAACCCGTTGCTGAAATTTTTGAAGCCCACCCCTACTTATAAAGGATACTTAATATTTCCTATTTGTTTTGGTACTCTGGTGGTATGAATTGTGATTTTGAAACGCATAAAACCAGTATAAAAAGGAGGGAGGGGAAGAATTATACTCATGTGGAGTATGCCAGTTGAGGAAGATTAATCCAAGCCCACCTTCCCCAGTTAGCACTATACTAGAGGTGGTTTTGTAGTGGTTCGGACCGGTTCGGCTGAGTAGGTAGTAACTCGGCCGCCCCCGCCCCCGTACTGGTCCTATTGTCGGGGCCGCCATCTTGATTTTTGGTTCTGCGCATGCTCAGAACAATCTCCATTGCAGAAATTTAATTTTTTTCTCCATTTCTAACATTCTCCGCATGCACAAACTTTTTGAGTGTAAATGCACACGTGCATGGAGCACATGTGTGCAAAAAAAATTCCTGCACTGAACCACTAGTAATGCTGGTGGCAACCCACCCCTGCACTATATTAATAATTTGGGAATTGCAACTCTTAAAATTCCTAGCCAGCCTAGATGGTAGAAGAAGAATGCTAACAACTGAATCCCAACCCATCTGGAGAGCAGCAGAGTGGGAAATCCTGACTGAGGGAGTCTGCAAATAAAGTAAGTACCAGTAAGTATATTGCAACTCAAGATCATAGCAATGCGTATCTATAGCAAAATAATAATTACTACTGAATTTGTGGCTGTCATATTGGATGGATGAGAAGAAATAATTGGCTGGGTTGCATGTAGCATGTTTTTATCTTGGATCTGGAATGAGCACTACACGGAAGCATCATGCATCTCTTGCCCTCTCTCCATCTATGTGTCCATCTGACTACATAACTTCCTAGCTACCTTTCCAATGCTTCATCACAAAGCTCAGGGAACCAGTCCTTGTTCATTGCATATCCCTATAATAAACCTATGATATAGTTAGATATTATGTTAAGTAACTCCAATTAATCTAGTAAACGTTCATAGGGATCTGACAATTGAATAAAATTGTAGTAAATTTCTGCATTAGAGATGTATAGATGATTTGCTTTTATCAGAGGTGTATCACCACAGTACTCTACTTATTGCACCACTGAGGAATGCAGGATCAAATGTGGGGTGCATTTTTCTTTTCCTTGACAGGTTTCTGCAAAGACTGAACTATCAGTTTGTTTTTGCATATTTATTTCATATCAATTGAATTTGATAGGTTTGAACTCCTTGCCCTGTACCTGCTGGGCTTTCTTTTTATCTTTGAGGACTACCTCTTGCTGGGTTCTGATCGTCAGATCAATTTTATTCCAGGAGTATCTGGGCTACTGAGAATGTTTGGGGCCAATCCAACAGCACTACCAGATTCAGGAGGCCTGAGAGAGGCTCCAATGCCATTTTGAGCTTCTCCCTCTGGTCCCGTTCTTTGACTTTAGGTAGTGGCACTATCTTTTATTTATCCAAAAAGCATTAAGGCAGACAGGGTGATGATAAAGAGAAGATGCTTACTTTTTTCCAAGATGCTGAACAAAAGGGGTCTCATGACATTCAATTATTTTCAACTGGAAATACTAAAGAATAGCCTTCCACTCACAATGACAGTGGCAGTCTAAACAGCCCCTAATTTCTGCTGTTGCATTCTTGAACCTTGAGAAAATGGAGATGTTGGGCAGACATTCTCCTGGTTCTGCAGCTGAACATTTTATGTGGAAGCCTAATAAGTTCTGTAATCATCTAATAAAGGTAGCTGAATGCTTCCTCCCAGAGATGTAAAATGTTAGGGAAAGCCATTCACTGGGATCTCCTTTCACTGAGCTAGCAGGCAAGCTATGCTCTCTTTTATTTGTCCAGTGACATTTAAGTAAATTGCCTTGCTGGATCAAAGGTCCATCAGCTCAACTGTCCATTTCCAGATGTGGTCATCCAGAAGCCCTGAGAGGCTCCTAAATGAGGCAGGCTGGAAACACAATATTTTATAGCATGTGTTTATTTGTGGTGGTGATGACATTACCACAAAAGCCTTATAGTTCCTTGAAGACTATTAATTGTGGCATAATATTTTATGGATGAGACTTCTCTTATTTGGTTTCATTTGAAGAAAGTGTTATTTCATGAAAGGTTCTGTCATGATAAATTTTAAATCACAGAATTATAGATTTGGGAGAGGCCATTTAGCCATCAAGTCCAGTCCTTTGCTCAGTGTAGGAATCCAAATTACAACAATACTCACTGGTGGCTGTTAATTTATATAACCCATCCAATCAAGGGGAGCCCAGCATCTTTTGGGTGGTAGTTCCACTCTTGAATTTACCATTAGCGATTTTTCTCCTTGGTGTTTGAACAGGATTTACCGTATCTTCCTGGAGCTTAGATATATTATTTTGTGTCCTGCACTCTGGAACAATATACCATGTTTTCTTCCATGTGACAGATATTTAAAAGTGTTATCATATCCCCTCTCATCTTTTCTACTCTATGTCTTGTTTCCTCACAGCTCTTCAGAAGGCAGTTTCCATTTCCTGATCATTCAGTTCTTCTTTCAACCTGATCTAATTTGTTTGAATCCCTCTTGAATGGCAGTATCTTGAACTGGATAGTAGGTAACCATGGAAGTTCCCTGGTTGGAGAAGGACTCTGCAAGCCATTAGGGGAACATCAGAGGTAGAAGAAACATGAGTTCAGCCCTGAGAAGCCGGAGAGTATTATAGAGATGCAGATTTGCCCCCTGACTCCCTAGGGTACAAGAGGAAGAGAAGGAGAATGTACCCTATTTTTTTGGACTATAAGATGCACTAGAGTATAAGGCGCACCATGATTTTGAAGAGGTAAATTTTTTAAAAAAAATTTGCACTACAGGCCTCCAAACCCTCTGCATGCCTCGTTTTTCTGCAAAAAAAAAAAAAAAAAAAAGACATGCAGAGCTTTGGGAAGCTCTTAGAGTGCTCCTGTGGGCTAGGGGGCCAAAATGAGCATAAAATGGCCCTTTTTTGCTCATTTTTGCCCTGCCCAGCCCCCAGGAGCACTTTGTAAGCCTCCCAAACCCTCTGCACATCCATTTTTGCAAAGGGGGTGGGGTTTCGGTAGGCCAAAAATGCTGTATTGAGTGTATAAGAGCACCCAGATTTTCAGCCTCTTTTTTGAAGGAAAATGGTGCGTCTTATATGCCGACAAATATGGTATCTGCCAGTGATGGGTTCTGGATCCAGTTGCAACCGGTACGCTGCAACGGGGCCCAGCTTCCACCACGTGCATGCACTTAGCACGCTGCCTGTGATGCTCCAGCTGCTTAGCAGAGTGTTGCACAGGCGCCGTATGCTCTGTGCTCGTGCGGCAAAGCCCCAATCAGCTCAAATATAGGTAAGGAGGGTGGGCAGGTGGGTGGGCCCTCCAGAGCACCGTACCAGAACGGTACTTGGTGCTCCCAGCAGGCACCGGTACGCCCGTACCGAGATGTACCGGTTGTATCCCACCACTGGTATCTGCCTTTTTTTTGTGGCCATGTATCAATGCTCAGTCATATTCTACCTGAACTAAATTATTTGTTTTTAATGTGTCACAAGTATTTTTTTCTTTTTGTCCATAGCCAATTGGATATTATTTTTGAGGATCCATTTTAAATATTATAGGTAGCAATTGTCTATCAATCTCTTTCCTCGATATTAAATCTCAGAAAATATAATACGGATTTCTAAAAGTTATTGGAGCTATTGACTATCACCCAAATTTCTCAATCAGCGACTCTTATGTAAGTCGTCTAAAACAAAAACAAAAACCCTACTGAGTTCAATGTACAGAGTTAAGCACACACCGCATCATTATTCTGAGGTATTTCTGTTACTGTCAATGTGCCATTTCACCCGACAACTAGAAATTCCAGTAATTTAGGAATTTTAAAAATTATTTATTGGGCTTAAAGTATAACAAATAAATAACATTCTGTACAAGGGAAAAATTATAAAACTGTAAGATATTTTAGCAGGTTTTCTTTAGTAAACCAAAGATCAAGATTTCATAAAATTAGGAACCAAACCCATGAAATCCTTAAACTTTTACATTCCATTGAACTCAATTGGTTAGGCAAGGAGAACATTGCAGTTTATAAACAACCGAAGAAGGAAAATTTGCCCTAATGCCCAAAAGATGACTCTGCAGAAATATATGAAGGAGAGAAAGATATCTGGAAGTGCAGCCACAGAAAAGGTGCTGTACTATTGCAGTCAACCAACCTATCTCCCGAGACATCAAAAAGAAAAATTTCCAAAGCCTACCATAATTTCTGGACAGGGTCATAAGAGGCAGTCCATTTCTTCAGTTTTAAAAAGCTTTGTTGTGTTTCTTTCCCACCTTTTCCTTGCTATTTCTTTTCTAGAAACAAATAAGCGACAGATTGTGTTTAAAAATCTCCTGAAACCGAGGGAAGGAGAGCTTAAGGGCCCAATGACAATAGCTCACAGAAACGAGTTGTGTTCTGCTTTGAAGAACATGGCTGGCTGCTATCACCCAATTAGCAGTTGCTGGCCAGTGACATCTTGTCCATTTTCTCTCCCCTACTGTGTTGGGGTGCCGGCTTCATGCCAAAGAAACTCTAAAAGGGCATCACGCTGTCTGGTTTGGTGCACTCACAAAACTTTCCAGCAAGTTGATATCTGCTTTGGGAACCACTTTGGTGAAGAATTCAGCAATAAATCTAAGGAATGTAACAACAAAACAGTAACAACAACATCTGTGTCTTCATTCCTCACTTGGAAAAGCTATCCCATTTTTTGAAAAATAAAACAAAACGTGACACTCTACACTTATTCAAATTTAAAAGAGATGCATGAACTCTGTGGCATCTTTCATGCCAATCCATAAATATAAGTTTATATTTATTAATATTTTCCTCAGAAAACTTCAGGTGATTAGTCTTTCTATGCCTCTGTGGGCCAAGTTAGGAAGAGAGATGTTGAGCAAGGACTTCTAGTTTCATAGCTCATTAGGGATTTGAATGATGGAATTCTAACTTGACTATGGAACTCTAATTTGTACCACTTAATTTCCCATACTATGCAGTTGAAATGTTGACAATTTGGGTCCTGTCCATTCGTGCCTGGCAATATGTCATTACTTTATGTCCTACAATGTGGATGACAGCTGGTTTTATAAGAGAGAGGGGTGGGTTGGAGAGAGGGAGGGAGAGAGAAAGAAAGAGCGATCTCTCTCTCTACACACACACACACACACACACACTTTTTACTGTTTATATTGAAAAGCAGATCATAAATATTGTACATTTTAACAATCCCCTTATATGTTTCTACATGAAAGAACCTTTGTTATAATGGATCAGAAAAAGACACTGTTCTTTATATCAACTTGAAAGTTTTAACTTAATACATAAACTGGCTTGAAATAGGAATAAGTAAGTGCCCATGTTGGAAAAGTCTGGGGCAGTTTGCAAGAAAGTTGGATGCCTTCATTTATGTCATTTAGGCTACTAACCTGAAAGAAAATCAGGTTGAATACTGGGATGACAGAACAAGAGCTGCACCGGGGAGCCTGGCAATTAATCATGGATTGTTAGCAGGAGTTTCTTCACCTTGTGGAGGTTGGATGGTGAGTCTTGGCAGCTGGCCCAGTCTTCTCCCCTGAATGGCAGCTCCAGGCCTCTGGGCTGGCCGGAGCTGACACCCTACCCGCCAGATCTAGTTTTTCAGTCTCAAGATCATCTCCAGACAGTGCCCACTGAAGAGCAGACAAACCTGTCAATTGTGAAGAGCACGAAAGCTCAATGCAGCCACTTTGTCTCTTTTTATCCCCAAAAATGTTGAATAGCTCAGCTTCCCTACTCCTTCCAGTGATGTCACTATATTACCAGCCATGCATATTGTGTACATCTGCAATTCTTATGCTGTGTCAACACGAAGCAAAATCCGAATCTGAAATATCTTTTAGCAAAGGGAACTTGCATATCCACTTCTCCACCATTGGAGAGTTTCAAATCCGGACTCAAACAAATGTCTCATCCTCCAACCTTTCACAGTAACAATGGAAGAAATGTCCATCTGGGTTCAGTTCCAAATGGGGAAAAAGACACTGGAAACATGGAGGCTGTTTGGAAAGATGGTTTAAAGGTGGACAGGATCACATGACTTGAGCTCCTGAGCAGAAAAGGGGAGAGATGGTGAGAGAGCCTGAGTTTTATCACCTCTGTTGGGCCCCACCTCTCTGTCTCCTATTCTTGTGTAAGAAATGTATCCTATTGGCTGTCAGACTCCCAGGGGGAGAGTGTCTTAGCAAACTTTGTAGGCTGTCTGTCTCCCAGGCTTGGTTGACTTGCTGGGGAATGATGTAATCTTCCCAGGTGCCCTGTGGTGAGATGGGTAAAGGGCGAATACTATCATGCCTTAATCCCATCACCCTGGACCTGAAGGGGGAGATCTTTGTTATGTAGAATAGACTGGCTCAGGCCTTAATGGTCCATTCACAAAGGTGGGGGCTATTAAGAGTGAGTCTTTTTCCTGCCTAAAAACATGTTTCTCTGGCATTAATGGCCCATTGACAAAGGTGGTGGTGGGATGAGTTTCTGCCTCCCTTTTAGGGGGAAATATTCTGCTCTTTTAATATTTCCTAAAATATTTCATTTTCTAGCAGAGAGGTGGGTGCTAACTTCCTACAATGACAGACATTAAGTCCCCCCCATCTCTGTTTTCAACATGCATTCCACTACCACCTCTGTCCAAAATAAATTCAGAAATTAAATTAGATGTATGAGATGCATCTCCTCCATAAGGCTTCTTCTTATAGAGCAGTGTTGTCTAGCATTTTTGTTGTCGCGTGCTGAAAGCACCTGCATGTGCGTAACAGCTCACACACATGTGCCCACACACATAATGCAATGCATGTGCGACCTCATGTGCCCCGTCCCCTGTGCATATATGCATGACCACTTGTGCTCCCCGTGCATGCATGTGCCCCCATGCATGCAGTGCCCCCTCACATGCAAGCCCCCCACATGCATGTGTGCCCCGTGCATGCACATGTGCTCCTGTACATGCACATGCGAACCCCCCGCTCCCTATTTTGGGTCTAGCAGGCCTCCCTGCAGCCTCCTGGGATCAGAAACAGGGCGCAAGATAGTGTGCTGCTTACCCCCTTGCTCCCCCCTACTCATGCATGCACATGTAATCCCCCGCCTGCACGTGCGTCTTGCACATGGGCCCTGCCTTCCATGCATCTGCAGCATAGACCCGAAAATCAGCTGGCTGGTGGGAGGCACACACGCATGCACAATGGAACTGAGCTGGGATGATGGCTCGCATGCCCATAGAGAGGGCTCTGTGATGCCATAGGTTCGCCATCCCTGATATAGAGTTACAGTGACCTGGAAGAAATGTTCATAATGGCAATCTGAGTGTGACAGAAAATCCCTTTCTCTTCCAGGTCTTTACATGGCGGTTTGTGAATTAAATCCACACTGACATGGCCACGAAAGCAGAGATATTTTGAGAGGGTTTGGAATTTGACTTTTTTTTTTTTGCCACTTGATCTCTTAGAGCTGGATTCAAATTCTTTTATCAGCATGTTTGCACCATACAGATAGTTCTCAACCAGGAGTAGGTTCCTGCTAGTTCTAACCTCTTCTATAGAAGAGGTTCCACAAATCTACAGTGCCGTTTAGAACCAGTTCCAGCTCCCTCCCCCCACCTGTCAGCACATCATCAAGATGAAGAGCAAGAGGAGAAATTCTGGGAGTTGAAGTCCACAAGTCTTAAAGCTGTCAAGTTTGAACACCCCTGGGTTTTTTTTCTAAAGGGTCAGGGGTGCATGGGTCTTGTAACTTGACCGCTTTAAGACTTGCGTGCATCAAATGCCAGAGTTTCTGAGCCAACATTTTGGTTGCTAAGCAAGAGCGTTGTTAAATGAGTTTCACCACATTTTACAAGTTGGCCACGTCCACCTGGTCACATGACTGTCAAGCCACTCCCACCCAGTCACATGGCTGACAAGCCACTCCCACAAAGCAAGCCACACCTACAGAAGAGGTTCTAAAAAATTTTGAAACCCACCACTGTTCTCAACTCACAACCACAGTTGGGACCAGCATTTCTATTGCTAAGCAAGGAAGTTGTTAACTGAGTTGCACCCAATTTGACCACCTTTTTTTCTCATGGTTGTCAAGTAGTTGTTAAGAGAATCTTGCAATTGTTAAGCAAATCCAGCGTCCTCTGTTTACTTTGTCAGAAGCCAACTGGGAAACTTGCAAATGACAATCACAAATATGAAACTGGAAACTGGAGCTATCATAGCTACATGCTGGTTGCTAAGTGCCTGAATTTCAGTCAAGTGACAGTGGGAATCATAGGTGGTATTTAGCCAGTTCTGACCAGTTCTGGCGAACCAGTAGCGGAAATTTTGAGTAGGTTGGTGGGGTGGAGTGGAAATGGAGATTTTACAGTATCCTTGCCTTGAAGTGGGGTGGAAATGAAGATTTTGCAGTATTCTTCCCCTGCCCCTGCCCACCAAGCCATGCCACGCCGACAGAATTGGTAGTAAAATTTTTTGAATCCCACCGCTGGTGGGAATGCTGCAACCGTTGTGTGAGGACCAGTCACTTTTTTTCAATACCAGTAAACTTGCATTGTGGTTTAGCTGTAATAAGTATGTGATCTAGGTAATCTATGTTTTCGTTTTCTTTCAGCTTAATTTAAAATGGGATTTCAACGGTGAGCAGAATCTAAAATCCAATTTAAACACCCACAAAGGATCAGATCCATATTAATAATTAATAGAAAGCCCCTTACAGAATATTTCAAAAGGGATTTCGGTGCCAAGCTGAAAGACTTCAAAAACTGAAATGATGTTTCATTCCAGATTTATAATATTCAGGAATTGTGGGGGGCTACTAATGTGGTGGCGGGGAGTGAGCAGCATCACCTTTCTCTAGTTCCGCCCTGTTGAAAGAAATGTCCTTCTGGGTTCAGCTCCGAGTGGAGAAAAAGACACTGGAGACATGGAGGCTGCTTGGAAAGATGTTTTATTGTTGGACAGAGCCACATGGCTTGAGCCGTGAACAGAAAAGGTGATCACATGCTTCAATGTAGGTGGAGAAGAAGAGAAGGACTGAAGGAGGGGCTTGCTAGGCTTTTTATAACCTGTTTAGTCCCACCTCTCTGTTTCCTGTTCCTGTGTAAGAAATGTATTCTGATTGGTTGTCAGACTCCCATGGTGCCATGCAGGGGGCTACTCTCTAGGCTGTTTTGAATCCAGGTATAGTTGAGTTCTCAGATGCCATGTGGAGAGTTGATAATATCCCTTCCCCCTGCAGCTGCAGTGGGGAAGTCTTTATTATGTAAAGTGGGCTAGCCTGGCCTTCTCAATGGCCTGTTGACAAAGTGTGGATGGGCAGGAAGCTACAAGCAACTATTCTGTCTTTTAAAGCATGTTTCTTTCTTTTCACATCCAGAGAAATATTCTGCCTTTTCAATATTTCCTAGGATATTTCATTTTTCTGGGAGAGGGCTGGATGATAACTTCCCACAGCCCCTTGAAAACAGCATATTGCTTGGCCCACCTTAAGAACTGAGAGCTGCTGAGGCAGAAACACTCTTATTGTCATATCGTAACATAGATAGAGTGGGCTGCTGAGCAAAATAGGACTTGGCTTTTAGCAATACTAGAGTATTCAATGCAGAATCGTATGTAGGGACCAGCAGCTGTATACACTTACGTGCATACCACAGCTGCATAGAGGCTGTGTTTGCATGATGCACTAACCCATGATTTAACTATAATTGATCTACAAAACAAACTAGGGCAGGGGTGTCAAACTTGATTTCACTGAGGGCTGCACCAGGGTTGTATTTGACCTCAGGGGGCCAGAGTGGGTTTGGCTGGGATGAGTGTGGCCAATCAGGGTTGCCTGTGGCAGCCTGAGTGCTCTGCTCCATTTTCACTGGCAGAGGGTTGCAGGAGGCTGTGGCAGCCGAAAACGGAGCTTGGGAGCCCATTTTCTCTGGCAGAAACACCACACCCTGGAAACAGTCTTTGGCTGTTTCCAGGGTGAGCCTACAGGCCAGATCTAAATACCCCGCAGGCCGGATCTGCCCCCCAGGCCTTGAGTTTGACACTCCTCAAGTAGGGTTTTACCCAAATTACAACTGGTTTCCTCAGCTCAACCTTTCTGTATTCAAAACACACTGACCAGAAACTAACAAGAAGTTCTCACGAATTGCTAGATTAAAGCTTGATTCATATTCACTATATAGCCATGATTTAAATTCTTGGAGAAACACAGCTGTACCATGTACCACACTTGCTGATTTCCAACAGCTACAATCCCTTCATACTTCCCTGTAGAGCTAAACTTCTGTAGGGAACATTGAACTGTGGCAGCTTCCCTCTGTCATCATGTTGCAACCAGAGTCGGCCTGATCCGGACCACAATACGTATGTGCAAAAAAATGCTTGAAAATTGAAAACAAAACCAGGAGCCGCACGTTCCCTCTGCAGTGCTAACACTGGAGGGACCCATCAATACTTGAGCTCCATCTGCTGTGTGGCAAGAATGCCTGCACCATCTCAAAAGCTCTCCAATGTTAGAGGCATCCTTCCCTCTTTTGTGAATATAATATTCATGTTTTTCTTTGTATTTGTACTCAAGAGGCCAAACATTCAAGGTGACAGAACCAATACAGCCAAAGTACTTTCTGACCCTGCAAAAAAAAAACCCCAAGGGCTTTTTCAATGATGGATGCAAAGGAAACATGATTCCTAATACCAGGGGTCAGCAACCTTACACACTCAAAGATCCACAAAGGTCCTAACCAGAAGCGGCCCCTCCCCCAGGTTCAATTCTGGAGCTGACCAAAAATCCAGTTCCCTCACCATAGACTCTCCTCCTAGCATGGCGTCCTTTTTCCTCTACCTGTCCTGACCGAAAGTCCTATTAATCGTGGAGCCCATCGGCGACAGAGAACCGCAGCAGAGGGATGAAAAAGCCACATGCGGCTCCAGAACCGCAGGTTGCTGACCCCTGCCTTAGACCCCTTTCTATTCCTCAGTTACCAACAGATCCTACAGCAGTGTTTCTTAATCCTGGCAACTAAATGTCTGGATTTCAACTCCAGAATTAGAATAGAGACATCTCAAAGTTGCCAGGATTGGAAAATATTGTCTTACAGGATATTTCTACCTCTGGACACTGGATCATCGCTCAAAGCAGCCATACTTTGAACAAAACACTATGCCAAGGATCATTAAACTTCACCAACATGAGCTTTCACTCCAGGTTTAATTGGCAGCGCCTGCCAGATTCATCTGTGAGGAAGGTCACACAGGTGGCCCATAGCATGGCAAAGGTTTTTAGCATTGTGATAGCTGTGGACTGTACACCATTCATGCATACCATGACTGAGGAGCACAGCTCATGAATTAGCAGTACCCACCACCCTATTTTTTCAGGACTCATTTAAGGAACTGCTCGGTAATCCTGGCCTCTGCCTGTCAGAGAGAAGAGCTAGCAGTTCAAAACTCAAAGCCAAGATTGGCGATTCTCTGAGCCTGAAGAATTAAACTTTCCTTACCCAATGTAGGGATTTAATCAACTTCTCCTTTAACCACAGAAAAATTCTGAGGAAAGCTTAGAGCTAAAGAGAGAAACCAGATCTCTTCGTCTCAATAAGAAAAATAGTTTTGCTATATACCATTCATAATAAGCGCCTGCCTTCCATTTCTTTTTATTTCCCCATTGTTCTGACCCAGGCTTCCCAAAAGCATGAAGCCGATTCCTCGTCTTGATAAAAACCCTTTTATTTAGTTTAAATTCCTCTCCAGCAATGTCGTGGCCAACAGTCTTTCAAGAGATTTCACAACTACAGACCTTTATGAGGCTTGAATTGTCAAGCCAATATCTTCCAAACACCACTCTGTAGCAGACATTACTTGGCAAGAAGTCAGGAACAGATCTTCAGTCTAATGAATTGAAGCAATTGTCTCCTGCAAACTCCCCCTCCCTTTCGCTCCTCTTTATTCCCTATGGGAGGGGCCATTCACCTGTGTCTTTACTCTTGTTCCTTAGCTGTTCCCTTCTTCTGGCAGCTCTGTGCATGCACACACTGGGAACAGGCGCCAGCTGTTCTTCTGCCCAACTCCAAAGGCAGCTGATAACTGTCAGACGGCCCTGGCCCCATCGCACTCATCTGAGCCTTCCCCAGACTGCCAGATCCGCTGGCTGCTGGCAGGCCACAATACCCATGTAAAAGAGTTGCTTTAACTGCTTGGGTAATTTTTTGTGCCACCTTTCTCAATTATTGGCAAATTGGTCATTTGTCAAAGGGCAGTAGATGAATCATACGATTCCACATATCTTGGTCTTTAATTAGTAACACTACTGTCAGGCCATCTCCTACAACTACAGTGAAATTCCAGTGAAATTATTGGTGATCCAACTATTAAAAATCATTCAGAAAGGCAAATTCTCAAAACATTTCTGCAGTTTTGAAAACTAATTCCTCTGAGAAATTAATCCATGTTGCCAATCCAGTTTCAGCACTCAGTTCTTTCTACAACAATTATCCAATTATTGCTCCAAGTATTTGCAGCTTCAATTCTGGAATGAATGCAACATTTCAGCGTATAAGATTGTTTGGTGATCCAGAAATAAATAACACTTGTTTTGCACAATCTCTTTATTTTCATGATTCCTAAAGTGCTGATCACTGGCTCTGATTCTTGGAATTGGCAAAAATCAACCTCCCAGAATGGCACACCGAATGTGGCCAGCAGCCCTTCCACAGGCTGATGGAGGACAAAATCAATAGATGCCCCAAAATTGTTTCATTAAACAGGCTCTGAGACAGAAAAACAAATATCAGTGTTACAGTAGGATCTGGATGCTGTCACAGTAAGGGCAAGGCAATCTGGGAAGATTCCACAGCCTTTGATGCCTCTTCCAGTAGTAGCAAAAAGGCTCAGGATAAAAGCTCAACAAACAAATATATTGTAATTACTCTTAAAAATTGGTGGCCTTTTCACTTGACACTGAAGCCCATATCCCACAGGGACAAGAAGGAGCCCATCTGCTAGGCTACTTTTTTTTATTGTTCCAAGGACCTCACAAGGCCTCACCAGTTTTATCCCCCATCTCTGAATTTAATTAGGCAGCTGCACTGCCCATTCACAGGATGCGGGAAGATCTACATGCATTCAGGAAACCAGTTCCTTCTTAGACAGGAATTTCCAAGGCCGCCTCTCATCAGTATAAGGCCCTTTGGTTTCAGAAGGCTTTGGTCGAACAAGCTTAAGGAGGCAATTCAAGGAGAAGAGTGACATTAGACTGGCTACGGACTGGGGTATGTGGGAGGACATCCCTTGCCCAATGCCACAATCCCAGGAAATAAACACAGAGGACCACTTGTTCCCTGCACTGCAGCTCTAAGAGTAAAAGAAGACTGAGGTAAGAGAAAGGGAGCAGGCAGGACAGAGTGAGAAAAGCATTGTTCTCTCCACATTATTGAATAATAATTGGAGAGCCTGCTATGTCAAGGTCCCTGCCTGCCTGATATTGCTATCGACTGCCCTTGGCAGCCACCTGAACCCCCTTTCCAGCCAATTGTAACATTTAGAAGTGAGGCAAATTTGTGATGAAGGATCTCCCTCCCACATAAGGGCCAACACCCTTCCGCTTGGGGAGAGAGGAATCCTCACAGAGATGGGAAGGGTACTGCTACACTTGAGACTAGGAGAGCTATGAAAAGCGGGGGGTGGGGTGGAGTTCTGAATGAGGCACATGCCTGTTGACAGCACAAAAGGAAAGCATGTTAGCAAAGGGGAAGGGGGGAATCAGACATGGCTGATGGAATGCTGGCTATTATGGCAAGGAGACAGAGAGGTTGGAGGTTGATGAGGAATGCTGTGGTATCAGCAAGCCTTCAACACTGAAAAGGTCCTGGGTGCTGATGGGCATTTGGGACTGGTCACTGAAAATCCTAGTGGGCTACTCCACTAGCAGGCACCAAACCATATTGAAGAGCTGGCCAAGAGCAGATGCCGAACAAGGACTTTCTGTGAGATGTCAGACGGTGCCCTGGCACTGAAGAGGATACCTGCCCCTCAAGGAGGGAAAATATATAACACCCAGCCATTCTGGGACTCCGTAGTCCCTGTTCCCCATCTTTTTTTTTTTTAACTCTAACAGGTCTTTTCTCCCTTAGGTCAATACTTTAATCCCAAAGTATTTGCGTAGTTGCTCCAGGAAGACAAAGGTGAGCACAGTATGAGGGACCAAGCGAATGCCAGCAGGAACAAGGCCCTAGAATATGAAAAGAGAGGGGAAAATCAGCTTTTGTCCACTGTGGAGTTTCAGCTGCATACAGTAGGCCTTCTCCAATACACATTGGCGCCAGAGTGAGGTGGGAATGGAGATTTTGCAGTATCCTTACCCTGCCACGCCCACCAAGCCACGGCCAAAGAACCGGTAGTAAAAAAAATTGAATTTCACCACTGGTATGGAGGCCAACACTTGCTAGGAATACATGAGAATATCAGAAATTCTAAGCAAATTTTTCTGCTCCTGTTTGATCAATATACTCCCGGTGGCTCCCATCTTCTCTTGTATTACCTTATAAAAAGCCAATGGCCCAAGCCTGGCCGTCTCCATTGCGCAGTGCATGACACCCTGAAACAAAATGGAAAGAACTCAGTGCAGGCTGATTTGACCCCATCTTCAGAACCCACCCACAAGGTTTTATCACTTAGCTTGTTAATGAAATTCAAGAACAGAACAATGCTGAAATCACAGGGCCGTGACGCCAAGTGGCAAAGGCCGCAATGCCTAGCCACTGGTGTTTAATGCGAGCACCTGCTCTCTAACGAATCAGAAAGCTGGCAGTCACCGCAAACTGATCACTCACCCGATATTCGCCTTGGGAATTCATAAGTCGTGTTTTTAGCACATCCAAGGGCTGACACAGGAATGTAGCACATCCTCCCTGCAGTTCGGAAAAAGAAAGATGATTGACTTTAAAATGATAAAGACAAGAAATTATGGGGGGTTTGAGATATATTCCCAGAATTGATTAAACATTGTTGATATTTGGCATTATTAGTAACTCCACATATTTGGAACATTAGGATGGAATAATGAGTAATTTGTAAAATATTAAATGATATTACCATATTTTTCGGAGTATAAGACTCACTTTTTTCCCTCAAAAAGAGGCTGAAAATCTGGGTTTGTCTTATACACTGAATGCAGCATTTTTTGCCTCCTGAAACCCTGCCCCCTTTACCAAAATGGCATGCAGGGCATGGATGCCCTTTAGGAAGCTTATAGAGTGCTCCTGAGAGCTGGAAGGTGGGGGGGTAAAATTGAGCAAAAAACGGGCCTTCAGAGAAGACTTCTTTTTCATTTTCAGCCTGTCTAACTGATTGTCTTTTAGTTCCAAGTAACTGGATAGCTGTAATAGCCTGTCTAAAGACAGTCATATTTTTCTAAAATACGATTGTCTTTAGGCAGGCAATTAAAATATTAAAATATGAACTAAAAGACAATCAGTTAGACAGGCTGAAAATGGAAAACAAGCGTTCTCTGACTTCACCCTCTTCAGATGTGTTCAACAACTACAACTCACATCATCCCAAGCAAGTTAGAACTTCTGGAGATATTGTATGATCTTTTATAGACCAATCAGAAACTTTGTTGCCCTCTAGAGCAGGGTTTTTCAAACTTGGCAACTTGACAGTGTGTGGACTTCAACTCCCAGATTTCCCCAGCCAACATACGGGCTAGGGAATTCTGGGAGTTGAAGTCTACATGTTTTTCAAATTGCTAAGTTTGAATGAACACTGAGACTCCTGCTAATCTGACCTCATTGCCTGAGACAGTTGCTCTTTTTGTCTTTGAAGTCATATGTAAATCCCATTTCTTATATGGCACTGTCTGTAGAGGTTACCCTTTAGGAGTGAGTTCCTATCTGCGTTGGTAGTGGTTCACTTCGCGCATGCGTAAGATGCACGCTGAGCATGCGTGCACAGTTCACTGCAAATAGTTATGCACAAAGACCACGAAAAACTAATAAACATGCTGGCAATGGCAGCGGAGACTGGGGAACCGGTTCGGGGGGTGGCCAGCCTAGGTCGCTGCCGTTTCTGCAACCCAGGCCAAATTACCACTAATAATTTGCCTGAACCGGTGTGAACCGGTAGAAACCCACCTCTGTTACTCTTCCCTTTTAATCATCTTTCCTTTGCCTTTATCAATTTGCAAATAAACCATGAATTCTGACACAGATGAGCCCCTTTGGGTGGTGAAGGACCATAGTTAAAACACTGTTAATTTTCACCTGTTTTCTAGCTAAAATAGTAAAAAATGTCCCTTGTTTTTAGAAATCCTGGTTGGGGAACCCCTCCAAAATCTGGAAAAAAAATGGGACTTTCTTGTCTATGACTTGGACAGCATAGTGTAAACCCAGACACTAGTTCATTAAATAAAGCTTGGTTAAATAAAACATAGCTTTGCAAAAACTGTGGATACCGCAGGTTTACTTTAGCAGCTGCTTAAAATAAGGAGGACTTGGGTCTGTGTAAATCAGAATAGCTTTTGATGCATAGTAATGTCAAAGTCTCCTCTCAAGTGTGACATTTAGACCTTGCATACTTTTAAAGCATCAGATAAGGGAGGAAAATAGCAATGCCAAATGCTTCTGTGTTTTATTTGGTAAGCCACCACCTGTATGCAGATATTCATCTCCTGCTTTAACCTTACAATGTGATTTTTCTTAATCAGCAGACATTTCCCTCTTAAAATTGAAATGTAGGAACAAGGTGCACAGAGCATGGAAAAAAACAACAACCTGGATCTATGAAGCAATCCCACCTACTCCAAGCCTTGGCAGCTCTGGGACAGAGGCTGTACTTCACCTTTCCGGGGAACCTTTGAACGTTAAGTGAAAGTAGCAAAAACGCTTACAAAGGCACACAAACACACACCCTAGCTGACTTTGCACCAACACAGATATATACACAGATATATACATACGGCTATAAAACTGGCCAGGAAATGTGTAAAAATATTGTCAGTGAGTAAACCGGTCCCAAGAACCAACTGCTTTGCCTGGTCATAGCAAGCGAGCTGCAAAGAAACAGAAAACAATAAGACTGTTTGTGAGCAGATTTGGAAACTAAGCAGAACGGGCTCAAACTTCTGCTAAACCCCAAGGGATCAGGTAGAACAAGGACATCAAGCACCTCCGTTATGAGTGTATGGGTTTTGAGTTTGGAGCCCCTAATGCAGGGGTGTCAAACTCGTGGTGGTGTCACGTGACGTATCAGGACATTGCTAAACAAGGTGTGGCGTGGCCAGCATATGACGCATCTGGCCCGCGGGCCGGGCGTTTGACAGTCCTGTCTTAATGGCTCTATGAAGAGCCTTTCCTTTCCCACTGGGTCTACCATAAAAACAAAGGTGCCAGAGGTCTGCAGTTGTTCAATATCAGAACATCTCACCAAGGTGTGCCTGGGCTGTTGACATTACATTCCCTGACCCTGTTGTGGCTTCAAAATTTCCCCAGGATGATGCCATCATACAGAGATAATTCCCCAAAGAAAAGGAGTACGACATGTCCTCCTCAAAGGTTAACCTTCCTCCTTCTGTAACCTTCTCCAGCCTTTTTTTTTTTTTTTTTGCAGTACCAGAAACACAGACAGAATACAAGGGATTACGGCCAGTTGGTTAAATTTTGTCTTCTTGAATGAAAAGCAGAGAAGAAAGAAGCTTTAAATACTTTAAATATCCTAAGAAGGAAAGCTGAAGTCATCTGGCTATTCATTCTGGTCACCATAGAATACACCATTCTTTCAGAGTTTAATAAGTTCTATACCCGTAGTTGAACCTATGGCACATGTGCCACAGGTGGCACGCGGAGCCATTTCTTAGGGCACGCGAGGTGTTGCCTGTCAGCTCCAGCACACATGTGTGCGTTGGCCAGCTGATTTTGGCTTTCATTTTTGTTTGTTTTTCGCCCTCCAAAGGCTTCCCCAAAGCGCAAACCGGAGGTTTGGGAACGGACTTCTGGTTTGCGCATTGGGCTGTTTTTCTCCCTCCGGAGGCTTCAAGGAAGCCCTCCGATTTTCTCCAGAGGGAGAAAAACGGCCCTACAGGCAACCTGGAAGTCCATTCCCGAACTTCTGGTTTGCGCATTGGGCTGTTTTTCACCCTCCGGAGGCTTCAGGAGGCTTCCCTGAAGTGGCCTCACAATTTCCCCAGGATGATGCCATCATACAGAGACAATTCCCCACAGAAAAGGAATATGACATCTCCTCCTCAAAGGATAATCTTCATCTTTTGGCACGCAATGGCAAAAAAGTTAGCCATCAATGTTCTGTACAATATAAGAATCTAAGACAGAGCTTTGCTTGATCAAAAGTGGCTACAGAATTTCCGTAACGGCTGACAAGCTGCCAATTTAAAATCCACAAGGACACAAATATTGAGTATTTGTTTTATTAATCAATTTTATATATATATATATATATATATATATATATATATATATATATATATATATATATATATATATATATATATATATATATATATATATATATATATATATATATATATATATATATATATATAAAATGTTTTTTTATTTGTGCTGATAAATAAATAAAGGGAGACTAGTATAGATCTATTTCAAGCTATTTAGCTCTCATCAGCTAGCCATACCCTTACTGGGATTTGAACCTGGGCTATATTGCATACTAGGCATACTAGGCAGAGATCTTAGCCATTAGGCCACAGGCTCTTATCCGTTATCAGCGATATATATATATATATATATATATATATATATATATATATATATATATATATATATATATATATATATATATATATATATATATATATATATATATATATATATATATATATATATATATATATATATATATCTCCTCTCATCTCACAAACAAGCGACTCTGGGCAGCGTGCAACAAAGCTAAAAACAGTTAATAAACAGCAATGACACTCAGTCTTATATGCTGCTTATATTTATACTTATATACTGCTTCACAATGCTTTTACAGCCCTCTCTAAGCAGTTTACAGAGTCAGCCTATTGCCCCTAACAATCTGGGTCCACATTTTACCCACCTCAGAAGGATGGAAGGCGTGAATTAGCCCTGCAGTACTGCATTCTAACCACAGCACCACTATGGCTCATACATTAAACACATTAAAAAGTATAAAAGCTAATACGAAGAATAGTAGCTGAAGACTTGTTAAGAAAAGTGGAACCACATCAACAGTTCACCTATTCCCCAACCCCAGAAAAGGGCTGCGCAAATAAGCAAAGCCCCGTCTGCGGGGTGAAGGCAGCATGTGAAACCATGTCCCCTCCAGTCTATGGAAAAACCTATCGGCATAGAACCATCCCTGGGGCCCAAAGGTTGGGGGCCACTGCCCTAGGCGACGGAATTATAACATGCCCTCTCTGCTGGATCTGATTGGATGGGCAGATGAATGAGGGAAGAGGTGATTCTCCAATAACCTTGGTCCCATGCCATGAAGGGCTTTATGACCCGCTTGTCAAAAGGTTGCAAAAGGTAATCACATGAACCCTGGAACACTACCCCGCCATAAATGTGAGGCAGTTGTTGAGCATCTAAATTTTGATCACGTGACCATAGGGATACTGCAACGGTCGTAATTGTGAAAAACAAACAGAGGTCACTTTTTTCAGTGCCATTCTAAATTTGAATGGCCATTAAATAAATGTTTGTATGTCAAGGATTGCCTGTCCTTGGGTTCTGATCCACCATCCAGCATTGTATGCAACTGATTTTTTTGTACAGGTAGTCCTTGACTTATGACCACAATTGAGCCCAAAATTTCTGTTGTTAAGCGAGACACTGAGTTTTGCTCCATTTTATGACCTTTCTTGCCTTGGTTGTTAAGTAAATCACTGCAGCTATTACAATAGTAATCCGGTTGTTAAGTGAATCTGGGTTCCTCATTGACGTTGCTGGTCAGAAGGTTGCAAAAGGTGATCACATGACCTTGGGACACTGCAACCGTCATAAACATGAATCAGTTGCCAAAAATCCGAATTTTGATCACATGATCATGGGGATGGATGCTGCAAAGGTCGTAACTGTGAGAAATGGCCATAAGTCACTTTTTTTGGTGCTGTTGTAATTTTGAATGGTCACTAAATGAACTGTTGTAAGTTGAGGACTACCTGTCTATTCTTGGCCTAGATCCTTGATGGCGAACCTATGGCACACGTGCAGCGTGGCTGCCCCCCCCCCCCCCGTGTGGCCCACGTTTGCTCCCAGGAGGATGCAGGGAGGCCTGCTAGGCCCAAAATGGGGCACAGGGTGTGCACACATGTGCGGGGAGACTGCGGGGTGGGGGTGTCACGCGCACATTGCATTATGGGTGTGGGCTTTTGGCATGTGATGACAAAAACGTTAGCCGTCACTGGCCTAGATGGACACACTTATTTATATTCAGAAGAGGATCACAGGCAACATTGACTCTGGATTCCTACCTGCCCAATGGTAACCAAGGCTCCTCTGCTGGATGCCATTGTTCCTCCTGAGAACAACTTCTTCACACCCTCTGCAAAGACAAAAGCCTGGAATTTACAGAATAGGGATTCAATTTTAATGGTGTTTTCCGCTTATCCTGGGCAGATGCAACTCCCCCTCCCCACAAGGCATCCTTCCAGAATAGCTATCTTCTATTATTCCCAAGGAAAAAGAACGGCAGAGTCTATTTACGAAAACACTTGGGGAGCAGAATGAACCAATCAGCAACACACATCCCAGACTGGATATAATGGCTATAAAAAGGTTAAACAGCTGTGTTTGAAAAGAAAGATGCCTCAATGTACGTAGCCACAATGAAAGAGGCAAACAAATACATCCACTGATGAAGATCCAGAGAAGATCCTATGAAATGCCTGTGGTGAAATCTAACCATAGCAAAGACGCTCTTGGCTAATACAAGAGCATTTTATATGCTCTGCCACGAATTCACTTTCAAAAATAACCCTGACCAATTTCACGTTCATTGCACTCCAACTGAGAGCTAATATCCTTGAGCAAAATAAGCTCTCTCTGACTTCTGGCTTCAAAGTGAGATTTGGATGGGACACCAGCTGTCATCTAGGACTACGCAGGCGATAAATCAGACACCCGGAAGGTGTTTGGAGAAAGATCGCTCAGTTCTCAAGAACCACAATCTGGATCTTAAGAAGGGCTTTGATTTTTACCTTCTATACTTGGCAACTGGTTTTCCCAGTTGCAATGTATGGCTGTGAAAGTTGGACCATACGAAAGGCCGAGCGCCAAAGAATTGAGGCTTTTGAACTATGGTGCTGGAGAAAACTCCTGCGAGTCCCTTGGACTGCAAGGTGATCAAACAGGTCAGTCCTAGAGGAGATCAACCCTGACTGCTCTTCAGAAGGCCAGATCCTGAAGATGAAACTCAAATACTTTGGCCACCTAATGAGAAGGAAGGACTCACTGGAGAAGAGCCTAATGCTGGGAAAGATTGATGGCAAAAGAGGAAGGGGATGGCAGAGAATGTGGTGGCTGGATGGAGTCACCGAAGCATAGTTGGCATGAGCTTAAATGGACTCCAGAGGATAGTAGAGGACAGGAACATTGCCCATGGGGTCGCAATGGGTCGGACTCGACTTCACAACTAAAAACAACAATACCTGGCAAAGAGACCTATTTTAACAGCCTCTGCCTCAAGATTAGTGCATGGTGTCTTTTGCCTATCCAGGTAGTCCTCAACTTATAACCATTCAGTGGCTATCTGAAGTTACAATGGCACTGAAAAAATTGACTCGTGATCAGTTTTCAAACTCATGACCATCGTAGCACCCCATGATCATGGGATCAAAATTTGGCTGCTTGGCAACTGGCATGTATTTATGATGGTTGCACCGTCCTGGGGGGTCATGTGATCACCATTTGTAACCTTCCCAGACAGGTGCCAACAAACAAAGTCAAGGGAGGGGAGGAGAGAAGCCAGATTTGTTTAATGACATGATTCACTTAACAACTACAACTGTGGCAAAATAGGTTGTAAAATGGGGCAAAACACATGGTGTCATGCTTAACAAACATGCAAGATTCGCTTAACAACAGCAAACAGAACTGCCACAATTGCTGTTGTAACTTGACCTAGTCAGATGATATCATGCTTTACGATCACTTAGTGACAGAGTTGCTGGTTCCAATGATCGGAGTGAGGACTACCTGCAATATTTTTCTAGAGCAGAGGTGGGGAACTATGGCCCCTTTATGAGTTGTGGACTTCGACTCCCAGGGTTCCTGAGCTAATATGGCTGAGTCAGGAATTCTGGGAGTTGAAGTCCACAACTCATAAAAGAGCCATATTCTATTCCCTATTCTAGAGGAAGGGACAAAGACAAAAGTGTCTAGGACCCACAAAAGTCATAAAGTAGCCCTCCCTAGAGGACCACTAGTTGCCTGCAAGTTCTACTATAGAGTGTTCTGCTCAGGGGACTCTTTTCCCCTTCAAGTAAGCTTAATTCAACAATAGCCTCCCAGAGCAGGGGTGTCAAACAGAGGTGGCATTCAGCAGGTTCTGACCAGTTCTGGAGAACCGGTAATTACAACCTCTGACTGACCCTGCCCACATCTATTCTCTGCCTCCCGAGTCCCAGCTGATCAGGAGGAAATGAGGATTTTGCAGTATCCTTCCCCTGCAGTGGGGAGGAAATGGGGATTTTACAGTATCCTTCTCTGACATGCCCACCAAGCCACGGCCACAGAACTGGTAGTAAAAAAAAATTGAATCCCACCACTGGTGTCAAACTCACGTTGTCATGTTGTCACATGATGTATCACAACTCCCCCCCCTTCGCTAAACCAGGGTGGGGGTGGCCAGAGTGTGATGCATCTGGCCTGTGGGCCACGAGTTTGACACCCCTGTCTTAAGAGTCACAATATATTTCGGCTGTACACTGATTACATTCTTACCTTCACGAAACACCCGGTACAGGCCATTCAAGGCATGGGAGTAGCTGGGAAACAGGAAGAGACAATCAACAGCTTTCATCAATATTCATGTAATTCTGAAAGGCACTTACTACCCCAGCTGGCAACTATCAAAGACTTTTAATTCGATTTTCTGTCTGATAGCTCTGACAGATGGGACTTGGGCATCTGTGGTGAGATTGCCACCAATTTAAAAGAGATCTTAGACTTGAGAGAATGGACATCTGAAGATCAATTTTGTTCCTCTGTGGTCATACATATTCAACAGGTGTTTTTTTTAAAACAGAGACAAGTCTCGTAGCCCTTCCTTCCCCCAATGCTCTTCTTTGCCTTCACATATTTGTTCACTTTTTGCATCTGACTACAGTCCTGATACTCACTTGCGTCGCAGATGTGCCGGCTGCTTAATGTCATTCTGCATCCTGGAAAAGAACATGACAGCAGTATTGAGACGTGGAAAAGTAAAAATATCTCTTCAAGCACCCCACCAAGTATAGCTTTGTTTGCTCCAAATGACTTTACGAAGTAGAGACACTTGAACAGGGGTGTCAAACTCGCATCATCACAGTGTCATCATGTGATTGGTTAGACGTGCTGCATTGCTGCCACGACGCCCGATCGGCTGGGCATTTTGGGTTTCTTAAGACCTTACACTTAACCAATCAACAGTTTTGGTGGCCTCGCATGAAGGGGGACATAGAGGATTATTGCAGAGCTGCGTCATATTCACCACCATGAAAAAATGGCAAGGGAAACCTCCCGGCCTTTTACAGCCAGTAACAGCTCCCGTCCAACCATGGGAAGTAGTAGCCATGGACTTCATTGGGGACTTACTGGAAAGCCAGGGCAATACAGTGATCTGGACGGTTATCGACCTGTTCTCAAAACAAGCTCATCTTGTGGCTTGGTCTGGCCTTTTGTCAGCCAGAAAGCTAGCAAAACTGTTTGTCGCTAATATATATTGACTCCACGGCATTCCGAGGAGGATAATCTCTGACCAGGGGGTACAGTTCACCGCCAGTTTCTGGCGTAGTAGCTTCCCCTGCTGGAATGGTATCCCGGGGCCGCCAAGCATGCAGGTGGTAACATTGCAACTTTTTCCTCCTTCGCTAAACTGGTGTGGGTGTGGCCAGCGCATGACGCATCTGGTCTGCAGGCTATGTGTTTGACAGCCCAATACTACGATATACAAAGAGTGCAGATTTCACCAAATTGTAGCCTTGCTTTTGGCAAAATAAAATCCTTCACTACCCTCCTCTAATTTAGGATCCTCCCAAGGATCAATCCACTGAGTTCTGGGGAGACGAAAAAAGAAAAACTGACCTGACATTCACCATGTCAGCTGGGGTCCCCACGAATCCACCAGTAAATCCTGCAACCAAAGGACATCAGATGAAAAATGACTGCCCAGCCTGATATGACCTCACCCTTCTTTCTGTACTTGCCAAGTCCCAGCTCACCTCCTACTGCACCTAGCAGCACCTTCTGATAGAAGGGCATTGGCCCCTGGGCACCCTGGCTCAAGCTGTCTCGCACCGTCTCATAGATGGCAAAGCGGGTGAGAGAGTATGTCATCTGAAGAAGCAGAAAAGAGTCACAAGAGGAAGGGGCAACTGCTCATCAGTCTATAGAGATTCTCAGTCATCCTGGTTGTCCCAAAGGTGCTTTTTCAGGAGGCAACTGGACTTTGTTTTTTCTTTGAAAACATTGAATGAGGAGCGAAACATCTTCAAAAAAGAAAACCACCCAAGAAAGTCCAGTTGACTCCTGAAATAGCACCTTTGGGGCAACTGCTCATCAGAATCACAAATATCCCTTGTTCGCAAGCCACATGCAAGCTCTTCCCCCTCCTCCTTTACCTGTGCTGATTCCTCCTAACTGCAGTGCCCAAATTGGGCAGCAATAACATTTAGCTATTTGTAAATAGAAAAATAAGCAAATGAAGTTTATTAAGGAAGTGTGACATGCCTGTTCTACTTCTGTGCCCTAACATTCTTGGTATACCCCACCCAAAGATGGAAAAGAATGGAGTCGAAGTTTTGCCTGCTGTTTATTATTATTATTATTATTATTATTATTATTATTATTATTATTATTATTATTATTATTATTATTATTATTATTGTTTTAAAAAAAGTTGCCCTGCCTAATTTTGTCATGCTTGTAAAAATATATTGCAAGTATGGCTGCAAGCGAACCTACCTTTGCCCCTCAGATCCTGCTTAATGATGAAAATCACAAACACTAGCATTACAACTGGCATAATATAGAATGACTGATTTAGGCTACAGAATCAGTCTCTGCAGGGTATTTATGCAGCATGTGAAAAAAACAACCAAGATCTCAAGGTGGGAAAGAAAAAGCTGTCACTGTCAAAATATTACGAAGTGGAAATAATTAATTGCTGCAGCTCCAAGTTTATTCCCATCTGCACATATTACCTACTAAACTCCGGAAACACACGTGTTTATTTCAGAAATTTCCATAACTAGAGTTTGCCTGATCTACCAATATGGCTATGGGTAGTCAACACTATTCTATTTTCATCATTAGTGTTTCACAGACATTTTGTTACAATTCTACAATTTCAGAGAGTGCATCAAATTCTTAAATGCTTGGTTGGGAGCATGAATGTCATCAGAATGCTCAACATGGATTTTTAGGAGAGAATGCTGGACAGAAGTGCAGAATTCTCATTGCCAATGATGACAGCAAGAAGCTGGCACAGGACTCAACGCGCAGGATGGCAGATGATGAGGTGAACCATCTTAGCAGCAGCCAAACACTCACTTGTCGGCAAAGCGAGGCACTGAGCCCATTGTAGAGAGCCAGAAAACCATCGTTGCGAATCACACGTAGCGCCATCCCTGTCATGCGCATCTTCACTTCCTGCTGAGTTTGCAGATGAACCTAAGCAGAAGTGGCAGAGAGGTCAGGTTGGCGTTTTTCTGGATCTCGTTTGCTGAGGGGCATCCCAGGCCAAATAAGAAGGCACTGAAACACTCCGGATCCAAGAAGCCCATAACAGCCTTTATCTCCTCTATCACAAGGTCCCACAAGCTCATATTAACATTCACTTTGAACCCTGTACTCAGAGGATTAATAGGGCTGGATTCCACTGGCTCATACTTAAAGAGGACATTTTGCCCTGGCCCTAAAGACAAAAGATTCCCAGTAGCTATGTCTGATCTCTCCAGTTTCACATAAGAAATAATATCGGTAATTCAGTGGTGCAATTCAGCTGGTTCTATCCAGTTTGGGCAAACCGGTAGCGGCAGCGGCGGGAGGCTCCACCCACCCGCCTGGACACCATCACATCCCATTTTTGACGCTCTGTGCATGCGCGCTCACATTTGCAAACCAGTAATGATGGTAAGCTGATTTCACCCCTGCAATAATACCTTTGATCTAGAAATTTAGGATAAAAACATTTGGATTCCTTTCCTTCCTGTCTAAAAGGGATTGTTAACCGCTCAAATGGAAATATCTATCCCATGGGTCTCCAACCTTCTGGGTTGCCTGGACAGCATTGAGTGAGGAGGGATTGTCTTGGGCCGCATTTAAAATATATATTATAGTTAATGTATATAAATAGTGTTAAAAGTTTATCATCTCGTGGGGGCCATATGACAGCCTGTGGGTTGGGCATACCTGATCTAGCCAGAAGCACCAAGTTCTAGTTCTCAGCCACAACCGTTCCAATTTCATCTTCTCCTTCTTTTGATAGAGCTCTGTCTTGCATTCCTCACTGCATATCTAATTAGCAGTTTATTTTGGATGTTTTAATAGTGAAAAGCAAACAACATGTCCTTCAGCCAGTGCAAAGGAGCCCAAGGTTTGCACAGGACTCAGCAACACTGAAAGCTTGTTAAGCTATCCAGTTCTGCAGGATGGAAATCCAACTTAAAAGTTGCTCCCAGATAACTATTCTATTCTGTGCTGCTATGGGGCAACTCAAGTTAATAATAATACAACCACGCAAAAGTTCTAGGTCAGTGATTGCGAACCTTTTTTGGTTCGCGTGCCATAAGGGGGAGGAGCACAAGGGGGTCGTGCATGGGCGTGCCACACCCATAATGCAATGCACGACCCTCCCAGTGCGCATGTGTGTATGAGGGGTGCTCCCCCCCATTTTTCCATGCTTTTTTCACCCTCCCCAGGCTCCAGAGGCTTTATAGGAGCCTGGGAAGGGCAAAAACAGCTTCCCTCGCTCCCCCGCAGGCCCTCTGGAGGCTTCAGGGACCTTCAGGAGGCTTCCCTGAAGCCTCCGGAGCACTTAAACCGACCCTACGAGCAAAGTGGAAGTCCATTCCCGAACTTCCTGTTTGCCCATAGGGCCGGTTTTCTGTGCTCCGGAGGCTTCAGGGAAGCTCCTGGACCCTCTGGAAGGCCTCGGGGGGTGGAGACTCTCTTCGCCCTCCCCAGGCTCCTATAAAGCCTCTGGAGCCTGACGAGGGCAAAAAATGGCTTTAAAAAAGGCTGAACTTAGCTGGCCAGCACACGCATGCCATAAGTTCGCCATCCTGGTTCTAGGTGAAAGGCCCCCAAAGTTAATCAAACAACATAGTAGCGTTGTTTGGCTTGCTGATTACTCTTCCCCCTGTACAACAGCGGTTCTAACCTTTCCAGCTTGGTGGAGCTGCACATGGTGTGTGTGTGTGTGTGTGTGTGTGTGTGAGAGAGAGAGAGAGAGAGAGAGAGAGAGAGAGAGAGAGAGTGAGAGAGAGAGATGCACGCATGCACAGAACTCCATGTGTGTGAGCAAAAGAGCTTCGCTTGTGCATGTGCTTGGCCAATCTCTCCCGTGGCCCGGTTTTGAACAGACCGCAGACCAGTAGTGGGCCATACCCCTGCTGTAGGAGGAGGAGAGCCAAACAAGACAAGGAGGCAAATATATGGCATGTACTGTATGAGATGCCAGGAGAAAACACAAGTACTCTCAGTCTAGCAGCACAAATGCTCTTCCATTCCACCCAGTATAAGAGGAGTCCTAACTGCAGTGGCTAAGACGCTGAGTTTGTCGATCTGAAAGGTTGGCAGTTCAGTGGTTTGAATCCCTAGTGCCACCTAACAGAATGAGCTCCCGTTACTTGTCCCAGCTTCTGCCCACCTAGCAGTTCGAA
Organism: Thamnophis sirtalis; assembly: GCF_051295495.1. Lineage (NCBI taxonomy): Eukaryota > Metazoa > Chordata > Lepidosauria > Squamata > Natricidae > Thamnophis > Thamnophis sirtalis. The sequence continues at coordinate 130,050,458 of NW_028261383.1, forward strand.
AGCATGTAAAAATGCAAGTAGAAAAATAGGGACCACCTTTGGTGGGAAGGTAACAGCATTCCGTGCGTCTTTGGCATTTAGTCATACCGGTTAAATGACCATGGAACTGTCATCAGACAGCACTAGCTTTTCAGTTTAGAAACGGAGATGAGCACCATCCCCTCGGGAACAATTAGCATGTATGCGCTAGGGGAACCTTTACCTTTACCTTAAAGATAGAAAGCCCAACGTGTAGCTGAGAACAGGCACTTGGATGCAATCCCCTGAGACTTCTATCAATGTGGTTCATCAATTAAGACTAATATCTAGTTCATCTACTTTAACTAATCAATGTCTAGAAGTAGCCTGCGATGAGAATATGTATTAGATGAAACTACAGAAGAAGTAGCTGCTCAAGAGAGGGCAATGAAAAGTTAGCCCTGACTAAAATGGGCATTGCACCAATTTTTTTTTTAATGGTAGTCCAAAGATCTATTGTAAAGCATGAAATTGGAATTTGCTCCTTAAGGTCAGGAACACAGAGGGAACACATGCAGCAGGAGGAGAAATTCTGCACAAAAGTTAGCACTTTTGTGCTGACTAGAAGGTGCCAACAGCCAGGCAATGACAAGCAAATGGAAACTTTCCTCCACATAGACCACACTTAAGTGGGCCAAATGTCTGAGAAGAGGAAAGCATGAGTGAGATTATAGAACTGGTTTGATCTGGAAACGCTCTGGAGGCTGGATATGGAAACTTCAAAGCCCTCAAAGCACCTGTTCCAAAGCAAATTGCCTTTTGAGGAGCCTGACTAATTTATGCCACCTCTATTCTTTTCTATGGGTTGACCTTGATAAGTGTCCCAAGGATATAACAGAGCACGGTTAATGTTCTGCAACAGATACCACTGTTGTTCACTCAGTCTTCTGCATCCTTTTGCTCTCCATAGGCAACCATCTGAATTTCTGGCAAGCATGGCCAAAAAAACCCCAGCAACAGGCAGCTTTAAGAACAACCATAGAATGCAATGTAGAAAGAATAGGAGTGCAGAATGTTTTGGCCAGGTCTAGAAACCATCATGCTCTGAAATTCACCTCCTCTGCTAAAGATTCCTGTTCTTAATTGAGACATTTGTTAAGTGAGTTTTGCCCCATTTCACGACATTTCCTGCCAGTTGTTAAGCGAATCAGCACAGTTGGTAAATTAGTCACATGGTTGTTAAGTGAATCTGACTTCCCCATTGACTTTGCTTGTCAGAAGGTCGCAAAAGGTGGATCACGTGGCCTCAGAACACAGCAACCATCATAATTATGAGTCAGTTTCCAAACATCTGAATTTTGATCCTAGGACCATGGAGATGCTGCAAAGGTTGTAATGATGAAAAATGGTCATAAGACACATTTCTTAGTGCCACTGTAACTTTGAACAGCCACTAAGTGTTATAAGTCGAGGACTACCTGTATTTTAAGGGGAAATGCTTCAGGTGCAATTCTGGTATATCAGCTAAGAACTGAGGCTTGTATTCAAAGACAGGAAGATGACTCTCACAATCAAGCAATAAAATTTCCAAGCTAAAAAAAATAATTGAGGATTCCTAAAAAAAAAAAAGGTAATCCTCGATTTACGACAGTTCATTTAGTGACTGTTTGAAATTACAAAGGTACTGAAAAAAGGAATTGACCATTTTTTCTCCTTATAACTGTTGCAGCATTGCCGTGGTTATGTGATCAAAATTCAAACGCTTGGCAACTGGCTCAAATTTATGACAATTGCAGTGTTATGTGATCCCCTTTTGCGACTTGCTGACAAGTGAAGTCCATGAGGAAGCCAGATTTACTTAACAACTATGTTACTAACTTAACAACTGCACTGATTCACTTAATAACTGTGGCAGGAAAGGTTGTAAAAAGGGGGAAAACTCACTTTATAAACGTCTCACTTAGCAACAGAAATTCTGGGCTTAGTTGTGGTCATTAGGTTGCGGGCATTAAAACTACAGCTAGTACCAGGATCTGTTGCTTTGTGAAGAAATATTTTTGTACATTAATTACATCAGAAAAGGTGAAAGTTCTTTCAGAAGCCTTCAGTCAATGACCTAGTAGAGGAAGTCTTGGTCAAGGAGCCTTTAGTGAGGAATTTGAAAGTGCCTTCAAGTTATCGCAACATCAAAGTCAAGCACTAAGGCAAAGAAATGTGTTCATGGCCTCTTTAACATTTTTGTAGCTTTTCTACTTCCCACAATGCTTTAATAGTGATGAAGTTGGGCAATACTTTCTTGCTTCAACCACCTGAAAGTTGCTGGACTAGATCTAGAAGAAAAGCTTATATAGCCAATAAGAGAGAGTGCAGAGAAGAGCAACAAAGATGATTTTGATTTTTTTTTTATTTTTTGATTTTATTTAGCATTTATAGGCCGCCCTTTTCCCTGAGGGGACTCAGGGCGGCTTACAATAGTAAGGGAGGGGAGTGAAAGACAAAATACAAAAGAAAATGTGAAATAACTAAAAAGTACTAAAACACAACATTCACTCAGTATTCGGGAGGGGCAAGAAAATTTATCCCTAGGCCTGACGGGCTAGCCAGATCTTGAGGGCTGTACGGAAGGCCTGGACTGTGGTCAGGGTACGAATCTCCACGGGGAGATTGTTCCATAGCGTCGGAGCAGCAACTGAGAAGGCTCTCCTCCGGGTGGTCGCCAGTCGGCACTGACTGGCGGATGGAATACGGAGGAGGCCCGCTCTGTGCGATCTGATGGGACGCAGGGAGGTTATTGGCAGAAGGCGGTCTCTCAGATAGTCAGATCCACTACCATGGAGCGCTTTATGGGTGGTAAGTAAGACCTTGAATTGCACCCGGAGATCTACAGGCAGCCAGCGCAGCTCGCGGAGGATAGGTGTTATGTGGGCGAACCGAGGTGCGCCCACAATCACTCGCGCGGCCGCGTTCTGTACTAGCTGAAGTCTCCGGGTGCTTTTTGATTAGGGGACTGGAGGCTAAAACATATGAAGAACGGTTGCAGGAACTGGGCATGTCTAGTTTAATTAAAAGAAGGGCCAGAGAAGACATGAGAGCAGTGTTCCAATATCTCAGGGGTTGCCACAAAGAAGAGGGAGTCAAACTATTCTCCAGGGCACCTGAGGGCAGGACAAGAAGCAGTGGGTGAAAACTAATCAAGGAGAGAAGCAACTTAGAATTAAGGAGAAATTTCCTGACAGAGAACAATTAACCAGTAGAACAAGTTGCCTCCAGAAGTTGTGACAGCTCCCACACTGGAAGTTTTTAAGAAGATGCTGGATATCCATTTGTCTGAAGTGGTGTAGGATTTCCTGTCTGAGCAGGGGGTTGGACTAGAAGACCTCCAAGGTCCCTTCCAACTCTCTAATTCTATTCTATTCCATTCCATTCTAAGAGGCAGCCCCAGCATCGCACCACAGGGGGAAAGGGGGAGGTGTCTGCCTCTCGCACAGTCAATTAGGGATTTCTGTACATTTCTCGGCAGCAAAGAGATAAATGGAATCAGGCAATGCAAGTGAGCAAAATATAAACTGATAGCAAACAGCCTTCCTTACTAGCACTGATGACGTTACCCAGTTAGGGTAATGAAACGTCTGCAAGAAAACAAGCAAGCTCAGGGAGCACCAAGGAGCCCTCATTTCAACCCCCAGCTACAAATATTTGACTTTATTGGCAGGCAGCGCTTCCTTAGGACTAAAGGGCGCCGAAATGGCAGCTGGGCAACCATTGCAGCTATGGTAACAGAGATCCGCCTCCGGCCACACCACGCATTTGCCCCAGGTAGCGGCCCCAACAGGGCTTCCCGGCGGGCCCTGAACTGATCAAGGAAGTAGCTGCAGGAAAGACTTCAGTGCAGCCTGCTGTGCATCGGCTGCAGGACGAGCAAGCGACTGAGTAAGAAAGCCTCCTCCTTCCCTGCTGCTTCCCTCCCTTGCCCGGACGCACCTTGAGTAAATCCAGCGGGTGCGTGCAGCATGCCGCCCCGCAAGAGGCCAGGCCCCCGAAGTACCAGCGGGACACGCGTTTCTCTACCATCCTGCCGGCGAGACTTCTGCCTTCGGCGATCCTTCCCCTCCCTCCGTCTTTCGGATCCGGCAAGCCCCGCCTCCGCCCCGCACGTCCGACCGAGGCGGTCTTAAACGGGCAACGCCGAGAGCGACGGAGGAGGAAGAGCTTAAAAGAGCAACCGGGGAGGCCGAAGGTGCGCAGCTTGTAGGAGGGGCCAGGTGTTTCCCGGGCTTCTTTCGCGAGAGGGACTCGAATTTGCGGGATGATTGGCATTAAAGACTAAAGCGGCTCCGAAGACCTTTTCACACCAAGCCGCAGAACTCTTTTTCCTACGGACATTTGTAAGAGGCCGCCTAAGGACTATTTTATGACGTTGTGAGATAGATTAAGAAAGTGTCGAGTCTTAACAACCGCATTGATTTTTTTTCTTCTTCAAATAGTCTTAAAAGAAAAACTGTGGTTACTCCATCACTGGAGATTTTCAAGAAGAGACTGGACAACCGTTTCTCTGGAATGATAGGGTCTCCTGCTTGAGCAGGGGGTTGGACTAGAAGACCTCTAAGGTCACTTCCAACTCTGTCATTCTGTAATTGTTATTCTGAAAGGCTCAGTCCACACCGGTTCATCTGTGGTTGTAAACCTCCCACTTGGGTGAGATGGGTTGGGTGGAAATTAAATAAATAAATGCTTTTCCTGGGGTTGGCACAAAGTCTTTCACACAATTCCATGTGTTTTCATATGGCCGACTTCGTACAAGGAGGCACAATTGAGATCATGGAATAGGCCCATGGAATTACTGCTTTCTGAAATTAACATTTAGGTTCACTGTGCAGCTTTTATATCACTTTGTTGGTATTAGGAGCCTTTACAATGCAAGCTAACAGGCGAGGCCTTTGGGACAAGATAGTGATCAACAAATAACATTGGCATTTGCAAATGCCCAATAAATTTATAAATTTACTGGCAAATGTCCAATAAATTTATAAAACCTGTTTCCCAACTCTTAAAAACACTGTTCATTTTGCTTCACCCAATCAGGAAAAAAAATCAGTCTTGTTGCAGATTTGGGGTTAATCAGGATCTTCTTTAAATTATAGCATACTTCCTAGACTGCTTGTGTTCTTGCCTTTACTACATTGGCTGGTAATATATAGGCATGATTGCTTCCCCATTTCATTCTTTTTTTCCTTCCTGTTGAAGATCTTTCATTTGTTTAGGAGTAATCCTAAAATGTTTATGCCACAGTAAATGTATTTATGGTATCATAAAATCTGTAAATGTTTTGGAGCAAGTCTTGCAGGTCTACCTGGGAAAGTTTGGTAGGAAATTAAAAATTCAGCTTTAGTTTTCATTGCATTGCTGTTTCACCAAACTATTGAACTTAAAAGCCTCTTCCTGCAATTCCATCTTTCTTGTGTATACAAGCTGCCCTCTTGCAAAGCTGGCTCCCTTTAGATAGTTACATAGTTGTACTCCATACATCAGTCTTCTTTTAACAGATGTTCTACAGATCTACTGGCTATAGCTTTTCTAACTCCTACTGCATTGCCTTTGGCATAGCAATCTGAACATTGTATATCCTGCAGCAAAGTCTTCTTCAAGGCTCCTAAGAGGGCATTCATTTTGCATGATTTACTGAATAAAGATGTGCAAAACTTCCATAGTTGTACTGTTTTATATCTGAAACAATTATTTTGAAATAGGCGTAATCATTTCAGAACTGTTTCAAGTCCAAAATGCTTCAGCCTGTTTCAGACTTGAAGCAATACACATTAGAAACATTTTGCACACAATTGCTCGATTCCCCCCCCCCAGTAGCAGAGTGTTAATTCTTCAATTTAACCAGGGATGCCATTTATAATTTTACCTTCTATGTAAAAAAAAATACCTTGCTCTTTCTCAATTAATAGAATAAGAGATGGAAGGGATCTTGGAAGTCTTCTAATCCAACTCACTTCTCACTATATCAGACAAATGGTTGTCCAATCTCTTCTTAAAAACCTTTAGCGATGGACCACCCATAATTTCTGAAGGCATGCCATTCCAAATTGCTTTAGCAGCACCCACAAATGCATTAAGAGAAATGGGATAGTTTTATATGTTCTGAGTAATCTTACTGCCTTATCACAGACAACAGAAAAAAAACCCAATATTTAAGATGAAACATTCCATTCATACTCTTTATCATCTCCATCATTCCAGTCTTGAATGATGTATTTGCTGTTTTCCAATGTTTGTTGCAGATCCTAACTAGCAATATCTGTGATAGAATAATTGCTAAAAGTGTGCTCCTTTGCGGAAATTCATTCATGTCTTCATGGTTGCATCTGTAAAAAGGCAATGTTATTTACAGGGCTTCAGCAATCTTGAAAATATTTGAGGTGTGTAAGCACAGAAGATACATTTGTGTACGTAAATTTTGGAGGTAGTATAATATTTGGCATTGTTTATTGCATTAATATAGTAGAAAATGCCCAATAAATTTATTGGTTAGTAAAACCTGTTTCCCAACTTTTAAAAATTATCCACTTCCAAGCTATCTTCGAGAAAAGCATGAAAAATGACAGTAAGAGAAAGATGTTTCAAATTGTTCCTGTCTTTAAAGCCTCACTTAATTTGCATACTTTAAATCTCCTCTATGAATTCTCAAGTGCTGGAAAAAATATAGTTAAAATTGCAAAAGCAGCATTCTAACTATCAGCAGTGTGCCTTAAAAGCTGCCTTTAGGCCATCTCTTGCCTGCCAAGGGTTCACTTTAGCTTGGCTTTAAATGAAAGTGCAACAACATGGACTAAAACCACATCTTGTTCCATTGAGTGAAATATCTAAAACAAATTAAGAATATTCCTTTTCACCTGAACAATGGCTTATATTAAACCTTCAAACAGGAGCCAAGATTCAGCAAACTACCATATTGCAAGACCCAGCAAGTACCAAGGAAAAGATAGTTGTAGGTTGTGCTGATATAAATCATACCAAAGGGGACTAAGGGCAGGGGAGAGGAAAAGGGCCACCCACAGAAGAGAATAGACCTCGATCAGGGGGCTACGTTGGAGGTCTAGCCATCTACAAAGGAACTTGGCAGGATGTATTGTCCCTACCTAAATTTAGCCTGCTCAGATTTGGAAAATATATACATATATATTTGTCTACTAAATCTAGTAAGCCACAAAAGGGAAAGCTAAAATTTCCAAGCTGCTGTCCTCCTTTATTAAAAGAGTATCAATTTCACTTACACCACCTATTGGAAATATGATCTTAGAGTATGACACAAAATCTACAAAGATCCCACCCACCTCCTCCCACAAATGATTAAATCTGCCAGTAAGGGACACCGGTCCAAACACCTATGCAAACTTGAGAAACCTGCTGGATTGGGGGGGGGGGGGGGGAATCCAATAACATGTAAGAAAGGATTATCACACATGTTTTACAGGTGTTATCCATCACATATATTCGTTATGAATACAGGTTTTTAACCACGTAGCAGACTGCAAGGTGTGCCAAATAATTGATACACACTGAGCTATCCCCAAGGGAAACTGCAGAGCAGAAAAAAATGGGGCAGAGCAACTTTCCTGGAACCGCACAGTACTCCACCACCAGTCAGCAGGAGTGGCTAACACAAGTCAGAGGGTCCTTCCCCGGCTCTGCTTTAAGTCCTTTGACAGGTAGGCAGATTCTTTAATCCACAACTACAGTGCCTCCAACTGCCTCTAGAGCCGATTTAACCTTTTCTGCTTCTTCTTTACGAACATTTACTTTGATATCTTGAGGAAGAGATTCTACCAACTTCTTGGCCTGCAAGACAGACAGACTTTAATCAGAAAATGAAAAAGTTATCACAACATTCAAGAGAAACCTCAGCTAATCCTAGTCTTGGTCTCTATATACTTTCTACTTGAATTTGAGGAGACAACGCCCCAAAATCTTTCCGAAGAAGCATTTCCTACATTATGGTTCCAGGGTTTACTAAACAGAATTCAAAGATTTGAGGAAATTGTCTTTGGAGCTTTACCAGCTTCATTTGCATGGAGGAAAGGTGGAGATGCATGCAAGTTCAAAAAGGGAAGAAGGGGAAAGTGATGTATACATCACACCCAAGGGATGTGGGTTCGCACTGCTCTGACCTTTCTGCCAACCTGCCTTTTTTTAGCCCTGCTTTCTCAATAGATGCCACTGAATTGCATGATTCATGACAGACCGTGTCACACTGATTGCCACTATATCTGAGGATCCTAACTTTACTTTTATTCATTCCACATCGTCTTTTTTTTTTAAACTCTCCATTAAATCATACCCTTTCTGCTCCCAATTGGCAACATCAAAAAATTACAACAGGAGTTCTATGGAAATCAAGTTTAGAAATGAACTAAGGCAGTTGGGAAGCAACATATTTTAGAATATCCCTCTTATGGACCATATTATACTAACTGTTTCTTGGGATTAGTTTCTTATTCATTCTCAGACACAGTGTAAGATGTTGATTTCTTTCTATAAAGCTTCATATCTTTTGGGACCACAGTATCTGAAGGAAAGTATCTACCTGCAAGACCTTGCTAAGAAATCAACTGTAATCACTACAGTTTTCACTAGCTTATGTCATCAAGGGAATCAGCAGCACAACTTATGACACTTTTAGTATCAGCACTTATCTGTGGAACCTGCTTCCAAGATGTATAACCCAGTCCTTCGTTGATGTTTTTTAAGCAGGCAATAAGCATATTTCCATCCAATGTTAATTTTGCTGATCACCATTTTGTTTATTTTCCTAACTATTTTAATGAAATTGTATTATTAGTGCAAACCACTTTAAGGCCCCTTGGGCTTAAAGCAGAATATATATTCCTATTAAATGAACAGTTACTATAGAGGGAACTGTCGGCCACATAATTCTAAGCATTCTTAGCCCCTGCAAGCATTTCAAGTAAAGAGATATTCCCCCTCAACAGTATAATCTGAACAAGTATAGGAAAGAATCAGTTTACCTGGACAAGGTTTATGTTCTCCACATGGTTCTTTAGTTCCTTGATAACTTTCACCTTGTCTTCAGCTTTAAACCCAGTCAAGCGCACTGTAAAATTGACCTTTTCTACTTTTTCAACCATTTCTTCTTCTTCTGCCTAGTAGATGAAGAGGAAAAAGAAACAAATTGACAATTAGTAGGTAGTGCCTGTCCCTTTGCCTCCAAGGAGACAGCAGTAAAGGAAGGATCCAACTATTTAGGCACCTCATTTGATTAATTTAGATGGGGGAGGGCCCCCAAACCTAGCTCTGAATTATAACAGTGTTGTTATTATAAACTGACAATGTGTGTATATATATATATATATATATATATATATATATATATATATATATATATATATATATATATATATATATATATATATATATATATATATATATATATATAACTTTGGATGTATTGACAACACTAATATTGTTTATTCTTCTGTGACTTATTTTAATCAATTGCTCTCTCATAGCATATCAAGCACATTCCTCTGAATTTCTAAGTGGGAACGGATATTATAAACAAGTAATGCAAATCTTTATTATTTCTGTTCCTCGTCATTCCTCCAGAACTTTAATATACACATTTCACTGATAAACCTAATAAAACATATTTGCCCATCTACATTAATTAATAAATCTCACACTGGTTTTTTTTTGCCTGATCAGTGATTTTACACTGTGCAACCAAGTTGCCTAAATTTAATCATAAATGACAACTCACAAGGGGATTAATCACAAGAAGAGCTAAAATATGAATTCTCTGTTTTTTTCCAAACAGAGTAAACTCATTAATTTCCCTTTGGGAGTCGGATCACGGAATAAAGGAGCTAGAATATGAAACCTCCATCCTTGAAAAAGCTTGTTTCCTTAATTTCTTAACCTAGACATTCCAGACATATATTTTCCTTTTTAAGAAGTTGATGACCTGCATGCTATTTTTTCTGGAAAAATCCCCTTACTTTAAGGACTATCTTTTTCTTTCTACTCTATGGAGCTGGTTAAAATATTTCCCAAAATTGCTAATGAATTATTTCATTCAGGAGCTAGTGTGTGCTCCTTCTTATAGTCTGCTGCAAACTTTAAAGTCCATAGTTTTATCCAGGTTAATATTCATGGGTAGATTAATATTTGTCAAATTTTGTCTGCATCTTCATGTCTTGAAATTTTTATCACCATCCCACACCAGTAAAAGTATTTGATTATCAAAATGTGAAAGAAAAAAATAAAAGGAAAAGAAGTGCTGCGAGTGCCTTTTTGTTTGGTAAACGGAGAGAAGATCAGACATCAACCTTGAGGAGGGTGGTATGAGGCAGCAGGGAAAATAGAGTAACCTCTAAAAGGCATCTATCTACAATTACTACAAATATCTCACTGTATCTGGCAGATTTCCAGAACTGCTATAAGGAAATTGTTTTGGGAACTCCTTTGGAATAAAATTAAGCAACCACTTGGAAAAGTTAAGTTTGAGATGAATTTCTTAAACCTCTAGAACTATTTTCACTTGAGTCATTCAAATCTATACAATCTTTTAGTCAGGAAGCAAATCTCATCATAATTGGGGCACCACAAAGATATTTATTCCATGTTTAATGATACAAAGCTTAACTTTAATAGAAAATCGCAACATACAAAAATAGGTAGGAAACAATTAAGTGAGCAAGAGGCATAGTAGCATCTAAAATGTACAGCTGAAAAAAATGGCTTCTAAGTCCATTATAATAAATATGTCTGTTATCTCACTTAATTTAGGATCACCCTCAGGACTAAAAAGTATCCAGCTAACTAAAACTATAGCTGCATAGAGAAGTAGCTAACTTTAACTCATGAATCTCCTTTATAAATCTTTTTGCCCCATTCTATACTGCCAATTGTTCAGAAGTTTATTACAATTTGTATATCATTACAAATACTTTGCTATTATTTTCATTATACCATGCAGCAGCTCTTCTAAATACCAAATAAAGAAAGCAGTCTGTCTGCATCTTTCATCTTCATGCTTACAAGTTTCATACCCACCTCTTCAAGAACAATGTATATTTGCTGACCATGTACATTCAGACCCTCCTCTAAAAGCAATTACTATTTGATTCAGGTAAATGACAAGATATAAGGCTGATAGCTTACCGGTGCTGCCAACTGTGTTGCTGGCATCATCCCGGCCATTGGCATAAGTCCAATATCTTGGATCTTGAGAGTTTTCTGTAAATATAGAATACATATTTTTATCCATCTTTTACATCACTTGTAATACTGAAGTAGGGATTATAACCCACACTACCACACCCCATCTCTATAAGGAAAAAGAAGCTACAAACAACAGGAAGCATCTACTACAACTTTTTAATTTTTGCTCTATTAATCACCCAGTTTCCAATGTAAAAATGGTACCTTTAGCAACTCATTGAGGTCAGAGATCTCCAGGAGAGTCAGGTTAGCAATATCCTGAACTAGCTGCTGAATCTTAGGTGAATATTCTTTTGGGGCATCATCCATACGCGGACTTGCTAAAACTTCACTACACTTTGAACATGTAGTCTTCAGCATCCGGATAGCACAAGCTTGTGATCGATGATGCCTGTAGATCAGAAAACAAAAGTTACAATTCACATTTCCCAACACACAGGTACATGCAAATGAAAAGTATATGTTGAACAGATGAGGAAAGGAGGGATAACAAGGCAAGACCAACCAAGATTGGGGGGGGGGGGGAATGGACAACAGTATGAATTGGTGCACAGGCTATTGAAAAGGAAAAAAAAACTTCCCCAGCCATTTTTTAAGCAAATTTTGACAAATTCCATTTTAGAAATAATCCAGTTTCAGACATAATGGCTATTTTCAATAGCCTGAAATATTACATGGTAGAAGCTTTATAATGACAAGGTTTCATACCGCAAAAGGTGCAGTTCAAGTAGTTTAAAATAGTCAACCAAAAGATAAACTATAATATATTGAAAGGTAAAGGTTCCCCTTGCATATATGTACTAGTCGTTCCTGACTCTAGGGGGCAGAGCTCATCTCTGTTTCAAAGCCAAAGAACCAACGCTGTCCGAAGGTCATGTGGTTGATATGACTAAATGCTGAAGGTGCATGGAACGCCATTACCTTCCACCCAAAGTGGTCCCTATTTTTCTACTTGCAGTTTTTACGTGCTTTCAAACTGCTAAGTTGGCAGAAGCTGGGACAAGTTACAGGAGCTCAGTCCGTTATGCAGTGCTAGGGATTCAAACCGCCAAACTGCTGACCTTTCTGATGGACAAGCAGTGTCTTAGCCACCAAGCCACCGCGTCCCATAATATACTGTAGCATAGGTTAAAAAATTTTTTTTTTTTACCAAAACTTAATCTGCTCTGCTAGCATGCTTTAAGATGACAAAGTAAGGACAGATTGTTTTTAATAATTAGGGATTCATGTGGGTAATTTTTTTTAATGTGCCATTTTATTCATTCCTCAGGCAAAATAGGCCTGCTTTAATTCAGTACTATTTGCAACAATAGCCACAAGCACTGATTGATCTATTAGAGCTTATTTATGGATATTACCTGAACACACCGGTTCTCTACTGGCCAGAGCCCCAAGTCACGAAGTTTCTGGTTCAGATCTCACCCCAGCTTACAGGAGTCCACCCACCATCAGTTTCTGCCCCTTAGCAAGCTGGGGTAACGGAGCTGACCTTTCAGGGGTGCTTCAAGACTGATCAAGAAGTAAATTCTCCCTCCTCACATCGAGAGGGCTGAAGCGTGGTTTAAAGAGAGCAAAAAAAAAAAAAATCCCCTGCAATTTTATACGCGCGCCGCCAAGCAATGGCTCCGTTTGCAGAAGCGAGGCGGGCGTGTGACCTTTATTTGGGCGTTCGGGCCTCTTAGTTCGCTCCCACCCGCTTCCCCTTCGGTCGGGGCATCGGTCGTCCAGGCCTACGTACCGCAGTAACAGTCGGAGAGCGGTACCGAGTCCGGCCGCGGGGAACATGGCCATTACCGGCGGCTGCAAAAGGCGGCAGGAAGGAAACACCGACGGCCCCCTCTTTCTGCAGCGTGCACACCGAAAAGGGCGCCGGGGACGCTCTCTCCGAGCATCTCTGTGGTTCAACGAAACGTCCAATCGCCGCCGAGTTCGACTCTCCGTGAGGTACAACAGAGCGTTGCACAGCCTGGCATCTCGATGGTAAGCGGATGTGACGATTCAAAGCCCGTCTAGCGTACCAGGTTAGAAATGAAAACTGCGGGAACCGGAAGCCCGTTTTCCAACAGAGCCAAACTTCGTTACCCAGCTGCCCTTACGGCGCTCGGCGAACAAAGTGAAACCAAGTAATATTTGCAACTAAAGAAGATTCCGCAATTCGGAGGCTTAAGCGGAAAAAAGAACTCCAAGCTAGGCGGACGAGTGAGGAGGCTCCGCGAAGGGTTTACAGATGGAAGACTATAATTTACGATTTACTGTGTGAGCCTTCTGTGATTATAAGTTGAGGACTATTTGCAGTGACTAATGTGATCTAATCACTAATGTGATTCAGTCAACCAATGGAACAGAAGTTGCCTTCAGAAGTTGTGGGAACTTCATCACTGGAAGCTTTCAGGAAGAGACTGGACTATCATCTGTCAGAACGCGTGTAGGTTCTCCTACTTGGGCGGGGTGGGTGGGTGGGTGTGTTGGACTAGATGACCTACAAGGCCCCTTCCAACTCTTATTAATCTGAGCCTCTTAACAGCTCGGCAAGGGAGGACTAATTTAATTTTTTTCCCGAGGCAGTGAAGTCAAGAGACACAAGATAGTGAAGTGGATGGAATTTTTATTTCTATTATATTTGATTTGTTTAGCAGTAAACCAGTTACCGTATTTTGAGAATGTGGGCACACAGTTTGCCTGTGGTTCATCTTATAGCAGGTTTTCCCCCCAAAGTCAATTTAACAGTCTTCTTAGAACAAATTTTTATTTCAGGAAACACATTGCATTTGAGTTACCATACTGTACTTATTGGCACACAATGATAAAAAAAAGTTATGTAGAGAGGTTTTTGTTTCATACACAAAATGCTTTTTTGGTGAAGACCAAAGGGAAAAAAATCAGGATGTGAAGTCCAATCTGCTTCTCCAGACATTGTTTTATACATTTTATCATCTAATTATTACCAGGATGGTATAAAAATAAATATTAGTTTTGCCTTATGGCATATCCTGTTCTTGGATATACTTATACGTTGGGATTTGTAAGAATATTGCACTAATGGCCACTGTCCATTCATTACAGCATTAAAAAAGTTAAAAAAAACAAAAATTATTTTCCATAGCAGAAAGTTTTCTGTTTCATCTAATGATTCTTTGTTGCCACAGCATGGAGCTAACCCTGACTGAAAAAAACTAAGATTGGACCTGGTTAGTACTTGGATAGATTAAAGCTGTAGGCTAAACTGTAAAGTTGAGAAAGGCAGTGACAAGCTACTTCTGTATTACTGCCAAGAAGAATCACAGGAAATTGTCAGGAGTTGGCTGAAGGAATCTTTTTTATTGACTTCCTCATAGAATAATGGTAGCATTCAAAATACAAGTCCTGTCATAGAACTATGTACCACTGAATTAGGAAAAAAACTTTCTAGGATTTCTATAATTTCCCTCAAAAATTGATTGTGGAATTACTCTTTTTAGATCAACCTATTTTTAGACCATAAAATGCATGAAGCAGACAGGCTGACCATAACAAAAGTGTGTGCAGTTAGGTTAAGGCCTAACTGCCAAGGTCTTTATTGCCAATACTGTAGAGATCAATGCACCTTCTCAACAGAAATATATTAAAGCCTATAATGTCAATGGATAGATGCTGAACTTCCTGGAATGTTGCGGAATGGAAAACCAAACATAGGGAATCCAATTTTATGAACTCATAAAGGACTGAAGTCTGCTTAGTCTCCTTAGGAGGAGTCCCCCTCTCTGAAATGTGCCCTGAAGAGTTTCAGGTGCTCCACCAACCACGACACCAGGTAAGGGGTGGAGGAGTGGCTGCCATCATCCGAAGGTCATTGGTTCCTCGTGGAATCCCTGCTCCGGAGATTGTTGGATGTGAGTCTCTTCTGGTGAAGTTGGACCTTGGGGGTCAAACGGGTCTGTTGTTAACGTACCTACCTCCCAGCTGCGTTGCAACAGCCCTGCCTGCGCTCCTGGAATCAGTAGCCGGACTGGTGGTTGAATTCCCCAAACTTATAGTATTGGGGGATTTCAACCTGCCATCTCTTGGCGAACGCTCTGATGGGGCGTAGGAGTTCATGGCTTCCATGACAACCATGGACTTGACCCAGGTAATTCTGGGCCCAACTCATAGAGCAGGACACACGCTCGACCTCGTGTTTCTCTCGGGGCAGTGGAGACGTGATCTGAAATTAGAGGGCATTGAGATCTCGCCCCTGTCATGGTCAGATCACTTCCTACTGAGGCTGGACTTTCAGAAACCCCTCCCCCACTGCAGAGAGGTGGAGCCGATTAGGTGGTTCCGCTCCAGGCGCCTGATGGACGGACCCTTTGGGATTTCAAATGGAGCTTGGGGATATACCTGACTCCCTTGCCCTCAGCCCGACAGAGTCCTTGGTCGCTGCTTGGAATATAGCGGCGGCTGGGGCTCTTGACTGGATTGCGCCTTTGTGGCCTCTCCACGGCAGTGGATCCAGGAGGGCTTCTTGGTTTACCGAGGAACTCCAGGAGATGAAGCGCCAAAAGAGACGCCTAGAGCGACGCTGGAGGGCTAGTAACTCCGAATCTGACCGAGCACTGCTAAGAGCCTATATTCTTCTCATGGCGATACGGGCGGCCAAATGTGCGCATTTTTCCACTCTTATTGTGTCCGCAGAATCTCGCCCAGCCGCCCTGTTTAGGATTACCCGCTCCCTTCTGAAGGGGAGGGATGCGGAGGAACCCTTGCAGGGAAGAGCTGAGGAATTTGTTCAGTTTCTGTCAGACAAAGTCGCCCAGATTCGGATGGACCTAGACTCCACTTGGGCAGTTCCTGCCGAGATGCCGGGGGTAGACCTTGATCAGATTCCTTGGATTGAGTTCCAACCTGTTACTCCTGAGGAAGTGGACAAGGCCATGGGAGCGGTAAGTGCCTCCACCTGCCTACTGGACCCGTGTCCCTCCTGGCTGGTTTCTGCCAGCAAGGAGGTTACACGAGGCTGGTTCCAGAGAATCATTAACACCTCTCTACAGGAGGGATCTTTCCCGCAGCCCCTAAAGGATGCTGTGGTGAGACCCCTCCTTAAGAAACCTTCTCTGGATCCAGCTATTCTTAATAACTAATGTCCAGTCTCCAACCTATCCTTTGTTGGGAAGGTTGTTGAGAAGGTGGTGGCCTTTCAACTCCGACGGTCCTTGGATGAAGCTGACTATCTTGATCCCTTCCAGTCGGGTTTCAGGCCTGGTTACTCCACCAAAAACTGCTTTGGTCGTGCTGACTGATGATCTCTGGCAGGCCAGGGATAGAGGATTGTCCTCTATCCTGGTGCTTCTTGACCTCTCAGCGGCCTTCGATACCATCAACCAAGGTATCCTTCTGCGAAGACTGGAGGAGGTGGGAGTGGGAGGCACTGCCCTACGGTGGTTCTCCTCTTACCTCTCTGACAGGTCACGGTCGGTGTGGGTTGGAGGACAGAGGTCTACCTCTACGCCCCTCAAATACGGGGTGCCACAGGGCTCGGTCCTCTCCCCCCTCCTATTTAACATCTACATGAAGCCACTGGGTGAGATCATTTGCCGGCACGGGATCAAGTACCACCAATACACGGACGATACTCAATTGTATCTGTCCGCCCCGTGCCAACTCAGCGAAGCAGTGGAAGTGATGTGCCAGTGCCTGGAGGCTGTTAGGGTCTGGATGGGAGTAAACAAGTTGGCACTCAATCCAGACAAGACCGAGTGGCTTTTGATGTTTCCTCCCAAGGATAGTCTAGATTTTCCATCCATTAGCCTGGGGGGTGAAAGCTTACACCCCTCAGAGAGGGCTCGCAACTTGGGTGTCCTCCTGGATCCACAGCTGACTTTAGAATATCATTTGTCGGCTGTGACCAGGGGGGCTTTTGCCCAGGTTCACCTGGTGCACCAGACCGGGAGGCACTTCAAATGGTCACTCATACCCTCGTCACCTCAAGGCTCAACTACTGCAACGCACTCTACATGGGGCTGCCCTTGAAGAGTGTTCGGAGACTGCAGTTGGTCAGAATGCAGCCGCACGAGCGATATCAGGTATACCTCGGTACACCCGTGTTACACCTATCCTCCGCGAGCTGCACTGGCTCCCTATTAGTCTCCGGACGCGCTACAAAGTGCTGGTGATTACCTTTAAAGCCCTACATGGCACTGGACCTGGATATCTGAGAGACCGTTTCCTGCTACACACCTCCCAACGTCCGATAAGAACTCACAGGTTAGGCCTCCTCTGGGTGCCATCGGCCGGACAATGCTGACTGGCAACCACTCGGGGGAGAGCCTTTTCTATAGCTGCTCCGGCTCTGTGGAACGAGCTACCAACAGAGATCCGGACCCTTCCCACCCTTGCCGCCTTCCAAAAAGCCACCAAGACCTGGCTGTTCCGGCAGGCCAGGGGTTGCTGATTCAAATCAGGTTCAACCCCCAATTAAACCGGATGTATGTTTTTAATATTGTTTGTATTGTTTGTATTCTCCACCTCTGTGTTATTTTATTTCATTTGTATTTGGAAGCCGCCCTGAGTCCCCCGGGATTGGGCGGCATATAAACCCATTAAACTGCTAATTGTTAAATAGTCTTGTTGAAGACACATCCTCCAAATAATGCTCCCTTTCCTAGATAGACTATTGCTGAAACAGGCTGAAGACCATCCAAGATACTAAGAGCATGAAGGTAATGTTTCTCGAACTGGAGATGAGAAGAAGCCCCTGAGGGTCAGTAAATGGCTTAGAGAAGACTGTAAAGCACTATGAAGCAGTATATAAGCAAGTGTTATTGCTATTGCTAAAACTGCTGGCTCCAATTGGCCTGGTGGGTGAGTGGAAGGATTTGTGCAGGGCTCTGCACCTCCTTGGCCCTTCTATTTGGATATAAAACTTTCGATTATGAAGCTAGATAGTTCTACAAATTCTTCATTTGGTAAAATGGGTGAAAATTCCCTGAGTCCTGGAACACAGCATGTGTCATGTACTCTTGCTGAAGCACTTCAGTAATCACAACCCAACAACCTATTTGGTAGAATGCATATTTATGCAAAGACTTAAATACCAGCACAGGGCTGTAACAGAAGCAGAGATTGGAAAGGTTTAAATACTTATTTTTATTGTCACTGATTCCATTCTGTCTACACCAGCCACTAAGTATGACACACAAATCTTCAAAGCCATAGGACAGATAGGTTGGATGGGGTGAGGACTTAAAAACATACTGGGTTGGGATAGGCTGTGTTCAAGATAGGGGGTTCTCAGAAGACATGGAGGGAAGTGGTGGAGAGATGTCAAAAATTAGTGAGAAAAGAAGTTGAGTGTGCTGGGCAAAGTGAAGGTCACTTGTTTGGCTAGATGTGACACTGAGAGAGAGAGAATGCGGGCTCAGGGCAGTGCCATACACTGGATCTCATAAATTCTGACTCTGGAGCATGCTTAAATGTTATTTTCCCCAAGAGAAGTTTCCTGAATGGTCTACATACCAGCGACTGCTTGAGAACTAAGCTCTGTTATCCAACTAATGAAAAGCTAGGCGAGTTGGGCTGTGGGCCACTCACTCTCCATAGTCGAGTAGCAGCATATAGGATGTTACAGATTCTTGATCCTGGCAGCATTTTTGACAGGTGGAATGGGAAAATGCAGACAGACAGTGGGAAATTACCCAACACCGAGGGCTCAACTCTCCTCTCTCCCTATTGAGGGAACAGCACAAAGGAACAGCAATGGTGTAGCAAGTACAGCAGTGACCAAGAAATGATAGCTTTACAATGTTTTAGAAACCCATCCCTCCCTTGCCTTGTAACCCAAGAGATTAGTCAAAGGAAATAAGCTGAGCCTCTCCACTTCCCCCTTGCACTTGCTGCACCTGGGAAGAGGTCTGCTGGGGAGGCGGCTGTTGTTGTGGAGGCCCTCCGGAGGGTGCCATCTGCAAAACATAAATGGAAGCCAGCATAGTTAGCCAGCATTTCTTTCAGTGGAATTCCTATAGGAAAGAATTAATAGCACTTGCTCCCTTAGCCCAGGGGTTGGTAGAGTCACTATCTTAATGCTAATAAGGTCAAGTATTTTGGGGGGAGATTACATTGAAATTTTGGTCAAAGACTTACCTGTTGATACATAGGCTGTTGTCCTGACAGGTAAGGCTGCTGGGGTGGCAGGCTACTCAGACCTGATTCCTGGCCAGGGAGAGTTGACATAAGGTTCTAGCAGAAAAAGAGGGTGTCAAACTTTTCACCAGAACAAGTGGCCCTTCTTGAAATGCAGCCACTTGGGCTTTAGAAATGAATTTTCCTATTTCTATGAACATAACTACATATTCCCTATAAATCTTCCTGCTGCTAACCTCATTCATGAAGTTCAGCAAAGGAAAAAGCACAGTAATTGAAACAACTTCCTCACCTGCATATTGTAGGGCTGGTATCCCATTGGCATTGACTGATTGCCCATGTAACCCATAGTGCCCCCAGACTGGGGGGGCGCTTGGGTCATGGCAGGCACTGTCTGCGATTGGGAAGGGGCGGGTGCATTCTGCAAGATAAAGAAGATAGCTGGAACAAGATGCCCGTACGTGGCAACTTTTGAGCAAAAGATTTTGATACCCAGAAACTTCCAAGGAAAGTCTAGACAAGCTTCAACATACAAATAAAATATGATGCCTTTTGCTTCTAGAAAGCTGGGAAATCCTGCTTTCTCCACAAGTAAATGAAGAGAGAATCCTGCCAAGAAATCCTCCTTAATTAAGCTGAGGGCTTGAGCAGCCCTGGAGCACCCCGTGATCTTCATGTCTGAATAGGGATCTGAATCTGGATTTTCCAGAGTTAATTCAACCAGTGCACCACACTGGTTTATAGTCTTTGCACAACCAATAGAATGCTAAGAGCTAGTCTCCTGACTTGGGGTGAGATTGGGGGGTGGGGATCAACTGTACCTGGTAACCCTGCGTAGGTGTGGGTTGATAGGAAGAATAAGCAGGATTTGCCTGTGCCTGTGGGGCAGGTTGTGTATTGTTATTGCCTGTGGAGTACATGTAGGTGCTCACCATGCCAGGATCTGAAACAAACATGCCAAGATTTGAAAGTTATTCTTCCAGGCTGAGCTTTGTAGTTTATCAGTAAAGGGCTGGGCTAAATCCACACCCACTCCTTTTTTTTCTTCTACTTCTGTTACCTGTTCCTGCCACAGGCATCGCAGTGTAGGGTCCTGTACTGCCCTGGGCGGACTGGCTCATGTAGACGGTGTGCATGGGGGAGCCCTCCACAGAGCTTGCTGGGCTGAAGGTGCCTGGGAAGCTTGTGGGTCCTGATGGTTGGTAGATCACTCCGCTGGCAGGAGGCATGGCTTGCAGCTACACACAGTAACCAAGATTGGTTCCTGTAAACTTTACAGGAAGGGCAGGGAAGGGCAAAAGGAATTCTTGGCCTCCCCAGTCTTCTTCCACTCAAATACCTGTGCGTACGGCAAGGAGAAAGCAGGCATTTGTGCCCTCATCTGGATCGTTTGCTTCTGTTGCTCCAACCGTAACTGGCGTTCCTTTTCTTGCTCTTGAAGGCGCTGGATGGCTAACTGCCGTTGCATCTCCAGATATTCCTAAAGGTTGGAATAACGCAGGGTGTATTAGGCACTGTGGTCATAATGCTGTCATATAGCAGATGAATCTTTGCTCCAAACAAACGTGGGACATCATGGTCCAAGCCTCACCTGCTTCTTCTGCCGCATGATCTCCAGTTTTTGAGCTAGCTGGATCTGACGTTGACGCTCTGCCTCTTCTGCAGCTCGGCGCAGTTTTTCTCTGTGCTCTTCTCTCAAGGCATTTAGGGCTCCACGTGCATCCCGGATCTGGGCAAGTTTATCTTGAAGTCCCTCATAATATACTATGGAAAAGAAGGACAAGGCTGGAGTCTCATCGCTGCTCCCACATCACACCTCCCCAAATCTCTTAAAAGAGAAAAGCAGAAGCGGAACTCTCAGAAGGATTGGGAAGCACTGGATTGTTTTAACCCCACGCCAATCGAAAAGTAGTAGTAGTAGTCACTTAGATTGCTAAGATTCAACAGGGGGCGAGGGAATTCTAAATCTGTTTTCAATTCACACATCAGGGACACAGCTTCTGATAACATACATCGACGCTCATCCAATTGGTTCAGGAGCTCCAAGAGCTGGGGGTGCATGCTGTTGATGGACTGGAAGACAGAAAGGACTGACGAATCATTAGTAATGCTCCGCCCTCGCAGGTGGTTGCTCTTCATACGGTTGACAAAGGTGGTGACCGCAGTCTGCAAAGCTTTCAAAAACTGCTCATGGCTCTCGTCTGTCTCACCATTCTGATATTGCTGCTGGGGAAGAGATGGGAAACCGCTGACCAGAAGTCCCAAGTTCTGCCTTAGAATCCTGGCACTGCTTCTTTAAAAGTTAATTTTGTTCTTCAAGATGGCTACTACTGTTTGTCCAAGTAAACCCCACACCAGAATAGATGCACCCACAATGAAACAAACTCACAATTCCCAAAAAAAGAAAGCCTAGCACTCACTCTTAAAACTTTCCTTTAGCGCTGCTACTCCCAGTTCATAAATAAATATTCCCCAAACCCTACAGTGATGTGGTTGAGTCTGAGTGATGCTTACAGAGTGACACTGTACTAACGCAGAAGGATTTTGTTCCTACCTCCACAACACTAAGTGGGGCAGGTGGGACTTCCGTAGTTTGGGTTGCTGGCTCCCCCATAGACAGTGGGGCTGAAGGAGTGGGGCTCTTGCGTACTTCCTCCTGCTTCTTTTCCCAAAAGTTGCGATTCAGGTATCGAGCCAACTGCCCAGAAAAAGGAGAAATGAAAACAACTTATTGCCAAGACATTATTCAAAACAAGCAACTTAATTATCAGTTATCATTTAGTCCATGTCATTAGCTTACAAAGATTGAAGTCTCACCTCAGGATCGATGTCCTCAGCTAGAGGAGCAGAGGAGTTCTGAAAAAGACAGGTTTGTTTATTTTTAGTAAGGTTAACATCATGAAAATATCCCACAATCTAATTATCCTTTAGAAATATATATCAAATGCTTGAGAATAAACCTGCAAATCAGCTGCTCAAGCAAAGCAGACGAGAGCAAAATTCTTATTTTCATCTTTCAAATTTCCTTCATTAGCCTGATCAAGATACTACTGAATTATCATGAGAAATGAAGTGGCTTAAGGGTCATCTAAAGCCCAAAAGAAATTGATTCCTGGGATTGACTAATAAGATTTATATGGATCCTCATCTCACAAACCTGACTCTGCCTTGCATACAATAAACCAATCAAAACAATTACAAAGTATTTTAGCCTGCAAGGGTCCAAAACCTTTCTCTGTTGGCTCTTCTCTGCCAAAGGCTCCATTCTTACCACAGGAGAGGAATAGAGGGTGCCACCTGGGGGTGCTGAAGAGGTGATTGGTGTGGGTTCAGCCTTGGGGTAGGTAGAATAGGTGCTTTTTTGCCTCTGCAGAGGAAAAGAAAAGATGTAAGACTACCACCTTTAATTACCTTTTGATGTTCATCAGCATGAGAGATGTAGGACAGAAAAGAGTAGCACTGTGTAAGGATTGAGAGAGGAAAAAGATAATTCAGACCACGCTTTGGTACCTTCTTAAATCAAACCTAGGATTACACACAAGACTAGGATGACACATTTTAAAAGAGTTATCAACATGTAAATGTACAGTCCAAATCATGTTTCCCCTTTCGAATCCAGATTATTACAGTCTTATGAGGAAGCGCTAAGCATCCTTTTGATAGTCAGAATGACAATATCTTATATATGAGGATATTACATTAAAATACAGTACATCAGTGATAACTAGATGTCAAAAACCAAAATGTGATATTGTAACCTGAATGCAACAAAGATTGAAAAGTCTTGAGGAATTCAATTTTTGGATCATTTGCGAATAGTAGATTAGGTGAGAAAGACTATCAGAAAGACTTCTATTTGGTAATTAAGGGGCTCCCTTTGGCTTGGAGACAAGAGTGACATTAGCACAAATTTCTCACAAGTGGACAATAGGCTGTCACAGGAAGAAGCAGAAGCCTGAGTTGCTAAATACATTCTTATAATGGCACAAAGCAGCCAAGCATGAGGAATTCACAGTAATGTTAGTTATGACGAATGAAAATTAATCATGACAACTTGTAAGAATCATGATCAATACACAAACCATCCTTTCCTTTTCCTCCGCCTCAGATTGAGAAAGTGCAATTGCCAGCTGTAGCTCTTCTTCCTCCTGCAGGGCAGTTTCATCACGCTTTGGGGGCAGCTAGGGGCAGAGCAAACAGCAGTCACTGTACCTACTATGTGGAGCTGATGAATTAAATTAAAGAGAAGTAGAGAGCTAAAACAGGCAAGGACTTACCTGGGATTGTTGTGAAAGAGGGCTGGTCAGGTATTCCGGAGGAAGTTCTGTGGTAGCAGTTCCTTTTCCTTCTCCCTTCCTGTATGGATGGAAAAGACAAGGTCCTGACTGCTGCGGAACTACCCTCTTGCTAAGCTGAATGAGGAAGAGGAAGCAGGGAGGCCCAGCAACAATGAAACTATAATCTGCAATGAACCAACTAGCATTTTTTCTGGAAACAGCATTTCTGTAGAATAGGGGAAGTTACGCCATTCATTTTTACAACTGCAAAATTCCCACATACAAAAAGCAGAGGTGCCCAAACAGCCATTGTTTTCAGAATCTCAAATGTAGTAGCCCCTTCCACAGTTAAGCTCTTACTTGTTGAGATGTTCATAGCAAGGCTCACATACTCGTACTTCCTTCTCTATGCCAAATTTGGGGATGGTGGAATATTTGGATGAGCATTTTCCACAGAAGATCTGCCCACAGGCCCGACAATGATGCTGTGAACATATTAGAACGATCAGGATTATCCAAGATAAACATCTGGTTGGAAAACATTAAAACCATTGCCCTCTTCTCTCCTAGCACCTCTAACAAAAACCCTGCATCACATTCAGCATGTGATCCCAGGATCAGAGGATGCGGCAGTACTCACCTTGCGCGTCACCACGCCAAATTGAACTCGGCACCGGTGGCATTCTTCTGCATCCACCCAATCAGGAGCCTAACCTCACAGAAACACAGCAATTATGAGTACAAAAAAAGCCACTATAACACTTTGCGTGATCTTAAATGTGCAAAGCTTTCCAAAACTACTGATATGCTAGAATGCATTGCAGATAAAGGAAATGCATCCAGTGATATAATGTGCTTTTAATGGTCAGTATAAGCTCAGTGTGAACTAATCTTTTTGTTGACTTACAAGTTGAAAAAAGATTAGCTGTCTGTCTGAATACAACTGCAACCACAAATCACTCTCAGATGTGAAGTAATGAGTGGAGAAGAAAGGAATTGGGAAAATTCCTAATGTATTGATAGCAAAAAAAAAGAGGAGAGGCTGTGTTTTATCACCTGCCTCAACCAGCTGCTATGCTGGTGATTGATTCATCCCAAATTCTCAGCCTTAGAAACAGTATCAAATCAGAGACAAAACAAATATATGCTACACATTCAAGATGTAATTACTACAGAAAACTTCAAATTATTTCCACCCAATGAGGTGAGCCAATTTCCCAGCTGGGATACTTACCCTTTCTGCGGCGAACATCGCATCACTTTCTTTGAATTCTGGAAAAACATGACCTGTAGGTAAATTAACACTGTCATGCCATCGCATGCCAAACCTTGGGCCCTGGATATTGGACTAAGGACTACATGGTGGACATGAACAACTGCCCCCATGTCTCCCTATGCTCTGCCTCATGTGGGCAAAGCCTCCAAGTCTCTCTTTTTTTTTACCAACCAAAGTTAGGGAGTCTACAGGGCATGATTTATTTGCAAGAACTCTTTCAGAATCTTTCCAGATGATCACTTGACCATTAAACCCCATGAATGTCACAATGTGACAATGACCAAGGGCAAAGGGATTAATTTTTGATTGTCACTATGTCCAGAATTGTGGAGTCAGAAGGGATAAGAATTACAGAATTTGAAAGCTGATATATCTACTGGCTCCAGAATTAGAAGACTGAGATAGGCCCAAGAAGTGAAATGGCTATGATCAGTATTTGAAACACACTAAGCAATTGCCACCAGCACTTCAGTAGTGTCAGTAAATTTATGAGGTGGTTTTCAGGTCATATAAATTTGATAAATCAATGGAAAGTTTTTCATTTGGTTTTTCTCCAAATTCCCAGCTGCAGACATATTACCCGCCCAAATGGCCTTAGTACCACAATGGAAGGCTACTTGTCTTTCCTCACCTTCTACCTTCATGATCTGGTAGGTATCTTGAACCACCTTGTATTTGGGCTCATTGCGGAAGGCATGGGCCCATGCTTGGATCAGGTACAGGATCTTGTTGCGAACGTTTGCCTCAACTTGTCTCTGCAGATAATAGGAAGGGTCAAGATCAGGCATTGTAGCCAGCAGAACTGAGCTCGCAATCTTCCATTGTTTGAGTTATGATATTGATAGAGAGGACATCATCCCTCAGAGCAGCAAAAGCTAAACCCAACTTTCCCCCTTGTTTAGTCATTGCTTGTAAACATGTACAATATGACTAGGGACTCAAAATAATTTCTTCCTAAAATATATATTCTCACTGAAGAAATGTATATCTAATTTTAAGAGGTGTTTTGGTACACGAATGACTGTTCTTACCTCACAAACATAAAATAATGTAAGGCTCCTGTTGCAACAAGCTAAAAAAAAACAAAGTTAAAGGTACAGCAAGGCTCTTGTAGAAAAAGACTCTTCCCTGAACACTAGGATTACCTCTGCATTACTGAAGATGCAGTCACAAGCCCATTCTCACCTTGCATAATAGTACATTGCTTCCATCAAGAACCACTGATGGAATGAGGCTGAAATACTGTAAGGCAGGAAAGAGCACGAGGAGAAGATCCAAATTGGATAAGGTTAGGGTTAAGAGAGCCATAATAAAAATGGACTTTGTGGGAGGAATCATGTTATTCTATGGTGCTAAAAGAGACCAGGATTTGAATCTGGAATGTTCTTCTAAGAAAAAGATGTGTTCCACCATTTAGCTACAGGAGCATTACTACACTTGTGTATACTATATACATATTAAATCTATATATTTTTAAGAACTAGCAAATCAGAGTATATGGCCTGCACAGTAATCCAACATTTATTTTTCTTCACTGATTTTTTTTTAGAGATACAATGGAAGCCTAGAAACTGTTATGTTTTAATTGACACTAGTAGATAAAATTCCCGCGTTTGAAAATTTGATGATAATAAGGAAGAAAACAATCCAGCAATGAGTGTATTCAAGCAATGAAAGCATCAATAACCCATACACTAATATAAGTATGCGCAACTATTCAGGCTGAAATCTTTGCTATACAAATACATGTGCAGACATGGAAATGGCTGTGCTCTAAAACTATTTCAGGCTAATTGAATATATTAGATGTGGTATGTGTATATATAAATGTATAAACATACTACGCTTGAATATGGTCATTACAATTTTAATGCCCAAACAGATTTTTTAAAATAAAACTTTGATGACTTTGGGATTTTTAGGATTTTTTCTGTGTTGTTTACTTGTAAAACAAAAAGGTCATATAAGGTAATATTTTTGTCATGCAAGATTAATACAAACCTTCAGGAAAAAAAAGAACAGAAAGTCAATCTATTCCCCTCACTTCAGTATAAGGCTTTTCTCTAGTTTAGCTTAGTGTAAACAAAAATAGCCTAAGTGCTGTTACCTTGAACAATTCCTTCAATTCCTCCATGGTCTGCTTGTTAGCCACCTCATCATGGACTGTCTGACCACAATTCTTTACTACAGATTCCAAGACCTGTGTGAAAATTATACAAAAGTTGGTTTCCAAATAAAGTTCAGAGACTTCACAACAAATAGTCTGGATCTCCTCTACAATGCATACCACATGGGCTCAAATGAAGAAAATCTCCCTAGTCACCTGGGAGTGTGATTATACTTCTGCTTACCTCTAGTGCATAGAGCGCCACGTGAGGATTCTTATCATTGACTTTTTTCTTAATCGCACCCACAGCATACTTAGCCCTGGGAAATCATGGGGGGGAAAGGGAACCAGTTCAGTCTAATGAAAGCTGCAAGAAACACCTAAGCCAGATAACATTTTTTCTCTCATGAAACATAGTATAATCACCTACAAAATGCAAACATTTGATGAAGGAGGCTGTGTATATGCCAAGACAAGACAAAACAAAACAAAACATCATATTATGACTAGATTAGTCCTAGACAAAGAAAATATCCCATATGACTATGTCCTAGAATAATGGGCTAAGGGTCAACCAGAGTAGAACCAACTATATGCTTAGTCCCAAGTAGCAACCAAGTTCTGTTCTGGGATTTCCTAGGAATAATTAGCCAACTGATTAAAAATAAAAATTGCCAGTGAAATAATTGTTAATATAAATCAATTTTACAACTGCATCTTAGTTATTTCTAAAAAAAAACCATTACAGAGCTGTAAAAGATGCAGCAATGAGCAGAACAAAGGCATTGCAAAAAAGGGGGGTGGGGATAGTGTTGAATGCTTCTTAGTTAACAAAGCAGAGTATGTAAGGGGAAAAAACGGATAGCAGAAAATATATTTTCTTTCATACACAGTATTAGAATGCAGTTTATTTACTGAATCTAAATGAGAAAACAATCTTAGTCACAAAAACAATTAAGCTATGAAATTCATTGTCAGTAGACACTAACCATCAGTGAAAATAGTTTTAAAATGGATTAGCAAGATACGCGTTCAAAGGATAGGGCTATTAATGACTATTCATATTGATGGATCTATTCATAGGCATCTTCAGGAAAGAGAGAGAGAGACCAGGACTGGGGACAAATAACAAAATTTGTGACACTTACATGCTTCTATACAACATTGGGATGGAAGTACAAAAGCCTAGGATTCATGTTATGATGTCCAATGCAAATTTTGTGTCACCTTGTGTTGTCTAGAATGTCTAAAATTAGAATCTATCTCCAAAATCAAAGGTAGCATTTTGTGTGTGTGTGTGTGTGTGTGTACGTACGTACGTACGTACATACATACATACATATATATGTATAGTCACAACCCCTGGTATGCTCCAATTATGGGAGGAAGCTAACTGCTTCCATTCTCTGTCCATCGGCTCGTCACAAGAGACCATCCAGACAGAAAGCCCAATATTTTACTGTTGCCTTTTGTTACAAATGTGTTGTATTTGTGCTGATTTATTTTTATTTTATATATTGTGCCCTTTATTTATTTATCAGCGCAAATACAACATTGGACATCATAACATGAATCCTAGGCTTTTGTACTTCCATCCCAATGTTGTATAGAAGCATGTAAGTCATGCGGCTTGTGTCACAAATTTTGTTATTTGTCCCCAGTCCTCGTCTCTCTCTCTCTTTCCTGAAGATGCCTATGAATAGATCCATCAATATGAATAGTCATTAATAGCCCTATCCTCTGAACGTATATCTTGCTAATCCATTATATATATACATACATACACATACATACATACATACATATACACACACACACACACACATATGTATATATATAAAAGGAGCAGCAACAGGAAAAGGCTACCAACTTCAAATCCTGCTCACGAGCTTCTAGAGTGGAACTGATTGGATAATGTAACACAGAACTTGTATTAAACAGATCTATGCGCTGATCCAGAAGGATTTTTCTTAGTTTCTATATACTGGATAATAATTCCAGATATTAATCATGTTAGTTGGGATTGCTGGGAGCTGAATTCCATGCTATCTCGAGGGTAGCAACCAACCATCCTTTCTGAGTAATGGCAGTCCTCAGCTTTCAATAGCATCCTGAAATCCACACTGCAAAAGTGATTAAGACCCAGGACAAAAACTAAATTATAATTAAAATTAATGAAACTAATATTAAGAGTAACATTGCAATATCATTGAAATGATTGTTCCCTATGTAATTTTTTATATCAAAATTTATAATTTATCAACAATCTAGAGCTGCCAAAGATCTGGTGAATTATACAGATATCTCACATTGTATAGCGCTCTACTAGCTGATGGTTTATTTGAACAACAAAGTCTTTAGAGGCACAATGTAGCCAATACCTAAAATTCTGGCTTTAGAAAATAGATAAACACATTCAACTATCTGTGTTAGCAGCATGTTTCTTTCCACTCATACTTTGCTTAAAGTTTAATTGTAATGAAAGAATGCTTCTTTTGTCAGTAAAGTGCATAAAATAGGGGAAATGATAAGATGGTAGAGTTCAGCACTTACTGGGTATCTCCCTGACGAATCATATCACAGATCTGTAGAATAGATTCCCAGTCTGTCTCCAGCAGAAGCTGACTTGTGGCCTTATCTGCAAGATAATAAGCTAAGTCATTCAGGCACAAATTAAAATTTATATTCACTATCAGAGAATTGATGGACAAACGGATTTTTCTTCTGACAAGAATTATTAGAGATGAATGAGAACTTCAGATCGCAAACAATTACAGCTATTAGTTATTTGCCATATGCTATTAGCAAGCATTTATAATTTTTCTCAGCAAAGCTGACCTCTTAGCTGTCAAATCTAACTCTAGCTATAAACATGTACTCCTCCAGCCATACCATTTATCATTTGCCCAGATATCTTTTATTTTCTTTAATTACTTCATCTTTATCGTCCCCAATAAACAGACTTCTTTAATCAGGCCACTCTAGCATCTCCATCATCAAGTTTACAGTAAATTATAACCTCTTCACTTCCAATTCCTCCTCCAAACTTCCTTCTGTCATAAACTTTGGTACTTTTTCCCACATTTATGTAGAATAAATCCTAGTTATATGTAACTGCTTTTGTATGTATTTAATCTTTCTGCATATCACTTTCTCGCCCTTATTTTCCCCTTCCCTGTAATGTTATAAATTTCTTGAGGGAATTTAAGTATATTTTGGAGTGGTATACTTTGTTATATTCTAACATTCCAAATTCAAATAGAGCACTATATTTAAAGGGAAATGAATAACTGATCATTGCCTTTTCCCCATCAACACAAAAACACCAGTGAATTTGTCGACTGTTGATAGGGGGTGATGTAGATTTTCTTTCCACTGATATTTGTCCTACTGCAGCACATCACATTTGCCTCGATTCAGCCCCTGCTTAAGTCTGTTATTTCCTGGTACAATCAGTCACCTTGTAGAACCTGATTCTAGGTTAGCAATGAGGTCAGCAGCATTGCACAATTACAAATACAGGAACTGAGATTCCCTCACCCCCCCACCATCACACATTTGTTATCAGTCCATACATTCAAAATGGATCAAGCTGGTCCCGCCATTTACGGAAAGGAGAGCCAGTACTTAGTCTTGAGTAGTGAATAATACTGTCATCCTGCAATCCCATCCCATTACATACTAGGCAATGTCACATTATTAATCACTCCAGTCGACCTCTTTGTCGCTGAAAGTGCAACCTTTGAATTTGTGAAAACAGGACAATGATCCTACCAATAATACAGGACAATCAATATGGGTGTCTAAGTGGGGAGGGGGGAAAGGGAAAATGCTTCGAAGTCCTGATTGGCTTTCAGAAGCTACGAAAGATCCCAGACAAGGAAGGCGCCATTGACAGAAAGGTTTTTTGCACAAGAGCTGAAGAAGGAAGGGAGGTCGAAGGAAAACAAGAGGAACCCAGCCCCGCTGCTCCGAGCGAGCGTTAAAATGAAGGCCGAGGCTCTGAGGCAGGGTTAGGCCAAGGTCTCCCTTTCCCCTCCTCGGTACCTAAAAGGCGCTCGAAGGTGCCGCCTCCTCGCCCCATTGTCCTCCCCGCTGAAGATCAGGCTGGACCGACCCGCCGCCGCTCTTCCCCTCCCGACGTCTCCGCAATTTAGGCCCCGCTTCCGCCTTCCAGTCAGCTGGGGGGCGGGCTTTCCGGCGGCAAGCCTTCGCGATTGGTTGAAGCAGACTGTCGTTCCGAACCAATGAACGCGCCGAAGAACGTTGGCGACGGGACAATCGGGGCCTTTGGTTGCTATGGGAATGGCGGGAAGCGGTGGTATTCCTCCCTGCTGCCTGCTTCTCGGGGCTACCGGGGTGGGCAAGACGCTGCTGGTGAAGCGGCTGCAGAATATCCTCGGGTCCCGACGGGGAAGGGGGAAGCGGGGCTCGTGGGTCAAAGGCGGACGAGGTAGAGGGGAAAAAAGAAAAGGAACGAGGAGAGGCTTTTGCCCAAGGAAGGCGATGGGTGCGCCTTGCTTCTCTTTGCAGGGCAGAGATGCATAGACTGAGGGTGGCCTCTAGAGATTGCAGAAAGTGATGACTAAACTGTGATTGCTAAATTGTGGTTTTAAATGGGATTGAAGAGGGCAGCCACTAAATGTATGACAGTGCAAAAAAAAATCCGTATTGGGTTATATTTAATTTTAATGAAGTTTAAATGCAAAGGAAGACTTGGAATATGGCTTTCTGTCCGCTGCCATTACTTTTTAAAGTGCAACGTACAGTATTAAATTGTTAAATGCACGGGGGGGGGGAATTATAGGGGTTTGGCCTCTCTTCTAAGAGGCTTGGGGCTAATGGTGGCATGTGGGGTTAAGTGTCAGAGAGAGAGATGGAATTTTTAAAAACATGTCTGCTTGATGTTTGGAACATAGGTTTTTTTGACATAGAATATTTAGTCCTGGCTGTATTGGACAAGGGTGTAAATGGGATCTCCTTCTTGAGCATCTTTTCCCATATCCTGCTGTTTTCCAGATAATGATCTTTGAGAAATATTTCCATAATTCCCAGATAAGCACATAGGCAATGGAAGACATCTGAGAGTATTGTTAGAGAAAGTTTGAGAAATGTTATTCTGGAAAATTTTAACCCGACCTATATCTTATTATTGTATTGAATGTTATTCTTTCCTACCATCTTCCTTAATGGCTTTTTTATACAGCTGAGCTCCAAAGATGGTGCCAAGGACCTTGGAGACCCACCAGCTACTTTGCCAACGGTATGGCTTTTATTATCTTTGGTTCACTAGTTTTGGTGAAAACAAATGCAGTGAAAGGAATTATTTTGAGCATTGTTGCTTGAATAAATGAGGGGCGATTGGTTTATAGAATTGAGCCCACGTAAATAGTTGGAGCTGGTAGGTACAATATGTGGAAAACACGATTAGGAGACTCATGTTCATCCATACATTCTTATATACATACGCTTAAAAAGACTTTTCTGTTCCCCCTCCCCTTTTCTCAGTATTATAGGGCAAGAGTGAGGTATATGCCTTCTGCATTAGACTCTTTTCCTCACAGCCTGTCTGATGGCTGAAAAGCTGGCAGAGTATTGTTAGTCAGACTGCACAAGCTGCTGAAGGAATGCCATGGTGTTCTGTTTAGGTATTGAATATATTTTGCTAGGCTAGTGGATTAATAGTAGATGCAGTGTAGGATACCATATGATATATGCTTAGATTTGTTTGTATTTTTCAGTAAACAGTAGAGAAAGCTCTTTTTCTATGCCTTCAGGTCAGCCTTTTCTCCTGGCAATTGCCTAAACCAATCCCTGGTGTTTTGGCAAGATTTTCAGAAGTAGTTTAGCCTTGCCGCCTTCTAAGTCTAAGAGAATGACTGCCCAAAGGCACCAAGTTGGCTTCATGTCTAAGGCAAGACTAGATCTCATGATTTCTAGCCTCTAATACCTTTACATTTGTACTAAACAATCAATACTGAAAACTGCACAGTGTCACATCTTTATAGAACATTGAGTCAGTATTTAATATCTCTGCTGGGGAAAATATATGAAGCCTAGGATAAGCAACTCAAGTTGAATTAGATGTTTCAATTAATTTGATGATGATCCAGGTATGAGTTTGAGGGACTCTTCTCAATTTAGTAAAAAGTTGGTTGCCTCTTTTGGAAACTTCCCTCCATAACACAGGTTTGTAGAAGTGAATTATGAGCTTGAAATATTTTTGTTGGTTTCATACTGCATTCTAACAGAAGAGTGCATAAAGAATAGGACTGCTTTCACCTTGCAATAATTGAAAAAACCAAATTTTGGGCTGTATCAGCAAATTTATCAGGAAAATGGAAGGGTAAATGTCCATGAGTTGATGCTTAAATGAATGTGGATCATGCAACAAAACAATAGTAAAATACATATAAATCTACATCAAAATAACTGAAGTAGAGGAAACTGACTTTTGGAATATCCAAAAGTTAAAGCTGTGACATTAACTAAATTGAAATACTGTGGCATCATCTGAAGCACAATCATATTATTAATTGTAGTTCTGTAAAGAAAAAACAGAAAACATTTGTTGGAAGTTGTCACTGCTAAAAGAAGTAACATCAATTACTTTGATACTTCTTTAAATCTTTACAAATTTTCTGATAAAGATAGTGAATGTTGGCTTAGTGTGTTCACTAGACAATACACGCTATACTATTTTATGATATACTA
Organism: Thamnophis sirtalis; assembly: GCF_051295495.1. Classification (NCBI taxonomy): domain Eukaryota; kingdom Metazoa; phylum Chordata; class Lepidosauria; order Squamata; family Natricidae; genus Thamnophis; species Thamnophis sirtalis. Next base: position 130,084,131 of record NW_028261383.1, read on the forward strand.
TTCTAGTAGCATGTAAATGAAGCTCAGTTCACATTGTGCATCATAATACTACAAGATTACAGGTACTTCTAAAAAATAACTTTTTGCTGCTCTGACTGTAATTTTATAGTTGATTGTCACTATTGCAATGTAATGACTAATCTTCAAGTTCATACTTGTTTTCAGACTCTTCATTCAAAGAAGGTTTTTAAAGCCTCATGTAATTAAAGCCAGTAGGTGGCCCTCAGGATTAATTCTTGTAGGACAAACTTTGTTATACTTTCTATTTGTTAATGATTTTTCCTTCCATTATATTTTATAATGTGTGTTGATATGAAATGCGCCCACCTGTGGCTTGTTATTATGTATTTACCCAATAGGATCCATCTCTTGGGGAAATGGGCAGTTTAAAGATGTGGGGGAAAAATAAATGAGTTGTTGAATTATTATCATTGTCTCTCCAACTTGTGATTTTTCAGCTGCTGCTTTTTTCCAGTCTTGGAAAAAGCACATTACCTGTGGAAATGTTAGTCATGCTAGTCATAGCTCAATAGTATGTATATGACATGGATATTTTTGGATATTTAAATCCTGAAAAACATACCATCAATGAAAGCAGAAGGCCTTCTGGCACTACTGAATTATATCAGACCTTGCATTGAAAATAGAGCTTAGGTTTCTGAGGAACCCGAAAACAACTTTATGATATTGCGTACCAGAATTTTTATGGAAAAATATTCAGCTTTTGCTCTTTCTCATTAGAATTGGGAAAGTTAGATTACTATACCAGGATAGGGAAACTAATTAACAGAGTAGACAGTATCTACAATTCTGTGCACATATTCTTGGGAATAAAACCTATAGTAGTTTATGGTATGTTACACATTAATTCATTTGCACATCTGTGTATATGTTTGTATGATTATGTTTTTGCAGGTAGGCACAAATCTTACTGATCTCCCAATAGGAAAGAAGATCACAATTCGAGAGCTAGGAGGATGCATGGGTCCTATCTGGTCCAGTTACTATAGTGACTGCTGTGCTCTCCTGGTGAGCATTCATTAATGTATTATGTATAATTCAATGGTATTTTTATAATAAACCTGCAAGATTATTACCAGTTTTATGGTGTTCGAATAATAATGTGAGGTCCTACAAGCTGGGTTGGCATAAGAACAAATGAAATCCAGACCTAGTTTGAGAAAAGAGAGCCAATTTTATTCCCAAGAACAAAGAGATTGTGCTTTTGGGGGTAGACTACATAGGAAATGGGGCCCAGAGGCTTGGTTTTATAGAGGGGCTAGTCCTTGATGTGAGCAAGGGGGGTTGTGAACATGCTGGTTTTAACATGTGTCCTTCCTGTGCAGTTGCTCCTGATTTGGGTTTTGATCCTGTGTGAAATCCATAAAGGAAGATGTTCCTCAGATATGTGTATTTCATATCTACATATGGTGTTTCTCTATATCCTAGAAGGATTCCTGTTCTTTTATGGAGTCAGGGAAATGCTTGTCTAAGTGTTAGGATTGTATGATTATTCTGGAGCTGGTCAGCAATTAAAAGTTCAGAGGGTTGCTAAAAGGGGGGGGGTCAAGGACGCAGAACAGAGGCCTTTTAACTTGTATCTGTGGCGTACCAGTTTTTCTGCTTATATGGACAGAAAGGAATGAGAGATGGTGCTAAACAATGAATGTTTTTTTGAAAGAGAGAGTAAGGTTGGAAGAATACTATTACTTAGAATTATTTTTGGTAGAGTTGAAGTTTCTGGGCGATTGTGGTCATCCTTATCCTGTAATATTGGAGTTGGGAAAAAAGTGCAGTGTTGTAAATTGGGAGGATGGTATGTAGTGAAGATGAGTGAGCAGATCAATGGCAGAGACTTGACAGAAAAAAGGAGGGAGTAGAACAGCTACTCACTGGGCTAGAGGGTGTCCAGATCTTCTTGGAGGCTGTAGCTTTGGGAGCTTATTTAGCTGGTTTACTGGTACTGTACAGGTGTCAGTGCATAGGTTTGTCAGCTGCGATGCAGTCCTTGTAAAACTTTTCTTGTCCACAATTTGATGAACATGCTGATCTAGTATACTGTATATTTCCAAAACCTGATTGTGCGAGGGCAGTGATACTGCTCTCTTAGAAATCTGCTCTCTGGGCTAAAGATCCAGATGCCTGGGCCAGGCAATAGGAGTATAACATTAATCTTAAATGGCACCTTATGATCAGGGACTCTCACCTCAGAGGGGTGAATGCTTCATAAGGGACCTCAAAAGAGATTTGACTTTGAAAACAGACGAGCCTGAATCATGTTATAAAAGAAGGGCTTGGGGATCGGATTTCTGTTGATAAGCAACTTCTCATTCTTCAGCCTGACTTTCTTACCATGTTTTGATTCCTTGCTTGAACTTTGGATCGGTACAAGAATATACTTAGCTCTGATTCCTGGAACTTGGATTTGTCTGCATGGAATCCTGGCTCCTTGTTTATTTCTCCTGGGCTTTCACATTCCTGTACTGTTGTAAGATTTATAGCTACCATAAAACCTCTGACCTCTTGCACTGGCACAGACATTTAGGGAACAGAAGGGAGAAACATCTGTACAGGTAGTCCTCGACATAGGACCTTAGTGGAACCCGGAATTTTAGTTGTAAGTTATTGCTTTATAGGTTGAGGCGCCTCATGACCCAACTTGATTTTATGACTATTTTTATGGCTATTGGAAAGTCACTGTTGTTAACTGAAACACATGTTTGTTATACGAACTAAATGGTCATTAAGCATATTCAGGGATGGTTGTTTTTTTTTGCCAGAAAATGGCAAGAACATTGTAAATCAAGGTCACATGACCAGGGAATGGTGAAGCTGGACATAAAGATGAGCTGATTGCCAAGCACCCAAAATGCAATCACAGGACCACTGCGTGGGGGGGAAATGGCAGTCATAATTTTGAAGATGGGTCATAAGTAAAAAAATTTTTAAAGACTGTCATAACTTCGAACTGTGTTAAATGACCAGTTGGAAGTCGAGGGCTGTCTGTATGCTGCTCCTGTGACTGTTTAACACAAATTTTCGTGAAGGCTATTCTGATTCATCAGAATCTTGATTCGTTGTGATCTGTCTAGCCATGTTACCCGGAATGGGTTCTACCCTTTGAACTTTAATGAAATTGATAGGGGGCTCTTTTGGTTGTCCCTTGTGTACTTCATCCGCCTCCCCCTCTCTTGGCTCCTTCGGGTATCTGGAAGAGAGGGAACAGATTGGGTGAGGGAGAAAATTAAGGTCAGCTGCCTGTGGTGTGTCTCCTCAAGAGGCTCTCCCTGATTTATTCTTGAACATTCTTGCTATTCTTGTCGGGAATAGATGCCACCTGTAAAACATCTTATACAAATTTTCTTTATGTGCAGTTGACATTGTCATTTTATAATTTTGAGACCACAATTTCTGCCAATTCTCTAAGTCAATCCCATGTCCAAAATTCCCCCCCCCCAAACAATCATGGATTCTTTAACTTGTTCTTCTTCTAATTTAATTTCGTCCACAGTCCGGTTGAGGCCTTGTTCGCTGCTTGGAACTCAGTGGCATCGGAGGCTCTCAACCGGATTGCGCCTTTACAGCCTCTCCGAGGTAGCGGATCCAGGAAGGCTCCTTGGTTTACTGAGGAACTCCGGGAGATGAAACGCCAAAAGAGACGCCTAGAGCGCCGCTGGAGGGCCAGTAAGTCCGAGTCAGACCGAGCACTGTTGAAAACCTGCATCAGAGCCTACCTCCTGGCAATTCAGACAACAAAAAACACATACTTTGCTGCTCTGATTGCTTCCGCTGAGTCGCGCCCAGCCGCCTTGTTCAGATGCGGGCAACCCTTTACAAGGTAGAGCTGAGGAATTTGTCCAATTTCTCGCAGATAAAGTTGCTCGGCTTCGGGCAGACCTGGACTCCAATTGCTCAGAGCCAGCCGAAGTACTGGGGGAGGGTCTTGAGCGGAATTTATGGATTGACTTTCAACTTGTCACACCTGAGGAAGTGGACAAGGCAATGGGAGCTGTGAGCGCCTCCACTTGCGTGCTGGACCCGTGCCCCTCCTGGCTGGTTGCTAACAGCAGAGAGGTGACACGGGGCTGGATCCAGACGATAGTCACCGCCTCTCTTCGGGAGGGGACCTTCCCGCCCCTCTTAAAGGTGGCTGTGGTGAGACCCCTCCTGAAAAATGGATCCAGCCATTCTAAGTAACTACCGTCCAGTCTCCAACCTCCCCTTTGTTGGGAAGGTTGTTGAGAAAGTGGTGGCCTCTTAGCTCCGGCGGTCCTTGGATGAAACCGATTATCTAGACCCCTTTCAGTCTGGATTCAGGCGTGGCTACAGCACGGAAACTGCTTTGGTCGCGCTGATCGATGATCTCTGGAGAGCCAGGGACAGGGGTTATGCCTCTGTCCTAGTGTTCCTTGACCTCTCAGCGGCCTTCGATACCATCGACCATGGTATCCTTCTGCGGCGGTTACAGGAGGTGGGGAGGGAGGCACCGTCCTTCGGTGGTTCTCCTACCTCTCGGACAGGTCGCAGTCAGTGTTGGTTGGGGGGCAGAGGTCGACCCCTAGGCCCCTGAAATATGGGGTTCCGCAGGGTTCGGTCCTGTCCCCCCTCCTGTTTAACATCTACATGAAGCCACTGGGTGAGATCATTCGGCGGCACGGGATAAATATGCGGACGATACACAGTTGTATCTGTCCGCCCCGTGCCAACTCAGTGAAGCGGTTGACGTGATGTGCCAGTGCCTGGAGGCTGTTAGGGTCTGGATGGGTGTGAACAAGCTTGCACTCAATCCCGACAAGACCGAGTGGCTGCTGTTTTTCCCTCCCAATAATTGGCCTTGTATTCCAACTCTCAGGCTGGGGGGTGCAATTATACGCCCCTCAGACAGGGTTCGCAATTTGGGAATCCTCCTGGATCCACAGCTGACTTTAGAGCATCATTTGTCAGCTGTGACCAGGGGGACATTTGCCCAGGTTTGCCTGGTGCACCAATTGCGTCCCTACCTGAACTGGGAGGCACTCAGAACAGTCACTCACGCCCTTGTGACCTCAAGACTGGACTACTGTAATGCGCTCTACATGGGGCAGCCCTTGAAGAGCATTCGGAGACTGCAGCTTGTCCAGAATGCAGCCGCGCGAGCGATTGTGGGTGCACCTCGGTACACCCACGTCACACCTATCCTCCGCGAGCTGCACTGGCTGCCTATTGGACTCCAGATGCGCTTCAAGGTGCTAGTCATTACTTTTAAAGCCCTACATTGTATCGGACCTGGGTACTTGAGAGACCGCCTTCTGCCAATTACCTCCTCACGACCGATTAGATCCCACAGATTAGGCCTCCTCCAGATTCCATCAACTAGCCAGTGTCGTTTGTCGACCCCCCCGGGGGAGGGCCTTCTCTGTGGCTGCTCCGGCCCTCTGGAACGATCTCCCTGTGGAGATCCGGACCCTCGCCACCCTTCAGGCTTTCCGCAAAGCCGTTAAAACCTGGCTGTTCTGGCAGGCCTAGGGCTGATGAGTTCCTAGCCCCACTCAAATTGTTGCGGCTGTTGATGAGTTTTTAATCTGTTTGTATTTGTCTGTCTTTTCATTTTTTGTATTTCCCCTTTCCCCTATTTAGTTTGTTAGCCTCCCTGAGTCCCCTCGGGGAATAGGGCGGCATACAAGTTCAATAAAAGCTAAAGCTAAAGCTAAAAGCTAATAAATATCCGTATATATCGGAAAAGTGTTGGAAATGTCATCAGATACCGGGTTCATATTACCATATGTGGTGGACTTGTATAGAAGCTAAAAGATATTGGACTAAAATCCATACTTGGTTGGAAAAAATGATACAAAAACATATTGACTATAAATCAGAGATCTTTTTGTTGGGAATCATTCCGGAAACATACAATACAGAATTGAAATACTTGATTGTAAATGTGTTAACAGCAGCTAGAATTGTATTTGCTAAAAACTGGAAGAGTGAGAAAACACCAACGCAGTAGGAAGTTATTCATAAAATAATGGAATGTGCTGAAGTGAGTAAGTTGACATTTGAAATTAGAGAACAGAAAGATAAACAATTTTATGGGATATGGGATCTATTTTATCAGTGGTTAGATAAAAAAACATGGAAATGAAAATTATTGAAGAATGTCACCAATATTAATAATATAATGATTTAGAATAAGACATTAAAATATGTTATTATTGGATATATTGAAGATGATGTAATGAATTATTATAATAGAAATGAACACATACTCAGCATATCTTGTTTAAGATGAAGAAATAATAGTGATAGTCAAACAAACACAGTATTATAATAGTGATGTATATAAATACATTTGACGGAAAATATGTGATTCTATATAAAATGTAAGTGATGACTATGGAAAGGATGCACAAAAACTGTGTGACCGATCGACACACTGTATGTAATGGAAGATACTTTTATGTTACATGTCTTGTCTGTCTATGTTTGTTGAAAAATAAAAAAATTGTATATGTATGTATGTATGTATGTATGTATGTATGTATGTATGTATGTATGTATGTATTGTGACACTAAATACATACCTATTTCCATGGCTCAGCTGATAAAGGAGGAGAACCTTGTGGCTTAGTGGTTAAACACAACTGCTTAATATGTAATACAGCACAGGTTCAAATCCCAGTAAGGGTATGGCTAGCTGATGAGAGCTAAATAGCTTGAAATGGCTTGTGATTTAAAGTCACAACCCCTGGTATGCCCAAATATGGGAGGAAGTTCACTATTTCCATTCTCTGTCCATCGGCTCGTCATAAGAGACCATCCAGACAGAAACCCAATATTTATTGCCTTTTGTTACATTTGTATTGTATTTGTACTGATAAATAAATAAAGGGAGACTAGTATAGATCTATTTCAAGCTATTTAGCTCTCATCAGCTAGCCATACCCTTACTGGGATTCGAACCTGGGCTGTATTACATATTAGGCAGATGTATATGTACATATATATATATATATATATATGTATGTATGTATGTATGTATGTATGTATGTGTGTATATATATATGTGTGTGTATATATATATGTGTGTGTGTGTGTGTGTTGTATTTGTGCTGATAAATAAATAAGAGACATATATATATATAAGTCTTGGACCGATTTGCACTTGATGACAACCACTTTGTCTCTATTCTTTCTTTAGGGGTGGGGACACTGCTATTAAAAATGTTGTTGATGTGCAGCTACAGGGCACTCTAGAGCAGAGGTGCCAAACCCATGCTGTATGTGGCCCACAACACTCCCAAATGCAACCTCAACCATATTAAGTTGCTCTAGAACAGGGTGTCAACCTCAAGGCCCATGGGCCAGATCCTGCTCATGCGATGCTTAGATCTGGCCCACGGGACCTCACTGGAAACAGTGAAGGACAGTCTGGTGAGTCTGCTAGCACAAATGGAGGTTGGTAGGGCCGCACATGGCCCGCCGAGGCTTCATTTTCAGCTGCAACAGCCTTCTGCAGCTCTCTGCCAGCAAAAAAGAAGGTTAGGAGGCAGCCCAGTCTCTGTTTTTGGCCGTGATGGGCTCCTGCAGCTCTCTGCCAGTGAAAAGAGAGCCAGGGAGGCAGTGTACGTGTCCCCTGGGCGTTGTTTTCATTGGCCGAAGGCTCCAGCCCATCGCAGCCGAAAACGGAGCCTAGGCAGGCTGCGTGCGACCTCCCCGAGCTTCATTTTCATTGGTAGAGGGTTGCAGGAGGCCATCATGGCCTAAAATAGCAGCCTCGACGAGTGATGTCGAGCTGGCTATGTCCAACCCGGCCACACACACCCAGCCCCTAGAGGTCAAACACAACCCTGATGCAGCCCTCTATGAAATCGAGTTTGACATCCCTGCTCCAGAACATCTTGCCCCTAACATTCGATCAGTTCCCACTTTATAAGCTTTTGGTAACTACTGAAGATAGCACTATTCAAAGTTTTATATTTGTTGCAATTTATTGTTTCTATTTGCTGGTGGTGGTTAACTTGAGCAGTAATTTTATTTATTTATTTTGTTGTATTGTTTACTTTAAATTTATAATTGTGCCATGGGTACTCTGTTACAATTGAGATTTTAACCTGCTGGAAGTTTTTTGCTATGTGGGCAAAAATGCCAAACAAATACAGATAGTCGGGAGTCCTTCGGGATTGGGTGGTCTATAAATTTTATTAATAAATAATATTAATAATTAGTCCTCAATTTACAACTATTAGTTTCGTGACCATTTGAAGTTACATTAGCAATGAAAAAGGGACTTGATGTTTTTCGCAGTTACAACTGTTGCAGGATCCTCATGGTCATATGATCAAAATTCAGATGCTTGGCAAGTAACTCATATTTATGACGGTTGCAGTGTCTTTGAGTCGTGTGATGACCTTTTGTAACCTTCTGACACACAAAGGCAATGGGGAAGCCAGATTCTCTTAACAACCGTGTTTCTAACTTTTCAACTCTATTCAGAGGGTTTTTAACCGATTCTAGATGTTCTGGGACATGTCAATTGGTTTTATAATCTCAACATATACTCTTATTTCTTAGGCTAGAGTATTTATGTATTAGATTTATATGATCTCCGTCTTACATAAAGTGACTCTGGATAGCTAACCCAAACTTCAACGTAATAAAATTGATTATGCACCATGAAGTCAGTGTTGACTCTCAACTCTCAGCAACCACATAGATTAAAATTGTCTCCAGGACGATCAGTTCCTAATCTGGTCTTTCAGATTGTTTTTGTGCAACACAAAATACAGTACATAAAAACATGAGAAAGCAAAAATGAAAAATGGCAAAGGCTAAACCAATCAATAACAAATTTGCACAACTCACGTTCACAACCACGGGACTTCCCAGCCACATACAGTAGAACCTCTGGTCACGAACGCTTCTGACCATGATCTAATCAGGTTCCGATCAAAAATTCACATTTTTTCTTTTTTCATGGCCAATTTCCCCTTCCACACCATTTTTTTTGCAAGCGCCAAATTTCCAAAATTAGGTTCGGGTCATGACCAAATTAGGTTGCGACCAAAGTTATGGAACGAATTATCAGATGACCAGAGGTTCTATTGTACCTGAAAGAAAAGCCCGGTCTTAAGGACTCATCAGAAACTAGCTAGGTTTGGGGCTGATCTCATATTGGGAGGAAAGGTATGCCAAAGGACAGGCAATGCTACAAGATAACACATCTCTTGAGTCCTGCCAAGTGATGCTCTTTAATCAATGGGACTTGGAGAATATCCCTTCTGCCAGATCTGGTCAAGTCAAGTCAAGTAGGTTTTATTGTCATTTCAACAATCTGGTGGGGCTGGTATTCCTTTATAAGAAAATATAATCCCAAACCTGTATTTAATGTGTTGTATATAGGGTAAACAATTTCTTATACATAGCTATGCATATATTATATTTAGCATTCACTCTTTAAGCTGTTTATTTGGGGTGGAGTTTGGTGACTGAATGGAGCTGAGTGTTTGTTTAATGTGTTTAATGGCCGGATGCCCTTCCTGATACCTATGCGAATTCCACATAGGTGTCAGGAAGGGCATCCAGTCAGTAAACTCTCAGCTCCATTCAATTGCCCCAACTCCACCCCGAATAAAAGGATTAAAGTGTTGTAAAAATATAATCTTAGAGCCCATTGTCTATAAATTATAACATTTGGGGAAATTTCAGATTGTACTAAATTTTTATGTATTTCTAATTTTGCCATGGCAAGCAGCACAAATAGTGAAATAAGCAAATAAGCTTATACAGTGCTTTAGGATATTATTTAAGTATATGGCTGTCTCTTGCAGTATATGATTGATGCTGCCAACCCTACCCAGATTTCTGCATCCTGTGTCCAGCTTCTGTCCCTCCTTTCTGCTGAACAGCTAACATCAGTTCCTGTCCTCCTCATTTTCAACAAAATGTAAGAAAATTAAGCTGAATTTCCACACAGAAGACTTAACATTAGTGGCTTTGTCAGCTCAGCAGACAAATAGAAATGGGTGTGTAACTACTTTTTTTTCTCACTATTCTGAATCCTAGTGACCTACCATGCTACATGTCCCTGGTGGAGATGAAGTCATTATTCCGAATCCATGATATCATTGCTCAGGCCAAACAGGTTATCACTGTGGTTGAGATCAGTGCACGAGACGGCAGGGGCTTATCTGATGTAATGAAATGGTTTCAATCCACCCTGCACGATTGAAGCTGGAATCTGGAAACGTCAGGAAGCTGAAGTGTTTCCTGCAAGCCGCGGATCAACATTGCTATCACAAACTTTGATGTAGAAATATGTCATTTAAATTATTCAGTGGATCGCCTCTTAACTGGCAAATTGGATTGCTGCTACTGCATGCAGATGCATTGAAAGGGAATATTGTAGCTTCTAACGGTAAGCCCAGTAATGATATACAGTATCATTTTCTTTAGATGAAGATTTGTAGAGTTGAAATAATGGCAAGTATAAGGTTTTGTAGACAACATGAAATTTAATTTCACTCATATGTTTCTGTGCTTTGTATGAAGTCAGATTTGATGGAAGTATAAAGCAAACAAAATTCTGTTCTATAACACACTAGAAATTCAGATTGCTCAAGTCTTAATACCTTATTCAAGAGTTTGTGTGCATAGTCTCTTGTGTTTTAGTTGTCAGTATTTAATTATTTTCTACACAGTGATCTAACCAAAAATTCAAACCTACAAAGTATTAACTTGACGGTGTTTAGCAGATGGCTTTTGCCAATGGTGCAATCTGCTGTTCCAGACCAGTGTGCAGGGGCAACATTGACCTCAGGGGTGGGTTCCTGCCAGTTCTAACCTCTTCTATAGAAGAGGTTCCACAAATCTACAGTGCCGTTTAGAACAGGTTCCAGCTACCTCCCCCCACCCGTCCGGACATCACCAAGATGATCAAGTGAGAGGAGGAATTCTGGGAGTTGAAGTCCACAAGTCTTAAAGCTGTTAAGTTTGAACATCCCGGTTTTTTTTTTCCTAAAGGGTTAGGGGTGCAAGGGCCTTGTAACTTGACAGCTTTAAGACTTGCACACTTCAATGTCAGAGTTCCTGAGCCAACATTTTGTTTGCTAAGCAAGAGCGTTGTTAAGTGAGTTTCACTACATTTTACAAGTTAGCCACTCCCACCCGGTCACATGGCTGGCAAGCCATTCCCACCCAGTCACATGGCTAGCAAGCCACTCCCACAAAGCAGGCCACACCAAAAGAAGAGGTTCTAAAAAAATTTGAAACCCACCATTGATTGACCTGCTATATTAAATATCATATACAATGTTTGCTGTACTGTACACTATTGATTTTCTGGGAGAGGCATTAGAAATGTGTTGATTCTCCTAGTGTTTCCTTGACTTTGATTTCTTCTCACAAGAATCTCCCATTCTTGGAATTCAGGGTTTTGGTCAGCTCATACCATCATGTGAACCAGATTAGCTGAGTCATGGGACATCAGCAAAAAAAGTCAGTAGATTATAGTTGAATTACAAAATGGGTATGCAACGTAGCAATTCTGAAGTTCTGAACGAATTAGTTCTCTCAACCAATTAAAAATTGTAAAGTTTAAGATGTAACAAGATGAGAGCTTATCAATATTGGATGTATTCTGCTTAACCCTCAGCTCTTCTGCCTCTTTTTTCACCTAAACTTTTATCTTCTCAGCTTTCCATTTTATTCTCTTTTGGTATCAGTGGCCTCCATCAGAGCCACTAACCAGTTATTTGAATGCATTTATTTACTTAGTCTAATTCAGTGACTCTCAAGAGTTTTTGAATGGCTTATAAGAAACCAAATATGTACTAGGGTTAAAAGTATAATAAAGAATATTTACAGAATGAATGCTGGCATTCAGTTCAGTTGCACCTACTGCTGGACAATAACAAAGATGGTTTTACTAGAGGTGAATACAGATGACATTCTCTTCCTGTCTCACAAAATGGGTAGACCCATAGAATTGACTCTTCCATCTCATCATGCTGTATCTCTGTGTTCACTCTCCATAAACACCCAGTTTAATGGGAGCTTTAATTAATTACACTGAATTCCTAATACCAAAAGCCAGCCAATTATGAACTCAATGCATCTGAATGCTATAAACTAACCTATTTTATGCTGCCATATTTTCTTACTGGTGTTTTTATGACAATGCTCCAAATTAGACACTTAAATATTTATTTGAAATAAATATTTCATAGAGTAAAAATGCTTCCTATGTCAATGATTAAGCAGCTCTTACAGCATTATCTGTACAAGCTTCATCGTTACTTTCATTTTATCGAAATTTAGTAGTAACTTTGTTTTAGTAATTTGTTCTTTAGAAGATATTTAATTTGCAGGCCAAAATAAAGAACGATTTCCATGAGGAATTAGCTTGGGCAAAAAAATAGAGCCAGCAAGGGAGAGCCACTAACATCTAAGAAGTAGAGCTGTTATTAGTCTTGTAACATTACTTTCTGAATCTCTGATTTGGAAACATATTTCCTTATTGATTGTTAAAGTAGTATTTCCAATTTATAAATTCAAGCAAGCATAGACTATCCTTAATATTCAATATGCAGAGAGTGGAGATATAACATGTCCAGAAATGAGATTAGTTCTGCTGCTCCACTACCAGTTAACATATTTGGGAAAATATTTTGCACAGCTGAGGTAAAAGGCATGAGATTTTATTATGGGATAGCATACATGTACCATCCAGTGGGACTCCTTTTCTTAATTTTCATAAGGCATTAGGTGTAGAACAGCTAGAAATTTTCAGCGAGTTTTGAGCACATGGCTTAGGTTGCAACACTTTATTTTTTAAAAAAATCCTTTGCTTTCACCATGACACACATTCTCATACCTCCTTTCACTCACCTGACTCTTGTGGGTCAGACAATTCTAGAAGGAAAGTTGCAGTGTTTTTTTACTGTCTGGAACATAGAAATGGTGAAAAATGATCCATAATTGTACACCTTACTTCCACAAAGAAAATAAAAGATGAGGTAGCAAAGTTAAAATTTCCTCTACACCTGAAGTGAAAATACATTCAAAGGATATGAGTTAAAATGTAGGCATGCACAATCATGTTGGAGTAACTGCACACTATGAGAACTTAACAAATGACAACTGTTCACCATCACTTAGGCAATTAATAGCAAATGAATTAAAAGTGAATATAATTTACGCTCAGGTAACTAGAGAGCTTTTTAAAGAGTCATTTTTAATAATATTAAGCCTTTATTAAAAAAGATTTCTTTCTAGTAACTCTACACTTTCCATGTGAAGTCATAGATTTCACAATCCTGGCAAAACAAAGTTCTTAGACTATTGCACATTATAAAATACATTTGAGTTCTCTATTATAAAACTGTATGTAAAAATCTTCAGGAAGTCTAGAAGCTCTTAGTCTGGTTCAGGAAAGGTTTCCATTTGGCTGAAGACAAACTGGAATGGCCAGCAAACAGAATATAACTTCTTCAGCTAAAGGTAGATGACATTCACATGCAGGAAGTGAAGGGAGTCAACGTCAGATGTCTTCAGCAGCATAAACATGTTCATCAAACCTTTTCTGGATAGTCCCATATCTGTTTTCCTTTTCCAAAGAAGTCCTTCAGCGAAGAGTTTACTTGGTACATTCGCTGGTAAAGATGCTAAGGGAAAATGGATCTGTAATGTAATAAGAAAATTAGTGATGAGTCAATAATGAACAATGCATTTCCTAATGATGACACATTTTTCAAACCTTATCTTGCCTTTTAAAATTTGTCCTCAAAAAACCAATTTGAAAAATACAGTCCAACCTCATCTTTGCTTATAAATAAAATCCCAAAACTTGAATTACTGTATATTGTCCTCTAGCATCCTATGTGTTGAACAGAGGATCTAAAGACTTGGTTCCCAAGAGTAAACAAATACAGGTAGTCCTCAACTTACAAGAGTTCATTTAGTAACCATTCAAAGTTGTTAACGCCACTGAAAAAAAGTGTTTCAGTTACAACCTTTGTAGCATCCTCATGATCATGTGATCAAAATTCAGATGCTTGGCAACTGGTTCATACTTATAACTGTTGCAGTGTCCTGGGGTCAGGTGATCCCCTTTTGGGACCTTCTGACAAGCAGTCACTGGGGAAGCCAAATTCCATTAGCAACCGGGTTACTAACTTATCAACTGCAGTGATTCACTTAACAACTGTGGCAAGAAAAGTCGTAAAGTGGGCAAAATTCAACAAATTTCTCACTTAACAACATAAACTTTGGGCTCAATGGTGTTCGTAAGGTGAGAACTACCTATATAATACCAGCCTAAACATCAGTTATAATATGTTCCCCCTCTCCCAGACTCTTATCATTTTTTCTATGCCTGCTATACTTCTGATGGAAGGAAGTACTGTCAGTCTTGAGCCTAAATAGAAGAAAAATGTTATTAGGAAAAATGTTGTTAGTCATAGCAAGATTTCAGCATCTACTTGTTCATGATGCTGCTTAGATCATCGTCCTTTCATAGAAAGTTCCTGTAATCATGGCAGCATAACATCTTAAGTTTAGTGGGGTAGTCTTTCTCATTTGCGTATGTGTCAGGGCAGCGTGGGATTCAGCTGATTCGGACCAGTTTGGGTGAATCGGTAGCTCTGATGATTAGCTGGAGCAAGCCAGTTCGCTCTGATGATCAGGTGGGCCCACCCACCTACTCCTGTGCTTTACTTACCTATATCCTCTCAGCTGATTCACGCGGCATAGCAGACTGCCGCGCCTCAGCTGTGTTACTCCCCAGAAGCAACATGGAAGGTAAGTTTCCTTAAAACTGCGCACATGTGCGAAGCGCACATCGGACATGGGCGTGTGAAACAGGCAATCACCGAACCGCTTGTGAAACTAGCAGGATCCTACCACTGGTGTGTGTGTGTGAGAGAGAGAGAAAGAGAGAGAAAACAAGACTAATGTGTCTTCCTCTGAAATCTATTTGCTTCAGAGCCTGTATTTTTCTGCCAAAAATATGCTACAGTATTGTATACTGAAGGAAGGGCCTTAGGGAAACCTGTAACTGCATTTGGTATTTTGGTCTACTGAAAGAGAGAAAACACAAAACAACTATTGCAGAATTCCAAAACCAAACTGTAAGTTATGAGGCTACTAGCTGTGTGGATTTAGCATATGCTGTCTGCTAGTTTGAGCAAAACTTTTAGCCAACTGCTTGGGTCCCGTTGTTTGGCATATCACTGTCCTGTCCTATCCTGATTAGTTCCAAATGACCTTACCTCATTTTCACCCTGTTGTACTTTCATTTTTCATATATAATATGAAGTCTTTGAATGAGAAACTTCTTGTCTTCTCTTTCCTGGAATATGAGACACATTTAAGATGAGCAACAGGAAATTGACTTTCTTAATAGAACGTGGACATTATGAATGCTGAAGCAAATACAATGCAAGATTGCTAATTGTTTTTTATGCTGGAGTTGATTGCTAAAAGTTTACTTATGATTGGCAAAATAGGTATGAACGGGAAAGTCGTATTACAGTTCAAGTACCTAGAGTAGGAGGTCCACTTTATCTGTAGAGCTTTGGGCACAGACAGTTTGTAGCCCACTCCCCTCAACTACCTAGCTACAACTAGTGTAAGTTGGGCAATGCAGGAAGACAAGTTCTTTTTTCTTTAAAAAGTCCCAAAGTAAAGCCAAATTGAGAAAGTGTGATTAAATTGGTGAATACTACCAACTTTGACAATCGCCATATAATTACTAATTTTGGTTGAACATTTTTGAGGAAATCAGTAAGTTAATAATAAGCTGTATATTTTTTTTCTTTTTTTAGGACAAATAAAATGTTGCAACATTAGAAATGAATATTTTTGTTAGCTACCATATAACAGTACAACAGAAAACCAAACAAACTTTTTTTGGGGGGATAGAGGTCTTTACAAATGTAGGAAACAGTGTTGTCTGAGAATAAACACAGTAATGTCTCTTTAAGATTTTTTCCTTTTAAAAATATTTTAAATTGGATTTAGTCTCTATTTTTTAGCCAGGGTAATCATGTAACTCATAGCAGATTATTCCTGTCTAAAATTGTCTGTTTAGATAAAAATACTAAAAATGGATAAGGATACAAAAATGCCTACAATTGCTAGCGGATTTTTTTAAGGTGTGTGTGTGTATCCAAATCAAAATGTATGTTTGCTCTGGAAATGGAATACATTGAACCTGTTTTAGATAGAAACGTTTCATAAGAATGGGGAAAATCTAATAGCTGTTGGGACTGGAGGAAATAAGGGCTCTGGAAATGTGGAATTGTGTAAACGATGGTATGAATTCTGTTGATCATGCCTCCCCAACTTGTAGGGGAGTTGGGCTGCATTAAGAATTGTATAAATAAAAATAAATCCAGATGTTTATATTTGTGTGTTTCAAATGAATGTATACATAATCTCCGTTTATGCAGGTTTTAAATATTTGCTTTCAATATTTCTGATAGGGTTTTTTTGTCCTTTTAATTACTAATGTTTCTTTTTCACTCTATGTTTAAATTAGAATTATTTAAAAAGGGGAACCACTCCCCTTTAGTACTCACATTGGCAATCTGACCCTTTAGTATTGAAATGATACTCCGCAGACCCTTTACCATTTCAATGGTGAAGTAGATCACAGCCCTGTAAAAGATAAGGTTGGAGAATATTATATTTATGCTGACAAATTAATCAACACATACTGAGAAGAACAATGCGTGCTCCAAAAAGGCTAAGAGAATTGGCCAAGGGAAATGAAAGCCATTTGCCCGGTATTTTCAAACAGAGAACAGGGAAGATAGTCCTTTAGAAGAATGATAGGAATCAATAATCTATGACCAGATAAGCCAGCACATCTTCTGGTGAGCATCTTGAGATCTCTACCTACTGCATGTAGAGAGCATTTAGAGAGGCCTTCAAGGACAGGAGGAAGAGCCAATACTAAGGCAATGATCAGACAAGCCCAGTTTGAGTCCACTGCAAGGAACGAGTATCTCAGACAAGCTCCTTCACACTAAGATAAAGTGAGGAAGCACATTCAAACTTGCAAGAGTCTGTTACTGTACTGTGAGACTCGAATTGCTGAACTGCAGTCAGCTGGCAGTGAGCAGAATTAGCCCGCAGTACTGCATTCTAACCACTGTGCCACCATGGGTCTTAAAGCTATACGTATTGTATTTATTATTATTTTTTATTAAAATTTTACTAATAAGTAAACTTTTTAAACTGACAGTTCATTCTATAACTCTTTATTAATACTGCACAAAATTTGCAGTTTTTAAAATATCAATTGTATTTTACATATCTTTCTATAATACAGTCTCCATTTTACTTCTCCAAATCATTAATCATTTTCTATTAAATATTTTCAGTTAACTTTTTAAGGCTTTTTATATTGTTTGGAAGAAGACAAATTTTCATTAACTTCCTAGAAGTTCAATTGAAACCAAGCTATGCATTACATTACATTACATTAAAATCTACAGCAAATTATTCCTGTTTGACTTAATGCCATATCCAGCAGCAGAAATCATTAACAACTTCTGATGTAGCCTGATGTTACATTAAGTTGAAAAATGGCATGCAATCAGCCTTTATCCATACTATTCAATCACTCAATTGCATGGTACATAACATCTGCAAAAATACTTTATGCACCATGGCTAAGAAGTGTTTATGATTTTCTAGGCTTACATAAATAAATTTGTCATTTCAACTTACACCAACATTGCAACGATTAACAACATGAAATAGGAAGTTTGGAAGAGGTTTTGATGGATCCAGGTAAACCAAGTGATATTTGGATTGGATTCTTCCAGCTGTAATATCCAGACCTTCCAAGAATCATAGATGGTATCAAAAGTTTGAAAAGGTCCACACATTTCTGATGGTTTTATTCTGTATGGGGAAAGAGAAGCTGAGTATCAAAATGTCAAGCAAAAGGAAATGTAACTCATGTAACTACCACATTTAATTCTTCATTTTACAGATTTATATGTAATCTGTATTGCTTATTATAAAACCAGTGTTTTCAGTATTCATTAATCACAATTGATAGCACCAACATATAAAAAGCAATTTCCCTCTTAACATATGTTCCTTATTTATTTAACAATATATAAAAGATGTGCCAAAGATGCTTTTTCAAAAGGCAACAGGAGTTAGTTTTTTCTTACTTTTCACTTCTCATCCAAAAAGTTTCTTCAGTTCTGACTGTCAGAACTGAAGAAGCTACTTGGATGAGAAGTGAAACCTCTTCAACAAAAAACAAAGTCCAGTCACCTTTTGAAAAAGCACCTTTGGGGACAACCATGATCTGGATGACTGAGAATCTCCATAGATATATATAAAAGATGCTGCATATGCCATTATGTGTGAGTTGGAGTTCTGAGAATGGAAAATAAAACACATTTAATTGTGATATCTGCACTAATGGAAAGAGCAATTTGCAGCAGCTTAATAAATACATTTCTCAAAGGAAAAATAAGTGCTTTGTCAAAATAACATCCTACTAAACGTTGTAATGACAGAATAATCAGAGGGTCACTTTATCAGAAAGGCAGTCTATAGTTTCCTGACCTGACAATAGATTGTGTTAAAATGGTTCTGCTGTGAGTACCAATGAACTAGCATTGGTAGAACACTGGCCTCTTAGGAGGACAGGAACATGGTAACTTGTATACGGGGTGGAGATACAAGTTCTACAACATAATGCTGGTGAGAGCCCCCTTCTCCCCAAAACCACCAAAACTGGATCTGTTTTGTAGCAGACAATGGATGACAGAATGGAGATTACAGAAATGTGGAGGAGGAAGTTGTGACTATTTGGTCTGAAATATTTCACATCTGAAAGGTAACGCCAAGGTTATTTTGCACGGAAAATCGACTCACGCCCAGATGGTATAGGAGAGGAACACGGAGGCACCCAGGAAGGAAGGGAAGCACAGCAAAGAGATGAAGATAGTGCTCATGTGAGATGCACGCCAGGGTTTGCTGGGACATTGACAATTTCTCATCAAACTGACCTAAGAGAGATTCATAGGAAAATTCATGGATTTTTACTTATTCCCAACAGCCATAGTTTACATGCAGTATATATGTATGTTGAAACAGGTGAACTATAGACAATAAATGCCTCTCCTCTGCTTTAAGGATAATTTACGCCTAAACTCTGCAAAGGAATAAATGTAGGGTGATTTTAAGGAGGGGAAAATAAAACATGGCCAAAATATTTTCTTCTGCAAATGTAACCTCCCAAAGCATTTTAAAAAAATTATTTTACAAAAATTCTCTAATTCACATGTCAGAGTAAGAGTGCATTTCATTTACTGCTCCTTCCGAATGTGTGAAATAAACATCTTCCTCTTGGCCCAGAACACCTGATGGATTTCCCTTTCGGTAAACGGCTTTCTGGTCAATGCAGCTCCTCCCATTCAATATGATTTGCTAACTTTTCCATCCTGACTGGGTGGGGGAGTGTGTGTCTAATATTGTACCTACTTCCACACTCCTGTCCTTTCTTCAGGAATGCTGCCAGGTGATGCAACATGCTTCAGAACTAAGAAAAATGGCAACTAAATTACCTTCTTAACATAGAACAACAGCAGCAACTTGAGGATTTGGACCACAGGAAGAAGTGGGGCAAAGAAGACTCCCAACCTAGGAAAAAAATTAAAAAGATGAAGAAATGTTATTACGTTGCTTAGCTGTTATTTCATTAAGAGGCAATGCACTGACACAATTCTGCACCTCACCCCATTTGCTTAAGTAATCCAAAGCTTTGATTTAGAGATGGAGAGGGATGGACCACAGAAGCCAGTGATAATGAACAATAGTGAATACCAAGGTTCCATCTCAGACATGTCTTCATGGGGTTAATTCAATATATTTCTTAAAAAATTAAAATATATAAATGTGTTGGGAAGTATTTTGAAAACTTTGACAAAAGCAGAGTAAAATTATTTTAAATCACATGCACACAAGGATTCTAAAGATCAACATACTTTGAAGCTTGTAATCCCGGGGGTGGGGGGGTTGGTGTTGTATAAGGAACAAAGCAGGAAACAACCAACAGAAGGAAAAGAAAGAGTCTCACCAAGTTAGGGTTTGTCCATAAATCAGATCTAGCACATTTCTAGCAATGTCAAATTCAGGCCTCTGTTTACTTTGTAACTTCTTCTCCAATATGATCCTGTAAAGGGAAAAGGCCTTGCTTAAAAAATTCAAAGATCAATTTTTGTCTTGCTATAATTAATACATAGCCCTCTCTAATAGAGATGGTGTGTGTGTGTGTATGTGTGTATGTATGTATGTATTGTTAAAATGAGAAACTATAGATTTTACAACCCCCGGTATGCCCAAATATGGGAGGAAGATCACTACTTCCATTCTCTGTCCTTCGGCTCGTCACAAGAGACCATCCAGACAGAACCCAATTTTTTTTTTTACTGTTGCTTTTTTGTTACATTTGTTATATTTTATTTATTTATCAGCACAAATATAACATATATATCTGTCCTTCGGCTCGTCACAAGAGACCATCCAGGCAGAAACCCAACATTTTTACTGTTGCCTTTTTGTTACATTTTGTTGTATTTGTGCTGATAAATAAATAATAGATATATTTATTGCTAATTTATATATTTACTGCTAATAGATACCTTTCACCCTGGCTTCACTGATAACGGATAAGAGCCTGTGGCCTAATGGCTAAGATGTCTGCCTAGTATGTAATATAGCCCAGGTTCAAATCCCAGTAAGGGTATGGCTAGCTGATGAGAGCTAAATAGCTTGAAATAGATCTATACTAGTCTCCCTTTATTTATTTATCAGCACAAATACAACAATATATATATATATATATATATATATATATATATATATATATATATATATATATATATATATATATATATATATATATATATATATATATTAGTTATTCGGGTTTTCTCCCGAAATGTCTCCAATTCTACGCGGGAGAAAACCCGAATAACTAGAGACCTACATACTAACACCCGCAAAAACCTCAGAAATATATATGTATGTATGTATGTATGTATGTATGTTTGTGTGTGTGTTTTTTTATTTGTGCTGATAAATAAATAAAGGGAGACTAGTATAGATCTATTTCAAGCTATTTAGCTCTCATCAGCTAGCCATACCCTTACTGGGATTTGAACCTGGGCTATATTACATACTAGGCAGAAATCTTAGCCATTAGGCCACAGGCTCTTATCCGTTATCAGCGAAGCCAGGGTGAAAGGTATCTATTAGATTTTTACAACCCCTGGTAAGCCCCAATTATGGGAGGAAGCTAACTGCTTCCATCATCTGTCAATCGGCTCGTCACAAGAGTCCATCACGACAAGAGTCCATCACGACAGATGATTGGGTGTCTTAATTAATCAGCTGGCCTGAAATTAATCAGAATCTAATCAGTTTCACACTAAAGGTTTTTGTTTGCCTCCTTTGTAGTTTATGGCTGGCACTTCAGCTACAGTAATCCCCCTTTAACAATCATTCATTCAGCCATTGTTTGAAGTTATGATAACACTGAACAAATGATTCAAAATTATGGCTATTGTGTGCCTCTGTAGTCATGTGATCAAAAGGGCGGAGATGGGGAAGAGGGAGGGGCAGAGGGAGGAGCTGAAGCAGAGGGAACCCTGGAAGGGCAGAAGCACAAGATCCTTGCCTAAGAACCACAAGTGGGATGACTGAAACTGCTGTCACTAAGCAGTGCAGTCACATGATGTTTCACCTAATGACCTCATTGCTTAGTGATGGACATTCCAATCCCAATTAGGTTCACTAAGCAACAACTAAGTGTAGCACATTCCTTTTGATGCACCTTCCTCCTTTTGTGCCAGCTTACTCTCTCGTAATTTCTTCCTCTCCAATGAATGTAAATACAAACATCAATTCTCTTCTTGCTAACTATCCCAGTGCCTGGGTGAGCTCTCTAAAGGGCAGGAAGGGGGTAAAAAGGCTATAAGATTTGCCCTTTTGCCTGGCTTCCTCATGACTCATTTGCTGGAAACCTTCCCTACCATTTGGGCTCACCTGGCAGCTGGGGGTCCTATCCTTCTGATGCTGTAAAGCAGGGATGTCAAACATTGTCATGGTGGCGTCAGGTGATGTATCACGACTTCTCCCCCACCACCACTTTGCTAAACCGGGCCTGGCCAGTGCGTGATGCATCTGGCTGGTGGGCCAAGAGTTTGACAGCCCTGCTGTAAAGCAAGGGGAAATCAAAGTAAAATTGTAACCACTATCACATGATTTTTTTTACTGTTTTACTTAAAGACCAAGTAGTTGGTCCCAATTGTGGTTACTAAACAAGAACTACCTGTATAATATATGGATCATTTTTTTCTTCCCATTGCATTCCTTCCCATTCCAATAAAGGGTAAATCTCTTGCTTATTTTTAATGCTGGAAGGAAGCATAGTATGCTCTTTCACAACTATGTAACCTACCATATTTTTTGGAGTATAAGATGCTCCGAAGTATAAGACACACCTAGCTTTTGGGGAGGAAAACAAGGGAGAAAAATCTGCTTCTGCCTCCCAGCAATTTGCCTCCTGGAGCAAACAGCAAGTTTCACTTTCAATTTAAGCGCACCTCCTGAGCCCCATTTTTCCCGTTTGCTGCAAGGAAGTAAATGAGGCCAAAGGTGGGGCCGGTGGGTGGATGGGGCTACATTCAGTGTATAAGACACACCCAAATTTGCACCCTCTTTTAGGGGGGGGAAAGGTGCGTCTTATACTCCAAAAATATGGTATATCCTTAATCTTATCCGTAAACATGCATATACAGAGTGGTACAGGTAGTCTTTGACTTACAATCATTTGTTTAGTCACCATTTGAAGTTCCAGTGGCACTGAAAAAAGTGACTTATGATCAGTTTTCACATTTACGACCACTGGAGCATCCCCATAGTCACATGATTCAAATTTCCCTGCTTGGCAATCGGCATGCATGCATGGTAGCTGCACTGTCCCCCCAGGGCCATGTGATCCCCATTTGCAACCTTCCCAGCTGGCTTCTGATCAGTAAAATTAAGAGGGAAGGCAGATTCGCTTAACACCACCACGATTCACCAAACTTTGACAAAAAGGTTGTGAAACGGGGACAACTCACTTAACAAACGCCTTGGTTAGCAAACCAAATTTTGGCTCAATTGCAGTTGTTAAGTCAAGACTAGCTGTATGGCATATTTCTTTTGATTACCTGTGTATTAAGATTTGAAGTATGTTGCCTACATTAAATAAGTGTGTGCCACACCACTTGATGGGCTCCATCTGATTGCCTCCATAATATCTCCATTGTAATGCTTACCTCCATATCAGCTCTCCAAAGATGACGTCCAGGAGAATGAAAATCAAATCCATCACCATCAAACGGTAGAGCTCCTGCCCCACAAAGGTTTCCCAGCACTGTGGAAAGGTAAGTACTGTTTGCATAAGAGCAGGTAGGTGAACTTCTCTCCATTTGGCCTTCCCTATCACCTTTACAGACGCCAAATCAGAGGTGGTATACAGCAGGTTCTGACCGGTTCTGGAGAACCGGTAGCAGACATTTTCAGTAGTTTAGAGAACCAGTAAAGACCACCTCTGACTGGCCCTGCCTCCATCTATTCTCTGCTTCCCGAGTCCCAGCTGATCGGGAGGGAATGGGGATTTTGCAGTATCATTCCCCTGGAGTGTGGAGGGAATGAGGATTTTGCAGTATCCTTCCCCTGGATTGGGGAGGGAATGGGGATTTTACAGTATCCTTCCTCTGGATTGGGGAGGGAATGGAGATTTTACAGTATCCTTCCCCTGGATTGGGGAGGGAATGGGGATTTTACAGTATCCTTCCCCTGGATTGGGGAGGGAATGGAGATTTTATAGTATCCTTCCCCTGGAGTGGGGAGGGAATGGAGATTTTGCAGTATCCTTCCCCTGCCATGCCCACCAAGCCATGCCCACAGAACTAGTAGTAAAAATATTTGAATCCTACCACTGAGTCAAATGAACACCGAGTAGCAGGCTAAACCAAAATTAACAAAAATGTAGCACTCAGTTCTTTGGTACCCGGTTACTTCTAGAGGAAGCTAACAATGCTTAATGCAGGATCTCTTTCAACATCTAATCCTTCAGGCCGAAGTCCCATCATTCTATAAAACTCACAACTTCTTTGGAGCTGAGACCACCTTTTGAACAGAACAAAACTTGAAGGGCCATTGGTGCTTCTCAATTCCCATATAAAGGAGTGAATCACACTAGATCTAAAGAGCTGTCCCCTTATGCCCTTTGCCTGTGTCATCTTGGCTTGCATTTAGGAGCAAGCTGCTGAGATCATAAGAGAAGGGAATATTGAAAAGTCCTGTGCCAGAGTTTTAATTCAAAGGGAAGAGAACTGAGGAGCCTTTAATACAAATGAAAAGGCAGGGAAACGTATTGTAACTGCAGCCATATGGGAAGTGGCAGAACGCATCCATAGCAGAACTAGCAGTCAGAAGACATGGCAAAAATTCTTTAATTTCACAACATATAGACAGTTGTAGCCATAGTTTCAATTGGGAAAAATGTGACAATCCTAGACTAGGCTAAGTCCAAAAATGCCAGGGAATTTCTAGAAGCCTGGCTCAAAGCAGCCATCAATAGACACATAGACATTAACATCTATAAACCAGTGGTGAAATTCAAAAAAATTCCCTACCAGTTCTGGCTTGGTGGGTGTGGCTTGGCGGTCATATGACTGGGCAGGTGTGGCTTGGTGGTCATGTGACTGGGTGGGCGTGGCTGCACAACTGATTCACACACAGTGTAAAAGCAGCTGGACTTCACAAAAAATGTCCCTTGCAACAAGCAGGAACCTCACAGAGTCACAGAGAGCTCAAAAACAAACTGTCTCACTTTACACAAAAACAACACCAAAGCTATGCAACCGACTCACATACAATGCAAAAACAGCTGGACTTCACACAAAAAAGCCCCTGCAACAAACAGGAGCCTCACAGACAATCAGGCACAGCTGATTGTTGCACAGCTGATCAGTAGTAAAAAAAAATGCTTTAAAAAAGTTTTTTAAAAAGTTCCAATGATCAGCTATGTGACAATCAGCTGTGCTGAATAATTGTTGGAACTTTTTTTTTTTACTTTTACTACCGGTTCGGGCGAACTGGCCAGAACTGGTAACATTTCACCCCTGCTATAGACTATGCAAAAGAGACAATCAACCAGCCCAAAAGAGAACAAAACACTCCAGCACCTCTCCACCAGTAATCAGTACCCAGATCATAGATTAACTCCAAGGTTAACTTCAGACCAACAATCAACAAACTGCCAAAGATGGCAGTAAACAGCCCAATCGAAGAATCTCTAAGACCACCCACGCCCAAACAGACAGGTAAGACACCAGAATATAAACTGACAGCAAACATCCCTCCTTAGTAGCACTGATGATGTTACCTAGTTAGGGTAATGAAACATCTGCCAGAAAACAACCAGGCTCAGGGAGCACCAAGGACCCCTCATATGGAAAGTCTCAGTGGCAACACTGTACCACCGGGTATCTATTACTACAGCACTTATAATGTAACTGTCTCCTTTGCTGCAAGGAGTCCTCAGATACCTCTCCCTGACGTGCAAACATTCACAAACCTAGTAAAATGTACTTGAACCCCATGATGCAATACTGAATCTGCTCCTTCACTCTTTCCAGAGCTTTGTGCCCATCAACTTCTCTCTTACCGGAAGCATCAACTCACCAAGCCTATCAGAGCAGAGCCCCTCCCTGCCACGCAGAAATAATCTTATAGGCCTGGGTCTGGGAAGAAATGTCTTGCCTTGGAAAGATCAGGAACTCCATTTGGAATACTGTACTAGAGAGTCTGGGTTGTAGTCTAAAAACTCAGGAGTCTTTTTCCCCCCATAAGTTTAATAAATGCTATAGAACTGGCCGAATTGAAGGTGGGCGTTTGGCAATCTCCCAATCCTTTTTGTTGCTCCCTCCAGCTGCAGGGCAAATTTGGGAAGCCCGATTACCAAAAACTAGTAAAACACAGAAAATTGTATTCTCAGTGCCCACAAAGAAGAAAAAAGGAAACGTCTGCTTCTGCCCACATGGGGGTGTTTGCCTGCCCATTTCATATCCTCAACCCACTCACCACTGCCTATGACCCAAGAGAAAAGCCACACGTAGTCCGGATGTCTTATTAGTCTTATTCCATGAGAAAAGCTACTCACTGGAGAATCCTTCATGTTCTTAAAGGCCCTTTCTCTCTTCATAACTGGCAATCACGGGTTGTCGTTCTGGTGTAACCCACACTGGATTGACCAAGAGAAAAGCTCTTTTGTTCTACAATTCCTAAACCCATTGATCGGTGGTTGGCTTAATGTCAGAGGGGCAGAGCCACGAACCCTTTTCAAACTGTTCCAGGAAGAGTCTTGAGTTACTTCAGATCTGAACTGACCTGAATCTCTGAAGATGTCACTTTCCAACTCAGCCAATGGTAGGACAGGAGGCCCAAGATGACCATCTTGAGAATTAAATTCCTGGGGGGGAAAGAAATAAAAGTACTGCCTAAGAAAAAAAAAGTTTGCTTTCAGATCAGAGGAATCACCATCGTGTATCCTCTCTGCCTGCTTCTCTTGCCTCCCTCCAGTTGACACCCGGAGCAAGGAAGACCTCTTTTATCCCACATTGGTACAAGGAGGCAGAGTGTGGGCAGAACAAGAAGAGGGAAGCAGATTAAGCCCCAGGTGCCTCCTCTTTTCTAGCTACACAGTAAAAACAAAGGTACAATGAGCCGTGGGGGTGCAGTGGTAAGAGCGTAGTACTGCAGGCTATTTCTTCTGCTGACCGGCTGCCAGCAGTTTGGCAGATCGAATCTCACCAGGCTCAAGGTTGACTCAGCCTTCCATCCTTCCGAGGTGGGGAAAATGAGGACCCAGATTGTTGGGGGCAATATGCTGACTCTCTGTAAAACCGCTTAGAGAGGGATGTAAAGCGGGATATAAGTCTAAGTGCTATTGCTATTGCTACAAATGGCTCCTTCTATTACAAAACTATGTATACCATAATTTAACTCATTTCTGCCAGCACAGCTCACTCCCACACCCCCACACCCCGGTCCTATCACGTGCTTCTGGCTGGACTGCATAAATTGTTTTATGGGGAATGGAAAAGAAAGGCATTGAGGGCTGGGCTCTTCCTGTGCAGTACTGCTGGTGGAAATGGCTTTCAAGTCCCCTTTATAAACGGTTAATAATATTGCAACAATGGGATGGGGTTGGGCCCCGTTGATCCTGCATTTCAGCTGTGAGATTTTTTTTATTACCTGCTAATGGCAATGTACACCTCCAGGACTGGAGATTCCTGTTTCTCCCATGCAGCCAGGAGGTTGTAAAAATACGGCATAAGCAAGTTAATGAGTGACACAACCAGAGGAAGGGCCAGGAGCAACAACTCTTTCCCGGCATGATTGTTTTTCAAAAACTCCTCATGCAGAACCTAAGGAGAAAATAATTCACATGCATTTATATTCCACTTTTTCACTAGGAAACCAAGACAGCATAGAAAGAGTTTTTCCTGATGCTATTATCCTTTATCTGCATCCCATCTTTATTATTTTTGCAAATAATAATGCAATGCAGCGGGAGTGGCATTGGCTGCCGATTTGCTTCCGGGTGCAATTCAAGGTACTTGTTATCACCTTTAAAGCCCTTCATGGCTTGGGACCAGGTTCAATTCAATTTCAATTTATTACATTTATATGCCGCCCTTTTCCCCCGAAGGGGACTCAGGGCGGCTCACAACTCAACCCAGGGAAGGGGAATACAGACAAAAAATTTAAAAAAAACAACAAAGCATAACAATACATAATTTAAAACACACAACAGTCATACCATTCGAGACGGGGGCAACAGCTCTTTAGCCCCAGGCCTGTCGGAACAGCCAGGTTTTAAGGGCTTTGCGGAAGGCCTGGAGGGTGGTGAGGGTCCGAATCTCCACGGGGAGTTCGTTCCAGAGGGTCGGAGCAGCCACAGAGAAGGCTCTCCTCCGAGTGGTCGCCAGTCGACACTGGCCGGCGGATGGAATTCGGAGGCGGCCCAATCTGTGGGATCTAATCGGTCTAGTGGAGGTAATTGGCAGCAGGCGGTCTCTCAAGTACCCAGGTCCAATACCATGAAGGGCTTTATAAGTGACGACTAGCGCCTTGAAGCATATCCGGAGACCAATAGGCAGCCAGTGCAGCTCGCGGAGGATAGGTGTTACGTGGGTGAACCGAGGTACACCCACGATCGCTCGCGCGTTATCTGAAGGACCGTCTCTTGTGAGATCACATCTACTCGACCCGTCAGAACAGAGAGACAGAGAATGCTGCAGGTTCCATCCCCAAGGGAGATACACCTGGTGTGATCCAGAAGGAGGACCTTCTCCATTGTGGCTCCTCTCTGGAACATCATTCCCCCAGAGATTAGAATGGCCCCCACTCTAATGCTCTTCCAAAAGGCACTGAAGACCTGGTTCTGCCAGAGGGCCTGGGGAACCCAGAGGGGAATGGAGCCCATTAAATGGCTCCTGTGATCTGCTGTCGCTGGGCGCGTGGGGGTGATTTTATTATATTCATTTATCTGATTCTTTTAGATTAGTTTCATTGTTTTTTTAATGTGGTTTAAATTAAATAAGCTGCCTTGAATTGCCATGAATGAATAGGCAGCAATATAAATTAAATAAATAAATAAACAACTCACTCACTCAAGACAGCAAATATATGCAACTCACTTTCTTCTTCCTAATTTTCCCACAACAACTCTGTGAGGTGAGTTGGGCTGAGAACGATTGATTGGCCCAAGATCACCTAGACCAGTGATGGCGAACCTTTTTTGGCTCGTGTGCCAAAAGTGGGCGGAGAACAGGGGGGTTGTGCACAGGTGTGTTACACCCATAATGCTTTGCGCACAACCCCAGCAAGCATGCGCGCACAACCAGCGCTCCCACCCATTTTTGTTGTGTTTTTTCCCCTCCCCAGGCTCCAGAGGCTTTATAGGAGCCAGGGGAGGACGAAAACAGCCTCCGCCGCCCCCCCCCCCCCGGAGGCTCTCCAGAGGCTTCAGGAGTTTCCCTGAAGCCTCCGGAGTGCGAAAAACTGGCCCTACGGGCAAACCGGACCCTTACTACCCTTCCGGCCTTCCGTAAAGCAACTAAGACCTGGCTGTTCCGGCAGGCCTGGGGCTGTTGAAGTATCCAGCCCCACTTTAAGTTATGAATGTTGCTGTAATTTTAAATTGTTGTATTGTTTTATATATTCCCGCTCCCTTTTTTATTGTAAGCCACCCAGAGTCTTCCGAGAGTGGGCAGCATACAAAACTAATAAATACAATACAAATACAAATACAAACCGGAAATTCGGGGATGGACTTCCGGTTTGTCCATAGGGCTGTTTTTTCATCCCCCGGAGCCTTCAGGGGCCTTCAGGAGACTTCCCTGAAGACTCCAGAGGGCAAAAAACAACCCTACGAGCAAACCGGAAGTCCATCCCCGAATTTTAGATTTGCCCGTAAGGCTGGTTGCTCATAGAGCTGGTTTTAACCCTCCGGAGTCTTCAGGGAAGTCTCCTTAAGGCTCTGGAAAGCTAAAACCAGCCCTATGAGCAAACCAGAAGTATGTTCCTGAATTTTCAGTTCGCCCGTAGGGCCGGTTTTTCGCACTCTGAAGCCTTCAAGGAAGCCTTCAGAGGGCGAAAAATGGCCTCAAAAGGCCAAAATCAGCTAGTCACATATGGCTGGCCAGCTGACAGGGCAATGCCTCGCGTGTCCTGACAAATGGCTCCACGTGCCACCTGTGGCATGCATGCCATAGGCTCGTCATCACGGACCTAGATGGCTTTTATGGCTAAGGTGGCACTTGAACTCACAATCTCCTGCTTTCTAGCCTGGTGCCTTAACTATTAGACCAAACTAGCTTTCCCACAACCACACTGTAAGCAAATTTGGATAGGCTAAGACGATTGGCTCAATGTCACCCAATGAGCTCCATGATTGAGCAGAGACTTGACATATGGCTACCCTGGTCCAAGACCAACATCTTAATCAGTGCATCTTTCTGCCTGGCTGTTCAATGAATTAAATGCCCAAAGAATGCATGAAACCACTAAGAAAACCAGCCCATCCACATTCAGTGCAAATGGAACTGTCGGTATGGAACATGGAGAGTTTCCCTCAAACTGAGCTTTCGCTCAAGTTCCTATAGACAGGTTGGGCCACTGTAATTAGTTAGCAGTGTGTGTGCAATAATTCCATGGTGACTGAAGAACTACTGTTTGTTTGAAACAGACATCTTGGAAAAGGGGCTTCTTTCACTGCAGTTAAGATCGCAGAGGATGGCCTGGAGGAACATTGTCCATGGGGTCACAATGGGTCGGACACGACTTCTCAACTAACAACAACAAAGATGGCTGATAGTAGCTCAATGCACTTGCCCCCAATTATATTTCTGCTGAAAGTAAGAGTTTAATTGCATTCACAAGAATGGTTATTTTATAGAAGCCAGGCTGGTCATTATTGGTCACCACAATTGTTTATTTTTTATAGTTACATTTCCCATCAGACAAAGCAATCATGAAATGTTGTCTGTTTATGGTGAGAACAATAAAACAATGTGCCAGGAGAATGCAAGCTTGGGAAAGATCGCTCTATTACCACCCTGGCCTATGCTCTATTTGCATCAATTTATTTTCTTCATTGATGTATACATTAGCTTTTTAATCTGTCCAATAATAGCTTTCTGATCATAAATATTGTTATTAATTCTTTTCCTTTAGTTCAATTGTGTCTTATTTTCAGAGACTGCATCGACAATCCTTGCAGATTTTTTTGGGCAAGTTTTTCTGATAGGTGCCTAGGGCAGTATATAAATGCATGAATCCAAGACTTACTGCAATTGGTATAAGTGCCCTGAGCAGTGGCATCTCCCAGGAAGGATAAAAACAGGCTATGCAACTGAAGCCCTGTTCCTTTGCACGTGCCTGCTGCAACCACCATCTTTTCCTATTTTGACTTCCCTTTCTCAGAGGCTCCTGCCATTCCTGAGCCTTGATTTATTGTATGAGCCCAGAAAATGGTCATTCTCCTGATTCTCTCCCAGGAAGCAGGAGCAGGTATCTGAAGAGGAACCCTATTTCTCACATACCTGGTGTACATATTCAGAAAAGTAGTGTATACCAATGGCAGCGCCTGCAACAGTGCTCAGCGACAGAGTCCAGGCCACCAGCAAGATTACGAGTTCCTGAAGTTTTTTAGAAAAGCTTAAACAGGATTCCAGCCTCTGCTCAGCCAGACACTCCTGAAAAAGAATGAGAAGAAAAATAGGACACAGATACAGACACAGAGAGAGAGGGAAAGAGAAGGAGAGTGGGAGGGAGGGAGAGAGAGAGAGAGGAGAGGGAGAGGGGGAGAGAGAGAAGGAGGGGGGAGAGGGGGGGAGGGAGAGAGAGAGAAGGAGAGAGAGAGAGAGAGGAGTGATAGAGAAGGAAGGAGAGAGATGAGGGAAAGAGAGAGGAGGGAGAGAAAGAAAAGGAGAGGGAAAGAAGGACTCAATAATGAAAGTGTCAGTACAGTTATGTCTTACACATAAGTAGATTCTCAATGAATGAGACGTCAGTACTGATTTTTCGGAAAGGAAATCTCTGGAGAAGGACTAGAGCCTCAAAAGTGAACTGTGGGCTTTAAGTGGGTATGTGATATAAACAAAGATAGGCAATTACAGGAAAAGACAAGCTTCAGGCGAATTATATTGAAACCTCCAGGGAACCTAATATCTTATCTTGGATGCAATCTACATCTCTCTATGAATGATCAGTACTACGACTGTGAGAAGGCTTTGCCACTGAGTATGAATAAGCCAGGTTTCCTACTCTGTGTCCAAGTCCTCTCTCCTGTTGCTAAACTGATAGGACGGGAATTTTTTATCGTTACTCAAATTTCCATGGAGTATAAGCTCATCAGTGACCTATAATTAGACCTATAATCTCCCCCTCTCAACCTGCCAAAGAAGGGGCAGATAGCTCCTTGCCAAAGGACTGATCTGACTGCTTGCAGAGGCCAAAAGCTGTAAATTGCTAACTCCACCTACAGTCTTAGTATCAAGAGACACACTGATATATACAAGCCGCTGCGTTTTTCTCTTGTCCCCACTGTAAAATGCACCACACACATTTATTTCTTACAGATAGAATCCCTTTGCCCTCATTGTAGTACCCTCTTTCTCTGAAAACAAGACCTCCCTGAATAATAAGCCCAATTGGGCTTTTGAGTGCATTGGCTAAAATAAGCCCTCCCCCCAAAATACGTCATCTCTGAAAATATTGTAATACAGCAGCAGCCATGAGGTGATTACGGTCTCCACCACCTGCACCTCAAAAATAAGAAGATCTCCCTGAAAATAAGGCCAAGCCCTTATTTCAGGGGTCAAAAGAAAATAAGACCCTGTCTTATTTTCGGGAAAACACGGTATGAACTAATTGAGACAGGGAACATCATAGGTTTAAGGCAGTAGGTTTGATTCTTATTCACTAAAATGTTCTGTATCATGAGGGGCAATGAATATTTTAGGCACCACATGGGATGGTACTATTGCTAGCATAGTGGAGGTAGTTAGCCGTAAGGGAAAGAAGAAAATATCTCAAACATTCACATAATTTGAAACACTATAAGCATTCAACCAAAGGATATAATGGAAAGTTGGGATTATTCCCCTTCTTTTGCACACTAGGGCTGTAGCAACAGGCAAGATGTCAGAATTCACAGCTGCTGGTAACCTACTTGCAGAAACATTGGTGAAAATGAAGATTTGGGTGTATTCAGCATTAAAAGGCTGCACCAGAGGTGGTATTCATCAGGTTCTGACCAGTTCTGAAGAACCGGTAGTGGAAATTTTGATTAGTTCGGAAACCGGTAAATACCACCTCTGACTGGCCCCACCCCATCTATTCTCTGCCTCCCGAGTCCCAGCTGATCGGGAGGAAATGGGGATTTTGCAGTAACCTTCCCCTGGAGTGGGGAGGGAATGGAGATTTTATAGTATCCTTCCCCTGCCATGCCCACCAAGCCACGCCCACAGAACCGGTAGTAGACATTTTTGAATCCCACCACTGGGCTGCACCATTTCTTTCAAATGCACTCTCAAATAACCCTGTGACATCTCATTTCTATTCTCCATTTCACTAACACTGGAGATTTTATTTCCCAGTTGGTTTAGTTCTTGCATTTTCACAGACTACACAGCTCTGTTCAGCACTTACCTTCAGATCTGTGCTAATGTTCTCACTTTGGAGTTGGACCGAGCGTTTCTGAATCACTTTGTAATCCCAGGAACAGAAGACTTTGACTGCCAGGTTACTTGATGCACTGCCTACACGGTAACTCTCCCCAAATGAGTGAGATACACTGTGAGGAGGGGAAAAAAAAGCCATCGGTATCTGCTGGTTAGACAAGCAACCGTTTTAAACTGTTCTCCAAGGAAGAGCCTCTGTGGTCACTCTGTTAGCTGCAAGCATGGAATTAACTGTGTGGTTGAAAGATTGGCAGGGCTACAAGCAAATTTGACTGTATTTCATAGGCATGTATGTAAGATTATAGATAAGCTTAATATTATAAATTTGAGTAAAGTGCCTGAAGGAAGATTGTTAAGAACACTGGGAAAGCTATAATGGAAATAATGTTACTCCTATTAATAACTCAATTTCATTGAGGGGCGCATCACGGTTGAGTTTGACCTTGGGGGTCAGAGTGGGTGTGGTCAGGATAGGCATGGCCAGCTCGATGTCACTCATGTTGGGGGCGCCTGGGGCGGCCTGAACGCTCTGCCAGAGAAAACAGGCTCCTGAGCTCCATTTTCAGCTGTGATGGCCTACTGCAACCCTCTACTAGCAAAAACGGAGCTTGGAAGGACCCGCCTGAGCTCCATTTTCACTGGCAGAGCACCGTGGGCCAGTCCTTTACTGTTTCCAGGGCAGCTCCGTGGGCCAGATCTAAGCACCCCCTGGGGCCTTGAGTTTGACATCCCTGCGTTAGAATATTTGATATCAAACAATTTCTTGGGGGGGGGGGGAATGGCATTTTGAAAATGATGAATATCAAGTTATTTAATTATTTAAACCCCATTTTTAATGATCATATTAAGAAGTTTGAAATTGTTTTGAAACAATTTACAATTTTGTTGTTGTTAGTTGCAGAGTCATGTCCAACCCATCACGACCCCATGGACAACGTTCCTCCAGGCCCTCCTGTCCTCTACCATCCCCTGGAGTCCATTTAAGCTCACACCTACTGCTTCAGTGACTCCATCCAGCCATCTCATTCTCTGTTGTCCCCTTCTTCTTTTGCCCTCAATCTTTCCCAGCATTAGGCTCTTCTCCAGTGAGTCCTTCCTTCTCATTAGGCGGCCGAAGTACAATATTTATGTTCAAATAATTTAATTGTAAATTACACAAGATTTGCAATATAATCCTATGTTGCAAAAATAAGATCCCCTCACAAGTTCAGTGAGGCTAATTTATGAGTAACCATTTCTTTTGTTTTCTTGCAATCCTATATGTAGTGATATCAGTCTGATTCCACTAAGATGTCCCACAATCCTTTGCTCTTGGTCCAGATGTTCAGGACTCTCGAAATACAAAAATTTAGGTGAGCAGCAGAGCTTCCTCTCCCTGGTGCTGAGAATCCCAGTCAAGAAAAATAAATATTGATGGGTAGGAGGAAACCACTTGGGATAACGTATAAAAATAACGTTTATTTAAATCCTACCTGAAAGGGATGCAAAGGCACATTAAATGCATTTAGGAAGACTGGTCTTATCCCAGGCAGAAAAGAAAGGATTAACTGGGCTCTTATGCAAAGGGAAGCTAGGTGGCATCTCACCTGTAGATCAAGAGAAAGCAGATCCCAAAGAAGGCGCTTCCAGTAACAAAGAGGTAAGCCAGAGGCATATTGTAGGACATCTGGCTATGAGTGTGTTGCCTGTAATGGGTGCTATTAGCCTCAGAAGCATCAGGGGCATTCAGTGTGAAATTACTGTAGTAGCCATAATACATCACTGTGTGACTGAAGTAGCCCTGTGAAGAAAATACAATATTGTCAATCCTTTGGATCCTTTGGAGGGTTATCCTTTCCTGAAGAAGATGGCCCTGGCTGTAACCATACTGAAATATTTCACTCTTTATTAAAATTACAGCCAGAGATTATTCATGGAAATGGTCTTATACTGACACCAAAATCACACAGAAGTAACCTATACCCTTTGGGCTATTCCAAACATTACAGGTAGTCCTTGACTTATGATTGTAATGGAGCCTGCACATTCCATTCCTAACCCGAGGATTTGTGGGAGTGAATCTCATACCTTCAACTGGATCACTCCCTCCTTTCGCCCACACCTTTGCTAATAGAATGCATGGTTCGTTAAGTGCACATGAGGTATTTCACGGTGGGGAGGACGGCCATGTGATGGAACAGGTCACCACCCAAGGACTCCCCGACCCATTGAAATACCTCATGCTCCTCACAACCTGTCGCGCTGGGTCATTTACCATACGAAGATCTAGCAAGCAGCCTCCTCTCCAGCCTCTCGGCTGCGTGCTCCCTTCTGCAGCTCCGTTTAAGCCTGCGCAGATCTTGCCCGGTACATTGCAGGCTGAAATGGAACTCCGGAGGGGCAGATCCGCCACTCCATTTGGGCCTCCAGAGACCTTCCCCAGCACATTGCAGGCCAAAATGGAGCTTTGATGCTCCATTTCGGCCTCTGCAGGTCTTACCTAGCATGTTGCTAAATGCAGCTTTGGAGAGTCGGATTTGGAGGCCTGAACGGAGCGTCGGATCTGCCCTTCTGGATCTCCATTTCGACCTGCAATGTGCAGGATGAATGTTGCAGAGCCTCTGTGGTTGTTTGTAAAGGCGAACAACTGCCATGGTGCTGCAAGATTCGTAGTTTTGGGACTTTTTCATAAACACTAGGGGGCGCTTATCGTGTAACTTCGAACATTCACTATGGGGACATTCTTAACCGGGGATTACCTGTATTCTTTTATTTCTGGAACAAGTTCAGGTTACCGGAGTATAGACTACAAGTAGAAGCACTGATAATGAACAGGCATCTATCAACCATCCAGACACGTTGCTACAGACTCAATAGGTGTGTAGTTTACTATGGCAATCTAATCTGTTAGATTGGCAAGCAAAAGTTTGACTCTGGTAGAAGGTTATGGACTGAAAGCCAAGGCAAAATTGATAGACACCAATAGCTTATATTTTTTCCATTCTATCTCATAGTGCAGGAGTCAGGTTTTATCTGGATTTTTAAATTTCTAAGGGCTAAGCAAACATTTCTACTGTGCAACTGAACGGATTAGAGGGAAATATGTCACTACAAGTACTCAAAACTGCTGGTGATACACTCTGTTAAGTAATTCTATTAGTAAAGGGAAAACTATCAGATTTCAGGAATACTCACTGCTCCAGTTAAGAGATCAGATCCTGTGAAAGCCACACCGTTGGGTATGGCAGAAGGGAAAGCAGCCTGCACGACAACTACAAAGACCAGCAGGATCAGGAACATAAAGAGATTGAAGAAGAGCAACGTCCTGAGGAATAGGAAATAGGAGAGGATGCTAGAGCCAAAGCGGCCACTGATCTCCTTGAGGGAATAATGCCAGGGCTGGAGAATAGGAATGAAGGACAGCAGGTTGTACCAAAAATTCCGGAAGCCCTGCAAGAAAAATGGACACAGCTTCAGATGAAAACATAACAGGACGATGACTTTGGAGTAACTATCCAATCCCTTTTATTTGACAGAAAATAATAGTATCGTCCAACATGTATCAGAAACATCTTTCCCTAGCCTTCATTTATGAGAAACTCTCTCGGTCTTATTGGGCAGAAAAAA
Source organism: Thamnophis sirtalis (assembly GCF_051295495.1). Taxonomy (NCBI): domain Eukaryota; kingdom Metazoa; phylum Chordata; class Lepidosauria; order Squamata; family Natricidae; genus Thamnophis; species Thamnophis sirtalis. The sequence goes on from NW_028261383.1 coordinate 130,121,054, forward strand.
GGATTGTAATTACTTACTTGAAGGAGTACTGGAAAAAAATTAAATGTTTGAAACAACATTTAGCACAATGGAAAAGTGTGCTAATTGACTGTTTTTCAAGCCCAGGACACTATTAGCAAAAAGCATTAAAATATATGGAAAGAGAAGTCTTCCAGGAACTCAGATTGTAAAACCCATGTTAAAAGGAGTGCCATACTTCTTCTCTTTTTTGTGTTATAAAAATGTTGCTGAACAGAAGGATTTGCAGCTTCTGCTGAAATGAAGAAACATCCTATGTCTCCAAGTAGGAATTATTTCTATTTGCCTGGCAATTTTTGTTTCATGGCAAGAAGACCACAGCAGCCTCCTTTCCTGTTTTCTCAAAAGCTCTAGCCTATTTTCCTGAGCTGGTTTGAACCAAAAGCCACTTTTCCCATCCTGCTCACCAGAATTAGGCAAACAGCAAACCCCCTGCTTCATATTCAATGTAGTGACCTAGAAAGATCCTCTTAAAATTTGCTAATGCCTTCTTGATAAGTATATCAAGAATTGGCAAAAAAAACCCTTCCAGAGTATTTTTCCCAACTCTTTGAATAGTCACACACTTCACAGAAAGACTCCAGTGAAAGTTTCCTTTCTCATAGTGTGAGAAAGACACTGATTCCACTTATTTCTCAACTGCCACAATAAAAGTCAAGTGGGGAACATAGCTTACTATTAGGATGTGGTATTTAATCCAGCTGCAGTAAGACAAATGACCCGTTGGCTTGGGTTTCCTCAAGGTGCCTGAATGCCCACTTGAATCCTGTCTGTAAAAGAGGTGGGGGGGGGGAAGAGGTGGGGGGGGGAGAGAGGTGGGGGGGAATAAACTTAAAATATGGCCAAAGTTGTTTTTGGGAGGGAGAGCTGTGAGGTAGATTCTCTCCTCCCAAAGCAGCTTATGAACCGAACACTAACAAGGATTAAAGGCGCTCACCTGAGTCTGCGCTTCTCAGCCAAGCTTAGAGGCATCATTTGCAGCATGTGATTGCGTTGATATACTGGCAGGTTCTGGAGTTCTTTGACCAGCAAAATATACTTGGCTACGGAGGAAATGCAGAGGTGAGGTCAAAGGTCAGGCAGCCCAAACTGCATCTCCAGTGCAAACATTTGGATTACAGAAAGGAAAATGATGCTTTCCTTCCTCCACTTTTAATTAGGATCATACCTTTTTTTTCTTTAAAGGCATAGGAAGGTTAAAAAAAAGAAACACCACCTTCTCTACTAAAAGCAAACATATTGTGGCCTTTCATGGCAAAGCTAACCAAGAAAAGAACCCTGACAAAGTCATCTTTACAGGTTAAATAAGGGAGCAAGAGTACTCCCACTCTCAGGTCTTCTGGAAGTGTACATTTTATTTATTTATTTATTTATTTATTTATTTATTTATTTATGACAACAAGTACAAGGAAACAAGTATCTGTATAGACATAGACATGGACACATGAAAATATGGCACAAATAAATGGATAGAAATAAGCGAAACATAGCCATAGATACCTAACATGAGTACCGTATTTTCACGACCATAAGCCGCACTAAAAATCCTAAATTTTGATCCAAAATCGGCAGTGCGGCTTATAACCCGGTGCGCTTTATATGTGGAAAAAGATCTCCCAGCTGCTTTGCTCCTCGCGACTGCAATAGATGTCCAGAGGCGGCTTTTGGGGCTGGTGGGGATTGGATTTCCGGCTCGGTGGCCCCTGTCGCTTCTGGACGTCTGTTGCGGTTGTGGGGAGCCGAGGAGAGTGTGGGGGGGGGAGCGCGCGGCGGTTCTTGGCGCTCCGGGAGGCGGGAGAGGCGCGCGGTTTGGTTTCTCCTCCCTGGGCGTCGCGGCGGCGGCCCCGGGCGCGCCGATCCCTGTGTTTTTCGCATCGGGGTGTGCTGCAAGAGCATGCCCCGATGCGAGGGGCACGGGGATCGGTGCGCTTGGGGCTGCTGCTGCGGCGTCCAGGGAGGAGAGACCGGGCCGCGCGCCTCTCCTGCTTCCCGGAGCGCCGGGGGCCGCCGCGCGCTCTTCTCCGCACTCTCCTCGGCTCCTCACAACTGCGGTGGACGTCCAGGGGCGACAGGGGCTGTCGAGCTGGAGGTCCGGTCCCCATTGGCCCCAGGAGCCGCTTCTGGACATCTGTTGCAGTCGCGAGGAGCGGCGCGGGGGTTCTTGGCGCTCCGGGGGGCCCCGGGGCCAGTTGGGAGAGGCGCGCGGTTTGGTTTCTCCTCCCTGGATGTCGCAGTGGCAGCCCCGGGCTCACCGATCTCGGTGTTTTTCGCATCGGGGTGTGCTGCAAGAGCATGCCCCGATGCGAAAAACGCGGAGATCGGTGCGCTTGGGGCTGCTGCTGCGGCGTCCAGGGAGGGGGGGGGCGGGCCGTGCGCCTCTCCCAGCCGCCCCCGGGGCCCCCTGGAGCGCCAAGAACCCTCGCGCCGCTCCTCGCGACTGCAACAGATGTCCAGAAGCGTCGGGAAACGTGCGGCTTATAACCCGGTGCGCTTTATATGTGGAAAAAGTTTGAAAAATTAACGTTAATTGATACTGCGGCTTATAATCCGGTGCGGCTTTTGGTCGTGAAAATACGGTACATAAACATACATAAATGGGGACAGTAGGACAGAGACGGTAGGCAGGCTGGTGCACTTATGCACGCCCCCCTTAAGGACCTTTTAAGAAATGTGTAAGGTCCACAGAAGACAGTTTCAGGTAAAAGGTTTTGTGGGTTAGAGGAACTAACAACGGGATCAGGTAGAGTGTTCCAGACATTTACTACTCTATTGCTGAAGTCATTTTTCCTGCAATCAAGATTAGAGCGGATTACGTTTAGTTTGTATCTATTGAGAGCCCTTGTGTTATTGCAGTTGAAGTAAAAGTAGTCATTAAGAGGTAGGATATTGTTCCATCTCTTTCAATGAGGAATATTATAATGGCCTCCCCCGAATCAAGTTTGACTCTTCAGGACTTCATGGATACATTCCCAGTTTTCCTCTCCCAGAATACTTCCTAAGGTTGCTCTCTAGTGTTTTCCCATCTAAGTCCCAATCAGGTCAAACCCTGCTTGGGTTTGCAAAATCAGTCAAAGATGACTAGCTGATCCACCGAGCAGGACACGTTGTAACACTTCATTATTATTTTGTGAGAAGAACTGAGAGGTTACAATGCCTGGATGGCTGGATCACATACTGAAAATGATCAAGATGATTTCTTTATGATAAGGAAAAGTCATGGGGGTGCAGTGATTAGAATGCAGTATTGCAGGCTAATTCTGCTGACTGCCAGGAATTCAATCCTGACCGGCTCAAGCCTTCCATCCTTTCGAGGTCAGTAAAATGAAGTCCAGGTTGGGTTGTTGGGGGAAATATCTGACTCTGCAAATTGCTTAGAGAGTGCTATAATCCACTGTGAAGCGGTATAAAAGTGTTGTGGTCCGCCAGCAGCCTGCAGAGCTGGCAGCAGAGTCGGACAGCGAGGAGGTTGGGGAGGAACATGGGCCAGTCCTGGAGTCTGGGAAAGGCTCGGATGAGGGCTGTGTCAGAGCCAGAGTGAGGACCAGGGCCATCTGGGAGTTATGTGCTCTCTCCAGAGCCTCCAGAGTCAGACATCAGCGAAGCAGAAGAACAGGAGGAGCCTGTTCCCAGTACACACATAACAGAGCTGCCAGAAGGCAAGAACAGTTAAGACAAAAGGAATGACTCAGAAGTAAGGCTTAGAGGTGATTGGCCCCTCCCATAGGACATAAAGGAGGAGCAAAGGCCTGTGAGCCTTTGCAGGAAGCAACTTTGTTTGTTCTGGTCGGTTTAAATTCTGAAGCTCCTTTTTCACTCTTTGTTCCGTGTGGCCTTGCAAGCTAATTGCCAATTAGGTCTTTGGCAGCATTTCAAGGGAGATAAAAGTGAGTGCTTATCAGCCTTATCCCGAAAGTCTTTGGCAGACTACTGTTGGACTCTTTACAAACTATTTATGACTTACTAAGGGCTGTGAACATAATTCATAGCCGTTGAAATAAAAAGGATTTTTTGGACTAAGCGTGTGCTTTTTACTGTATCAGGAGGCCTAGGTCAGAACAATAAGTCTAAGTGCTATTGCTATTGCTACTCATAATAACTGCACGATAAGTTAAATATACACCATCTATTTTTCTTGCACTACTTTTCTGCTTAACAGGCATCTTCCTCCTCTTTTAGTCAACTTACGGTCTTCTTCTCTGTAGCTGGAATCCAACTCTAGAGACAGCTGTCGAAAACTAGGCCGTGCAGAACGGGATACTTCCTGGAGAGGGGCACGGCTGCTCCGACGCCGTCGTCTGGCAGTGCGGTTGCAATACTGGGACAGTATGGCTCCTCTGCTGCGCCCTGCAAATGAAAGGGAAGACCGTCACTACGGAGGGGAGAAAAGGATCGTCCTCTGTGCTAATCCACACATTTCCCATGCCCTATCCTGAAATTCTTCTTCATCAAAAGAAGTAGACCGGGGCTACAGGGGAGCATCACAACTCACCAATAGTCCGGCTCGGCATATTGGCAAGGATGCGCAATGTGGTGGAAGAGAAATCAGGGTGCTCCATCAGCTGTGCATTTGGGTTCCAAGTTCCAGTCGGAGCTGAGGGATGAACCAGATTTTCTGGAGAAAAAGAAAAGTCCTTGATACAACCTTCTGCATTGCCAAGTTGCTATGAATTGCCTTGTCAAACCTGGAATCCCCACATCCTCCCTTCTTCTTCCTTTTGTGCCCATTCCCTAAATGAGCATGTTTTTTTCTTACAACTTAAGACATTCATTCTAAATTCATTTCACTGTTTCCTACAGCAAATATTTATTATATGACAGATTACCAGGTGGACAGAATCACTCCCTGTCGTTTACAGGACAGAGATCTTTGTGCCAATACAGTTGTGTCCAGGCAGTTGTGTTTCAGAAAAAAACAAAAGATTCCAAATCCAAGCTTTACAAATAACATAATAATGAAAGGCTCAAAATCAGCTCTAAAGCAACAGTAGGTAAAGTTCTTAGCAAGCACTTAGACTTAAGTGCAAGGCCTCTAATTCTTATTAACGTTTTATATGAATCACACAAATGACTTGTTTTGAAGCGGAGGAAAATAATATTCTTAGCTTTTGATTGGGAGGAGAATAAGGTCCTAATACCCACTTTCATAATGGACATATGAATTATTTGACTTCTGTTTCAGGTGTTTGAATGCAGCTGCCCCATCACTGAAATGCAGATAGAGGTTTATCAGGACTTCTTCCGCATAGTCTGCTGACCATGGCAGGAAGATGCCTTGGGGATTTCAGGAAGACATGGACAAAAGATGTGGTCTTTAGCCAGTGGAACAGATTTACCTCCAGAAGTTGTGAGTCATTGGAGGATTTTAAAAAGAGATTGGACAGCCATTCATCTGGTGCGCATGCGGGGGGAATGTGTGGGGGCGCATGTGGGGGTGCACACATGCGCGGGGCAGGGAGCATGCATGGAGGGGCGCATTGTATTTTGGGGTTTGCACTTGCGTTTTGGGCACTTGGTCTTGGAAAGGTTAGCCATCACCGGCATAAGGTCTCCTGCTGGAGTAGGAGATTGGTCCCTACTAATTCTGTTATTCTATATTTCTCATCACCATTGTAATTGCAAATGGACACTAAATGAGGCAGTTACTAAACAAGGACTATTTATAGTTTCTCTCTCCCATCAACAATTTGTTCTGCGGCAGAAGATTAAAGATACAATTTTGTGCCATAACATTGCATGCCAACCTCCTCCACTGGCAAATAATCCTTTAATGCTACCCTGCAAAATATTCTCAGTAAAATGTATTCATGCCCTGGCCTGACCCAGGTCTCTCAGTGAGCCACTGGGTCCTAAAGGACAGAAAAAGATAATAAGCAAAGTTTTCTGTATTGGCTGAGTTCTTCCTGGGTGGTGAGGTCCCACTATACTATAAACGGGTCATTTCCGGCCTCTGGAGGGCCTGCAAGGCGGGGGGAGCAGGAGAGAAAACCTCTGGAGTCTGGGGAGGGCGAAAAATGGGTCCACCATCACGTGCCAAAAGCAGGAGGGCGGGCAGGTGGGTTGCATGCGCATGCATGGGGGGAGGGTACACACGCATACAACACTCCCCCATGCTCCCCCTGCTTTTGGCACGTGATGGCAGAAAGGTTAGCCATCACTGCCCTATAGCCTTGGTTCTTGCTCACTCAGATTCCACATCTTACTTAGTTCTCTAGTTTTGATCTGACCTATCACTCTCTATAGCCGTGGTGGCGAGTCTATGGCACAGGTGCCAGAGGTGGCAAGCAGAGCCCTCTTTGTGGGCACGTGCACCATTGCAGCTGCTCTTCTGGTTTCTAGTGTGCACATGCGCACTGGCCAGCTGGTCTTTGGGTTTCCGGCGCTCTGATGCTCCAGTGCGTGCCTGTGCCTGCGCATACCAGTTGGGGCACTCACTGCTCTATAGGCCCACCTCTATCTCCAATGCAGTGGTGAGTTCCGGATCCCGTCACAATCAGTACATTGTGACGGGGCCAGGCGTCCACCTTGCGCACGCGCGCTATGCATGCATGCACATGCCACCGCCTGCGATGCTCCAGCTCCTTGGTGGAGGTCGTACAGGTGCCGTATGCAGTGTGTGTGTGCGCAAATGGCCCGCCTGCTTAAAAAGAGGTAAGGAATGAGGGAGGGAGGGAGGGTATGGTGGCAGCTGCTCCCAGCTGGCACCGGTATGCCCGTACCGGGGTGTACCACCCAGAACCCACCACTACTCCAATGTGCTTTCAGTTATCTTATTTAGTATCATGTTAATCTTGTGAAAGAGGTCATTATTATTATTAATCCAAATTGAAATCCATGCTGGCTATGAACGTATTGTGGAGCTTTCACTGCTTCTGAAGCCAAGCTTCCAGACAGGATGGTTGTGAGGATAAAATGAGATCATGCATTTGTTTTTCATCCTACTTTTTACTGTCAACAGGATTGTTAAACATAGTTAAGAAGCCAGGTATTTTTGTTTAGCTGTAGGTGCTGGCTACACAGAGATACAATGATTGAAAAAAAATGCTTTCTAGAAACATCTCATCCACATTTTGTTATGTAGGAAGTTAGCACCCCACACTCTCCTAGAAAAATGAAATATCCTGAGAAATATTGAAAAGGCAGAATATTATATTTTCCTGGATCAGAAATGGAGAAACATGTTTTTAGGCAGGAAGCAGACCCACTCTTCATAGCCCCCACCTTTGTCAATGGGCCATTAAAAAAGCCTGGGCCAGTCTATTCTATATAACAAAGTTCTCCCTTCAGCTCCAGGGTGACGGGATTAAGGAACGATAGTATTAGCCCTTTATCCATCTCACCACAAGACACTTGGGATGAAGCAATGCTCAACCAAACTTAATTCAAAACACAACCTAGAGAGTTGCTCCTGCATGGCCCCATGGGAGTCTGGCAACCAATCAGAATACATACTCAAGATCAAAGGCCAGAGAGGGCATAAAACTAGGAACTTTCAGAATCTCTGCCTCTTTTCTTCTTCACCCAACATCTGGAAGCACGTGATCCCCCTTTTCTGTTCAGGAGCTCAAGACATGTGGTCCTGTTCACCATTAAAGCATCTTTCCAAGCAGCCTCCATGTTTCCAGTGTCTTTTTCCCCACTTGGAACTGAACCCAGAAGTTAAAAGCTTCCAACAGTCAAAAGCTGTAACATCAGGTCACACAGCTTTTCACATTGTTCTTTTGATGAAAAATCAGGAAATACCATTTAAAAGTTACACATCTTTCTCCTTCAACCCAACTATTTACCTACAAGTTGAATATCCCTGATAATCATCAGGAAGTCTCTGTGCTATATAGACGTGGCTTGTCTCACCTTTGCTCCTGTTAGTCAGATCTTGCATCTCCACCAACTCTTGCTCTGCCAAACTGCTCTGTTCCTTAATTAGCTGGTGGAAGGAATCATGCACGGCCCCTTCATCATATGGACTTGGGTCTTGGCTGTGGGGAACAGAGAACCAGTCTGCCAAACTATTTAATGAAGAGGATCCCTAAAACAACAGCCTCTAACATCTCACCAATTTCACATGGGATTTAGTTAGCAGTTGGGAATAGGTAGTGACTAAATGGAAGGAGGCAAAACATATTAGAACATTACAGTTCTTATAGCAAACCATAAGAGAGTCTAAGACGCAGACAGAATGCATAACAACCACGTGATCAAACATGGTTTGCAAAAGACTTCCCCTCAGGGCCTTCAGAGCCTTATGTAAGCATCTACTAATGGGCACCCAGGAGATCTACATAATGAGAGTGAAACCAAAGCCTTATATGTTTAAACAATAAACTACAAACAAATAATGAAGTCTTGATTATTACACCTTGGAAAGTAGTATTGTAAGGTAGAGATTAATCTCAGCATCATATGTTTTAGCGCTCTAGTAATTGCATTTTATTGTTCCATTTTTATTTCTAATTTAATTAAACTGTTAACATATTTCCATCCGAATTCTGTAAATCCTTATTACATAGCTGTATACTGTTCTGGTATGTTCTGTCCTAAGTTTGAGGAAATAATGATTATCTACCAATCTAATATTGAGGTAGAATCAAACAATTCCTGTCTCTTCCAGGATTTGTAATATATGAATCCTGTACTTTTGAATTTGCTAAAATTCTACTAATAGTAATTTGCAGATCTTAGTACCATATGGTGCAATAATGTACAAAACATGTTTCATATGTCTTAAGATCAGATCTAAGGCAGCGATACTCAAAACATTTAGAAGCAATGACTAATATTTTCCTAACACTGTAGACTATTCTGAGAATAACTGAAATCATGGTAGGGCAATTTATGCACCACCCACTCATTCCCAAGGATCTACATTGGAGATTATAAATAGTCCTGATAGTACAGAATTCTTGTAGCTCAGGATTGAACTGACTTCCCATATGAGGGGTCCTTGGTGCTCTCTAAGCTTGGTGGGATTTTTTGCAAACATTTCATTACCAAACTAGGTAACATCATCAGTGCATATAAATAGTCCATCAACTTTTTTTTCCCAATGTTGATAATGATTTATATTTGTTACTGGGAACTCCTCTCTCCAGCTTTCATAAACAGGCAACAGAACTCCCGCATACCATGCTTTATGCTAACAAGAATTATATTTTTAGTATTCTGACAATTCAATATAGAAAAAGAAAAGTCTTATTTTCAGGCTTTTGAAAAGGAGTTTTGCTTTGAAACCAATACATGCCAATTTTCAGCTTTGTACGTAATTTGGAAGTATCTCACCATCTGATGACATGCTTTCTTTTTCTAAGGCAGGAATGAATACAGTTCCCATATACTTTTTAAAAATGTGCCTCTTTTTTTTTTAAAAAAAAGAACCACACTCACCTGGCAGGGTCTCCATTCTCAAAGTCCTGAAAGGTGAAAGTCACCGTGTGGGACATTTTGATAAATAACTCCACAAGTAATTTGCTCGCCTCTGCACTTTTCAGTTCCACCACATTGCCAAATGCAGGTTACAGAAAGAATCAATGTCACACGGAGCTGGTTCCATTGAGACGATTCAGGCTCCACATCTTCTAACAAATGGTTCAGACTGTGGTCTAATATCTGGTGTCTTCTTATTCCCTCTTGAGATCGAAGAACAGCAGGCCACAAAACGTTCAAGCCTACACGCCATAAAGAACACAACTTGAGACACACAGAGCTGGTATACTGGGCTCTCCCACCTCCTCCTACTACAAAATTTAGAAAAGTGTGTATCGCAAGAGCTGCCTGGTCCGCTGTGAGCAAATCACACAAAAAGGAAGGAAAACAAGATCGAGACAAAGGTTGCAATTCAGACAATGCAAATACAGCTGCTGGCGCTCAAACTTCATAGTTCCCTGACTTACAGTAGGAAAGCAAATCATTTCTGCAAAGGAAAGCGGAAGCTCCCTTGCACTTACCTGCAGGTGTATCTCTGGCCTTCACTACCAGAAGACATAACATAAAGTTTCTCTTGATTGTCTCAATCCTTGTCAAGCAGCCCAGCTATCACTAAGGGAGATAAGTAACTCTGCATTTCAATACTCCAGGATGGGCTAGGCTTCCAAGGGTTAGTAAAGCTCAGTTCCTGCATTCCTGAGAGGAGAATGTGAGTGAACACCAGCAAATGAAGCAACCAAGCTTCCTGCCTGACAGGAAGTTTGTTTCTACCACTGACTGTGCAGGTTCAGGGGGCTAAAACTCTCAACAGGGCATGAGAAGAATGAAGAAAGGAAGCGAGGTTGTTGCCTATGAAAGATAAAAAAACGGAGCATCCTGTCAGGGGTTAACACCAGGAAACTGTCTGGCTGCTTCCCTGGTTCAGCTCAACAAGAGTTGCAACACGCATTTACTGTATGCAGAAAGGTATTTTGTTTTTCTGTAAAAGACGCTAGTACTTTGCTATACCGATAGCAAAGAACTTCATGGCATCCTTGCTTTTTGAAATTATAAACTTGTGGTTGAAGTATAAGGTCACAACATACTCTATTCCTGGGGAAGTGATTAAGTAATTATCTTGACCAGGACAGCTCTTGACTGGAGGGGGGAGAAAAACACTTCTGCTTTTCAGTCTGAACTCTCTCACATTATGTATCATTCCCTTTAAGAAAGGTTCCATACTGTGGCTGTTGAGATGTCTGGATTTTTGGAGATCTTAGGACCTTGTCATGCAGAGTGGGGCAAAATAAAACTTCACTAAAATGGCAAGAAAAAGACAGCAGCAAACCAGCCTTGACCTGTTTTAATTTAAAAAAATGTGATTTTAAGTGGAGCTTGCAACAACATGTTACATATTTTTTTATCTTCTGATACAAGGACAAGGATGGTCCAACCCAGAAGTCGAACATGGACTATCTGACGTCTTTGTTCCAGCCTGATAAAGACAGAATCCAAACTTCTGAAGGAACTCAAGAGTGCTGTGAAACACAAATCCTTGAGCCTTGTTATGTATTCTCACCTCCCCTCTTGCAAAAATTGGAAGCCTTTGTCCAGCTTAGTCACAGCTTCAGGGCAAAGATTGTTGTGAAATAGCAGCTTTCAGGGCTTTGTAGAGCCTTAATCTTTTCCTGACCCCAAAATACACAAGGGGCAAACAACGCTAGAGAGAGAGTCACAGCTTTGGGGAACTATGGGTGTGGCAACAAATGAACAGTTGCTGGAAATTTAGCTTACCTAACAGCTGCTGTTTTAATATTTTCAGAAAATCCTGAACCTGAGCTACTATCATGTTTCCCCAAAAATAAGACATGGTCTTATTTTCTTTTGACCCCCAAAATAAGCACTTGGCCTTATTTTCAGGGAGATCTTATTATTTTTGAGGTGCAGGAGGCAGTGAACATTGTCACCTCATGGCTGCTGCTGTGTTGCAATATTTTTGGGGAAGGTTTATTTTCAGGGGAAGGCTTATTTTAGCGTATTCGCTCAAAAGCCCGATTGAGCTTATTATGCAGGGAGGTCTTATTTTCAGGAAAACAGGGTACTTCTTGATATTCCACACTTCTAACATATTGGGCCTTAGCTAGGCAACCTTTGTCATCCTTGCTGAACAAATGAGGCAGCAGCAAAATTCTGGAACTTTATTTCTTTCCTGGAGTTGATGACTCTCTGAGTCCTCTTGTATGAAGGAAAGCATCCAGTACAGAATGAGCCAAACAGAAATTTCCCTAGTACTGGCTGGGGAATTCTGGGAATTGAAGTCTACAAGTCTTAAAGTTGCCAAGGCTGAATACCCCTGCTCTATATGGAATGTCTTTTCACATCCAGGAGATGGCAGGAACATCCCTGCTCATCTCTCAAAGCAAGGAAAGCATCCCTTTCTGAACAGAATAACAGAGTTGGAAGGGACCTTGGAGGACTTCTAGTCCAACCCCCTGCTCAGGCAGGAAACCCTCTACCATTTCAGATAAAATGGTTGTTCAATCTCTTCTTAAAAACTTCCAGCATTGGAGCATTCACAACTTCTGGAGGCAAGTTGTTCCACTAATTAGTTGTTCTCGCTGTCAAGTCATTTTTTAGTTTTAGGTTGCTTCTCTCCTTGATTGGTTTTCATCTATTGCTTCTTGTTCTGCCTTCAGATGCTTTGGAGAACAGGTTGAGAATAGTTCTTTGTGGTTCTTTGTAGCAACCAGTTAAGATATTGGAACACTCTTCATGACAAAGGAAAACAATTCCCTCCCATAACTAGTTGTGGCAGAAAAAAAGACTTGGGGAGAATGAATTGTCTCTCAACAAATTTTGGTTTGCCAGGAAGTTTGGGGAACAGAAAGACTAACGGACCAGGTAAGGTATATTCCTGTTCAAACCATTAATCATCTCCACTTCTTTATTTTCCTAGCTATCAGCTGGTTTATTCTGCTATTATGACCTCCTTGGGTTTTTCTGAGAAACGTCTTGGTCAATGTTTCTCAATGTTAGCAACTTTAAGATGACTGGATTTCCACTCCCAGGATTCTCCAGCCACCATACTGGGTAGGGATTTCTTTGGAGTTTGAGCCCTCACTTGATTGGTGGTTTCACTTAACCAAAGATTCAGCATACTCTGGTACCGGTTTTTCTGCAATGTTCCATGGCACTGTCTTTAGCTTGTTTTCAACCCATGAGTGAGACAGTCTTAAGTCACCTTTAGCTGTACTTGGTTAAATTAGTACTTTTCTGCTTATTATGACATTGCTAGGGGCAGTCTGTATAATTTTCTGCTGAGTCAAGGATGTCCAGGAGCACCTCAACTCAACACTAATAGCAATAGAGAAAACCCTTTCTTTAAAAAAAAATCATGTGCACCTCCCTCAATGGTGCCACTCACCATTTTTATTTAACAGCTTTTATGCAAACACAGTTGCAGCTAGATACTGGCACTTTTCTTTGCAGCACCTCAATTTCCATGTATTGTTTTAAATTAAGTAGGATATAAACCAGTAGCATAATCTATTTTTTTGCCTACCAGTTCTGTGGGTGTAGTTTGGTAGGGGGTTCATGTGACTGGGTGGGCCTGGCCAACTTTTTTTCACTTTTTAAAGCATTATTTTCCTGCCTATTCGCCCAAACCGGCAGGAAAAAATGCTTTAAAAAGCAAAAGAAAAGCTTCCCACGATCGCGCGGCTCACAGCTGTGCCACACGATCCTCGGAAGCTTTTTTTTTACTACCGGTTTGCAGAACCAGGGACAACCATCACCACCAGTTCGGCTGAACCAGGAGGATTTGACTCCTGGTATAAAAAATTGTCAGATGGATAGGGAACCTGGAGGGTGCCAAGGGAGTTGCCTACTTCTGCTCTAAAATACTTCATGTTTGATATGAGGAGCGTTGGGTTCTTCTTTTTTATGAAAGTTCAATTTATAACCCGTTACCCCAGCAGACCCATTATGCAGATTAGCATGACATAGGGATTACACATAAATGTCAAGCTTTATGTTCTTTCACTTCTACAGAATGCAAGGAGCCAGCTGCTGCGTAAATGATATGCATGAAATGCATTGGCTTGCCCGTCATGGCTGCCCGCCTTTCCAATGAATTAGAAGCCCTTTGTCCTGCTTTGGCATCAATTCAACTGACTAGCAAGACTTTTATCACTGTCTAAGCCATTCAAGGCGATGTGTATACTTTCTTCAGTCTGATGTGGAGGGTGGCCCTTGATCACTCAGGTGGCCCTTGATCTGCACAATAATAATTATCTGTACTTTCCCCATTTCAATAGTATTTATTTGTTTTCTCTCTTAGAAACCCAGACTGGATTGATTTGCTCAGTTGAGAAACAAATTACAACTGACGATCTTTGGCAGCATTTACACCAGTTGATGTAGCCCAAATCTCAATGAATTTTGGATCATTTGTTGGTAGCCACACAAGGGAAGAATTTATAATTGGCATGGTCACTGCTGAGTTCTAAAGAGCCAATCAGGATTTGTCCAGCCAGCCCATTGCCCTAGGGTCATTCTCTCTTTCACGTGTATATTAGTGGTGGGATTCAAAAAATTCAAAACTTTTTACTACCAGTTCTGTGGACCTGGCTTGGTAGGCGTTGTGTGGCTTGGAGATTTTACAGTATCCTTCCCCTGCCACGCCCACCAAGCCAGATATTCCCACCCCACTCCAGGGAAGGATACCGTAAAATCCCCATTTCCTCCTCACTCCAGGGGAATGTTACTGCAAAATCCCCATTTCCTCCCAATCAGCTGGGACTCGGGAGGCAGAGAATAGATGGGAGCGAGGTCAGTTAGAGGTGATATTTACCAGTTCTTCGAACTACTCAAAATTTCCACTACCAGTTCTCCAGAACTGGTCAGAACCTGCTGAATACCACCTCTGGTGTACGTACGCACATAACAAAAATAGTGTGCAGGTACAAGAGAATGAGTTAAGGGAAACTAAATGTATTGTTCAGAAAGATTATATTTTCATAAATTTATTCCACAGTGCATATATTGTGTGGTGAAACAAAAATGTTTTAACTCCCGTAGAATAACCCGACTTCAGTTCTATATTTTTGCAAGTATCTATGGTATTACCCAGAGGAATTCATAATCATACAGCACAGTTGCAGAGGAAAGGAGAGAAGGTGCAAACGTTAACACCCAACAAACTGGCTTCCAGCAGAAAGCTGGGAAATGACCTCGCAGGAGGTTGTCTCTTCTTAATTCTGCCAATTTCTCTGGCAGCCCAGTGCTATATCCATCAAAGATAAACGTAGGAAAAATGGGTGTATCTCTAATGCATTTGGTAGCTCATTCCTCAAAATAAAAATTACAGCCTGGTTACTTACCAACACAAGGCTGTCCAAAGGCCACCTTAGCTCCTGAAATCTGTCATAGTCCCAAAGTAAAACACTGCCTCCGTCAAGAGCATCCTATTCCACTGGCTGATGGCAATCCTCCTTTACATTCTCTCATTCATGCAGCTTGGAAAGAATGGACAGGCTGCATAATCAAGGGTTTTTGCTCCCACTGTGCCAAGCAGTCCAGGCTGCTGTCTCATCTTCCACCCTCCCTTTTCTCTGGGCATATTCTTGGCAGCCACCTCCTTAAAATGAGCTGACTGATACATCGGGGCATCCCAAAAGGGTTAAGAAAGAAAAATCATTTTTCCAACAACTACTCATGTTCCTATTGAAGATATCAGCGTAGTTATCTAGCAGCAAGATTATTACAATCTCTGGTGTTTAAACCTGATCAGGACCTTAGCATTTTTAAATTTTTCTTCAAAATGCTCCTCTGGAGGGAATGATGAAAAAAGTGAAGCAAACCTAATCCTACAAAACACACTTATTCCAAAAGGCGACAGGCTCATTTTTATTATAAGTACATTTTAAAGTCCAGAAATGTCAGTGCTGGGGATTCTGCAGAGTTTTACATCCCCCCCTTCCCCCATCATAATAGACCTACAAGATCTATATTTAGCAAGAAGCACCACTTCTTTTTGAACTTCTTACTAGGAGTAAATTATGCAGTATGTGGACTGTAATAAGTGATATTTTATCATAAAGAAGCAGCCCTCGTTTTCCCAGGGAGACCTGCATGTTAAAATCTTGCCTCTTTTGATTTACCTCTACATTATTATAGCTACTGCTTCTATTGCCCCTTTCAGATTTTCAAAAGGTAGAAAAGATGTACTGTTTTTAAAACCAAAACCCTGCCTGATTTGAATCAAATACCTCAGGATCCTACAATTAAATAATCAATTTTAAGATTCTCTCCAGGGACAAATAGCAAATACTTTTGTGTTTGTGTTTGTTTGGGGTTTGGAATGTATTAGAAAGAAAGAAAAAGCATTTTTAGTGCATTTATTTATATTACACTTTGTCTATGTTCGGCCCCTCCAGGACCAGGTCTTCACATTTCTACAAGAAGTTCGTGGGTGTGAGAAAGAAACACGGAGGTCATTTACTGCACGCAGAAATTCTTGTAGCCGCGTCCCTCGAGTGATTTTCCCGCCTACGGCAAATCCTAAGCTGGACAATGGAATTTCTGAGATCCAGGATAGCGATCGCAATAACGGAAATCACATTCAGACCCAACTTGCAACCCACAGACACCCCTTCCCCACGATTTATTACAAATAAACAATTGTAAAACGTGCGAGAAAAAGTAAGACCTTACAAAATAAAGAACACGGAGCCTTTTTACAACTCCCGGAATCACGGCATAGCCCGGCGGTTACGTCAGGTTATCTTTTTCACTCACCTTGTGAGTTATTCCTCCAGGTTTAATCGGGTTAAAGGGCTCCTCTTCACACCAAGAAAACTTTTTTTTTCTCCAAAGGAAACCCCAGTCCCAGCGGCTAGAACACACCCTGAGTTTCACCTGAACAACAAAGGACTCTGGGAGCTGTAGTTCTTTTTTTTCCCCCTGAAGCACCTACTGGAGCAGGAAAGGTGCTTTTAGGTTTGCTTTAAGTTCTACACAACTGAAAGGGAAAACTGCTTGCGAGAAGAAAAAAGTTTCCTCTGTACAAATGATATCCAGTGAGACCAACTACTCTTATCAGGAAGCTTCTATAACTTCTAAGTGAATGCTTTTCAAGGTGGTAAGTTTTAGATGTGTGGGCTTCAACCCCTTGCTAACCCGGAAATTCTGGGAGTTGAAGTCCACACATCTTGCCAAGTTTGAAAAACCGAAGTCATCAAAGCCATCTTTTCTCGTAGTGGTCTTCTCTTTTCTAGCGACTTCTTTCCAGCTCCTTGGTATGGGCAGAAGGACCAGTCAGAATGGGCATTGGTTTAGTATAGAGAGCAGGAGCCCATACATCAGAGAGGGAGGACAAGATGGGTTAAATATTATAATGTTACATATAAATATTTCCCCTCTTTAGAATGAGAAAAAAAGAATTATTTAAAATATTTGATTTGAGTGGTTCTTAGCAGAAGAGTAAGAGGGGCACTTTCTAAGACATTCACAGAGAAGTTTGAATTATGAGAAGTGATGTATTGCCTCCTTTAAAAAAGGCCCTGTAAGCAGATATCTCTCCTCCCACCTTTTTTCCCCTTCCTATACTAGACTGCTTACAGGGAAACTCCTTGCATACAGTAGTTGATGTCTCCTGGAAATGGATCCATATAAATTAATTTTGAGCTGAGCTTGATTCCTGGTATCTTCACAGAAATAGCTATGTAGCTTCTTGGCAACAATAAACGATGGCTTGCACTGGCTTTCTTCTGGGATTTTTTTTTTCAATTTCCCAAGCTAGGCTACAGACATGGTATTCCCTGGAGGTCTCCTTGTCAATTCCCAAATCTGCTTAGACACTATCAGTCAGGTCATTATAATAATTAACATTCTGCAGAACTCCTAAGACTGTCACTGCCTATGATCTTTTACCTTTAAGAAAGTTTGCAGGACTCAGGCCAGTTAAGCTCTGCTTGAAAATAAAAGTAACACTGGAATATGTAGTACAGTCCGTAAACTTCTATAAAATTTATTTAGTATATATAGAAAATCAGATGGACCTGGACACTAAGGAAATATTGAACCCAAAGACAATGGAAGCAGAAAACAGGATGGAGGTAAAAACAGACCAACTACCTGGATGATTTAACACTCAGTGCAGGTAAGATATTGCAATAGTGTATATACTACTTTAAAAACAGGCCTGGGGCTAATGAGCTTTTGTCCCCTCTCGAATGGTATGATTGCTGTGTGCTTTTAAATTGTGGTACTGTTTTGTTTCGTGCTTTTTTCTTTCCCTTATTTGTAACCCCCCCCCCCTTGACTTGGATTGTAAGCCACCCTTACAATCAATACAACTTATAGCTGACAGTTAGAGATCAGGAAGATGTATGGTTATGCTAATTTTGTTATTTTTACTTCTAAAAAGTGTGACTGTATAAAACCATTCTTCCCAAAAATGGCATTCATTGCGAAGCAAAACTGCTGAGCATCAAACCAAAATAGCAAATTTCCTTCTAATCTGGTAATTACAATGATCCTGTGATTTATGTTTATGATAGCAAACTCTTCAGAAGAAAATCATGTTTATTGTTTTCCTTCTTATTTAAAATCATGGTTGGCAAATCTTAAGTTTTTGTTCCTCCAAGGAAGATATCAGGAATATTTTAATTGGGTGTAAAACATAGAATGGCAGGGTGAGGAAGAGAAGAGAAAAACAATAATATGCTTCATAGTTACTGTTTAAATACTTCCACATGTCTACTAAGGGTGTGGGAGATGTAACAGGGGTAGTGTCAAGGTCTAAAATTAATATGCCTAACTATAGCCAATATCCGTGTTATACTAGATTAATCAAAATGCACTTATGAATTAAAGGCTGGCAACTGTAAACTGAAATATTCTTTAGATGACCTCAGCTATGTGATGATTGGGTGAAGGGCTTCCATGCATGCAACATCTAAACTCATTGTAGACATTTTTTGTGAAGGCAAAGTAGAGGGGTAATATTTAAGTGTAATTGTAATGTAGAGATAAAATATATTGTTTTGCATGGTAGACTGATTTATTCTAATCCATATTTTTTTAAAAAAAGTTTCTTGAAAAGCTTTAAAAAAAAGGAAGCGTCTTTCTTATAAAACAACACGTATAATTTCAGTATGCCGTTAAACATTTAATGACATATAGATTATGTTTGCATAATACACTTGCCCATAGTTAGTTTTACTTAAGCCAATTTTTGGTTCGTGTTCTTTTTTAATTTACTGAATAAATGCTTCAATATCAGGTGGGAAAGACCACACAAGATGATGTTATTAAACTGATTTGTTGCTAAACAGCCTATTCACACCAATCTTTTGAACTAATAGTTAGCACCTGTTTACAGTTAGATACAAAATAATGGAATTCAAGGAGGGTTGGACTTAAATCACTTGTGCCTATAGAATAATAGAATTGGAAGGGAACTTGGAGGACTTCCAGCCAACCCCCTGATCAAACAAAAGACCCTATACCACTCCAGACTGTCTGATCCCTTCTTAAAAATTCTCCTAGTGGAGCACCCACAACTTCTGGAGGCAAGCAATTTCACTGATTAATTGTTCTGTCAGGAAATGTCTTCTTATTTCTAGGTTGGATCTCTTCTTCATAAATTTCCATCCATTGCTTCTTCCTGCCTCCAGGTGATTAGGAGAATACATTGACTCCCTCTTCTTTGTGGCAGCCCCTTAGATATTAGAACAATTGCTATCATGTCAACCTAGTCCCCTAACACCTTCAGTAAACTAGACCTATATAGTTCCTGCAATTGTTCTTCGTATGTTTTAGCCTCCAGTCCCCAGACATCTTTGCTGCTCTTCTCTGCATTTTTTCTAGAGTCTCAACATCTTTTTTTGCATTGTGGCAACCAAAATCAGATGCAGTATTCCAAGCATAGTCTTACCAAGGCATTATAAAGCAGTACTAACACTTCGTGTGATCTTGATTCTATCTCTGTTAATGCAGTTTAGGACCACATTGACTTTTTTGATGGCTGAATACACTGCTGGCTCATATTTAAATTGTTTTCCACCAGGAGTCCTAGATCTCTCTTACATTACTGCTATTGAAACAGGTACCACCTATTCTATACCTGTGCATTTGGGTTTTCTTGCCTAAATGTAGAACCTTGCTTTTTTCACCATTGAATCTCATGTTGTTAGGTAGGGTCCAGTATTCAAGTCTATCATGATCCTTCTAAATCTTGAGTTTAGTTAGCAAAGGCAGCTTCAGGAGGGCGTCAATTATAATCTTCCAGTTTGGGAAAGGCTTTCTGGATGAAATTAAAAAAAGCAACTGGAAATCATTTTTCAGCTGCACAAATAGATAAGACTGGGCAATGTTTGAGGAGAGGAGGGTTGTAAATCAGCCTTTTACTTCCTGGATGAGCACAGAAGACTCTCTCATGACATTATGACATCAGCCAAAGGAAGTGAGAAATGTTCCCTTCTCTCCTTCTTAAAAATGCCCATCCCAGCCCTGGTATAAAAAAGTCAGAGCTCATGAGCAAAGAGTGCTATTATTTCTACCAAAGTGAAACCAGCATGCTGCAAAGCAAAACATTGGCCTCTAGTCATCTTTTTCCAATAATGAAATAAAAATAGCAGATGTTATAACTATTTTTTCTGTTTTTTTAAATGTGTTTACAGGATCATTACAAAAAATTAAACTATAGTGTTGGAGGAAATGTCCATCTGTGTTCACTTCCAAGTGGGGAAAAAGACACTGGAAACATGGAGGCTGCTTGGAAAGATGGTTTAATGGTGAACAGGATCACATGGCTTGAGTTCCTGAACAGAAAAGGGGGATCACATGCTTCCAGATGTTGGCTGAAAAAGAAAAGAAGCAGAGATGCTGATAGACCCTGGTTTTATGCCCTCTCTGGCCTTTGATCTTGATCTTGTATTGGTTGTCAGACTCCCATGGGGCCATGCAGGGACAACTCTTTAGGTTGTGCTTTTGAGTCCAAGTTTGGTTGAGCATTGCTTCTTTCTGGATGCCTTGTGGTGTTTCTGTGGAAGACTAATCCTACCTTTGTTATGTAGAGTAGACTAGCTCAGGCTTGAGGTGGCTGCTATTAAGAGTGAGTCTGCTTTCTGCCTAAAAACATGTTTCTCCATTTCTGATCCAGGAAAATATAATTTTATGCCTTTTTCAATATTTCCTAGGATATTTCATTTTTCTAGGAAAGGGGTGGGTGCTAACTTCCTACAATAGGTTGATAACAGGATCTTGGGAGGCTAGAATACAAGGAAGTTAGGGAAATTTGCCTTTTGGTCACACCAGTCAATGGAAATCATTTTGTGAATGGACCAGTTTTCATGACAACCCTTTTCCCTTTTGTTTCTTTTAATCCACATGACGTGCTCTTAAAATGTAATATGTGTCCTTTGAACAAACAAATTGGGAATCTCTGTTATATAGTAGTAGGCAAGCTGTTGCTTTAAAGATGTTGTTGAATTACAACAGCTTTCACGATTGGCTTTGCTAGTTTGAACAACATCAGTAGGACAATAAGTTGCCCATCCTTGTCTAATAGTATCTACACACAGGAGTAATAATCTTTAAACCATTGATCAAGCTGGTGTGTAAGGCAAGGGAGACCTCTAGAGGCTGCCTATGTACAAAAATTATTAAAAACAACGAATGCCAAACTTTCTTTTGTGTTGGAACAGTCACTTTAAAATTATGCGTCAAGCATCTCTCAAATCGATTATTCTTTTTTTATTTTTTTTAATTGAACAAAAAGACAAAAAAAGAATCATCCTTCATTACATCTTGTAGAAAGCGTGTCGATTGGTTACAGATAACTTTTGTGCATTTCTTCCACAGTCATTACTTATAGTTCATATTAGATTATACACTTTAAGTCAAAAATCTTTGTATATCTTACTATCAATGTACCACTATTCTCATTTGACTACAATTATTTGAGCATGCTTTTACCTCAAATCATTCATACTTAAAGACACAACCACATAATGGCATTCATTAGCTATTTCAAAAAATCCTCCAATAACATGACACCTTTATAGCATCTTTTAAGTAAAAGTCAATTAATAAAGTTTCTAAGCCTATCCCCCCTTTTTTTCCAACTCACTGGCTAAAATTTATATCCAAGTTACTTTAGCCAATACTTTAGCATGTATATATTGTTAAACAATGTCCATTAACATTTCCTTGTTATTATAATTGGCTAAAAATCATTTACTATTTATGCCCCATCTCCTCTCATCAGGGCCCCCACCAAAAAAAAAACCCCAAACCACCTTACACCTTTATAACAAGATCTAAATGAAAATGTGTTAATAAAATTTATAGGTCTTTTTCCCAAGTCACAATTTACAATTTATATCCAAGTTTCTTTTACTAAATTGTCAATATATGTATATATCATTACGCTATATCCATTATCATTTCATTGTTATTATTTATAGTTAATTAATTGTTAGCGAGTAAACAATCTAAAACAATCTAGGAGTTACAAAATTCCTACTTATTAATCACCAATAATAATAAAAACCAATTTTTTATTATGAACTTTCATTGTCAACCTGTATCTTTCCAGTAACAAAACAGTTTTATCTCTCTTGCCAATTGTGGAGTCAGTCTTCTTTTTATTTCCTTTATAAGGTTTTTACAGGCTTCTCTCTGCACTTTGTTGCTTGAAGGGTCTCTCAGCTAATCTCCTTGCCCACCACAGTTGCTACTAAAGTTAACTTATCTTTGTTTGTCAATCTTGCTTCTGAAAAAATTTCTCTTATGTCTATCATCATTAATATTTTTTTTTCTCTTCTGTGTCTTGTAATTTGGGGTAGAGCTCAAATTTGTCAAATTCCCTTTTCCACATTCCCTTTCCATTTTCACCCACATTTGCTCCATTAATAAATTCATCTATTGTCTTATCTTCTATATCTTCATTCTCCCCTTTAATTTTGGGGGCTCCAACCCCATCATCTTTTGCTGTGAGGAAGACTAGTCTTTCCAGCTTCTTCTCAATTTTCCCATATCCTTCCAATAGATTTTGAATTCCAGCCAAGATATTTTGGAATTTTAAGGTTTCCTCATCTAAGTGACCCATGTTTCCAACTCACAGGCTCTTGGTTTCTAACACAGCATCTTAACCACTATACCAAACTGGCTCGCTTCGTATCTTCACTGGGGAATTGAGTCAGTAGGAAATATGGTTTAGAGATAACTGCATCATAGAGGCTAAAAAGGCACGGCAGAGACCAACTTTACCAAGTTGTCTTTTAATAAATTGGTGTTCTGTGACTAGCCAGTCCCACTGTAACAATCATTTTCTGAATCTTTCCCTCTAGAAACTCTTTTTGATAAGATATTCTCAAAATTACATATAAGCTAACCAGCTCAAAAATGTTGGAAATTCTGGTTTTGACAGAGATTAGAGAAATGCATCTGGAATGCTGAAAAGGGATTTGTGAAGTGGCTTAAGATAAAACAGGGAATTGTCCTTGGTTTTCTAATCTGTCCATAAAATTATACAACTCTGTCTCAAATATTAATTTGAAGCAGACCTAAGGGAATGTGTCCCTTGTGCTAATAATAAATTCTAATCTTCACATGGATCTTATGTCATTTCCTTGTAAGCATGTTTTGCAAAATCAGATGCTCTTAATTAGTCATTGGGCCAACAAAAGGAGAATTAGGATTTATAAGAATAATAAAGAATAATTCTGGTTTCTTGGAGGATGCTTTCCAGGATGACAAGAGGTTATGCTTATTGTTCTGGTATTTTTGTGAAGGTGTATGATCATATAAGTTTTTAAAAGTATGTAGCCATTGTATACCTAAAGCTTTTGAATAAACAGCTCCATTGAACTAAAAATAGATGACCGTCTTACTCTAGGCCAGTGATGGGCAACCTTTTTGGCGTGGTGTGTCAAAAATCGGCAAAAAATCGAGCATAACTCGCGTTGTGTGTCACTTCGACAAAAACATATTTTTGCGCAATTTATAGTTTAAACTACAAAAATGTATAATTGCAATATATAATTGTATTTAATAAACCAAAAACAAATTATTTAACATACCTGCTTAGTAACTTCTTTGTTAAGCGCTTTTGCATGCTGAGCTATGGAGTGAGCAATGCTCAAACTTGCAGAGTTTAAATTTGTAGAGCCTTTCATAAATTTAAGGATGGAGTTAGATTGGCTCTTATAAAGGTGTAGCTTCCTGGAAATGTATTCCCTCCTTTCATCCTCACTTTTTTCCAAGAGCTGGGAATGATTAGTTTCAAAATGTCTATTTATATTCCACGTTCTGCTTACTACCGTTTCAGTACATAGAACGCAAAATGATCTGCCATTTTTTTCTATAATGCCATACATCTCGCTCCATGTCTCTTGAAAGGGTCGGCCACTGCCACTACCATTCCCTTTACTTAACCTTTGTTTTTTATTTTTTGGGTGCTCCATCAGTGGGCCAGTGACAGCAGATAGAATTATAGATAGCCAATTAGGGGTTAACTAGCCTAACAAGCTAACACAACCTCCCCCTCACTTATCTCAGTTATTGTGGGCCATTACAAGTCCATGGCACCCCAATAGTTGCTGCTAATGGCGCTCACAGTTCCCGTTGGCACTCCGCTGTTCCCTGCTGTGGTGCGGTCGTAACCGACAGTCCCAGGAGTAGACTCTCTGTGCCGGCCTGACTGGAGAGAGGTGCGCACTGTTCCCGCGCTCCTCTCCTGCGGGTCCTCCCTCGCTGCGCTGATGACGTGTGTGCGCACGGCACGCACGCCTTACCAGCAGCCCCTGCGCTCAGAAAGGGGCGGTGGCGATACAGTAAGTGAGTGTGGGCGGGGGAGATCACATGTCCCGCCCCCCCCGTTCCTCCAGCACAGATTCTTTCATCCTCGGCGGCCGTGCAGGAGCCGAGGATGAATCGCATGAAATCCTGTGCGTGTCACCCCAAATGGCTACGCGTGTCAGCACTGACACGCGTGTCATAGGTTCACCATCACTGCTCTAGGCAGATAGTCCTAGCAGAGCCATTTAGCAGTTAATTGAACATTTTTCTTGTACTGTATCCTCTTGCTATTAAGGGCTTCTGCTTTCTACTTCATTCTCTAAGAGTTCCCTGGTAGGCCCAACCTTTATATTTAATCAGAATAAGGATCAGAGTGAGGCTGTAAGTGGCTGTGCCCAAATTTGGGCCAAAAGTGTGTTTCCTCCCTATGTTTTGATCCCTCCCATCCCTGGGAACCAAAAATCCTTAATGAGCCAAGGTGGCGCAGTGGTTAAATGCAGCACTGCAGGCTACTGCTAGATCAGCAGTTCAGCGGTTCAAATCTCACCGGCTCAGGGTTGACTCAGCCTTCCATCCTTCCGAGGTGGGTAAAATGAGGACCCAGATTGTTGGGGGCAATATGCTGACTCTCTGTAAACCGCTTAGAGAGGGCTGAAAGCCCTATGAAGCGGTATATAAGTCTACTGCTATTGCTATTGCTATTGCTATCTCTGGATCTGGTGATTCTTACTAAACCATGAATATTGGGATTTGGGAAATATTGGAGTCTGACTTTAGTAAGAAAAGCTAATGCACTGAAACTGTAGTAAATCAGGAATGTAATATACATCACCTTCATATGTTGTTATATTGTGTGAAACAGGATGCATTCATTTCACAAGAAGTGAGCGTTTTGCATTTTATCTACGTAAAGAGGGACAAGACATTATTTTATGTCCTGGGTACCAAAATAACGTTCAGAAGTAGCTCAGACAAATGCTTCCTGGATTTACTGTCATTTTAGGGGATGCAGGAGGCAGGCATTCAGTTACCACTCTTACCCTGTGCATTATTTCCTTATTTCACTTACTCATTTTCATTGTTTCTGATATCTAAAATGAAAGGACTACTTTTACAAATTTTGTTAAGTGTTGGTAGCTTTTCTCAAAGGACTTTGGGATGATATAGCTTCCTGACTATATTGGTCTATGTCTTCATTATCAGTGCTTCTCATAGTTAAGGCAAAATATCATAAACAATTCTAACTAAATGTAGAATTCTGGTTTCCTTGATTGTTGGTCTATCAGAATATAAATTAGGCAAATGTGCCTTTTATTTACGGATATGCACATTACTCCTTTGGACCTGTTAGGGAAAATATCCTTATCTGGCCATCCGGTCGAGTGTACAACAATAACATAGATCATAAGAACAACAGTATTTGTCTCATCCTGCATTCTGTTTCTAAAGTGAGAACTCTATATCTGCGAGAAGGCCATCCCACTTTGCCTCCCCAGCAACTGGATGGTTGAATGTTTAACCTTTGTTACTAACAAATATAGATAAGACATAACTTATCTGATATGATGTTGCTAGCCCTTTTAAAGCCGTTTGCTGATGGCTTTTGCCGCGTTGTACGTTAGTAGATTTCATTGTCTAACTATGCACAGTGTGTGAAGAAATACTTGGTTGTGTTTTTTTGGAGGGGGGAGAGGAGACAATCTCCCATAATTCTTTTTCATCATATGAACACAATTCCAGAATTATTAAAGAGGTGTCTATCTACTGTCTTCACATCCCATAGAATTTTACATTCCAATTGTTTGACATTAAACTGTTTTTCCATAATAATATAAACAAATCATTTCTATTAAGGTCTATCAAACTAATCTATAATACCACAAGTCCATAAAATTAATTTGAAAAAATAAATAAAATTTATTTTTATTAATAAATAAAATCAATGAACTTTACTATTTTTTATGCCTTAAACTCTTTCATTTCACTATCTATTCAGTGGGGGAAGTAAAAAGAAAAAATAGAGGAACTACTGGTGTTAGTGTGACAGTTTCTCTTTCACGTCTCGCAGCATTGGCTTTGCGGTTTACATTTCCCTGACACAGGCGAACAGACAAAGCATTACAGACTCAAGAGGCAACACGTACAGTGAGCAATCCTGTAATTTTGCAGAAGCATGTTGGATGAGATGCATTAATATCCACCGTGGAATTGATGATACCTATGATGGGAAGACGTTTTGTTTTGACATATATTTAATATAATGGTTTAATGGTTCGTTTTTTTCTTGTTAATGTGAAATTTGTGTGCCTAGGAAAAGTGATATTTAGTGACAAAAAGTAGAGTTCCGGTGGAATTCCCCTAAACATGGTGTAAAAAATCCCCGAGAAAAAAAGGAAAGAAGCTGGTAAGAGCGCAATGATCAAGCAAGAAAATGTATTTTTTTCTCAGGAGAACAGAACCCACAAAATAGTATATCCGAACTAGGGAAGGTAGAAGATTATCCTGATCTATAAACATGAAGCTGGAAAAACCTTACTGATCAGAGCACAGACCAACTCTTCGATCCACTGCATCATATTTATGACTCACATAACACAACTCACAATAGGTGTTTTATTTAATGAATCACATGTATTAGATTTCTAGAGTCCTGCATAATTATAATGGATCTAAAACACTTTTATCAGTTGCAATAGATTGAACTCTAAACTGATTCCAACAAAACTCAGGACTTCGTGGGAATAGAAAACACCACGTAAATTCGAGGTCTTCATTGCTGATCCTTATTTTGCCTCTGAAACCTCTGTTTCAAGTCACTGAAGGCCCCTGAGTGCCCCTAAGGGCGTGATGGAGACCCTATGGCACGCCTTCCAAAGGTGGCACACGGAGCTCTCTCTACAGGCATGTGAGCTGTCACCCCAGCTCAGTGCCACAGCATATGCACGTGTGCCTCCCGCCAGCCGGCTGATCTTTGGGTCTCTGCTGTGCATGCGGGAGATGCATGAGCATACACGAGGGGGATGGGGAGAGCAGCACGCCCTCCTGCCGCCCATTTTTGGTCCCAGGAGGCTTCAGGGAGGACTGCTAGGCCCAAAACTGGCTGGGGGGGGCATGCACATGCGTGGAAGAGCGGGGGGTGCAAGGAGGGTGTCACATGCACGGGGGAGCAGGGCAAGCGAGGTGTGTCACATGCACATTGCACTATGGGTGTGGGCACATGCACGCATGCTGTTGCACATGCACACCTTCGGCTCGCAAGGACAAAAAGGTTATCCATCACTGCTCTAAGGTGATGAGAACCAAAGGATCACAGCTTTTACATACCTTAAGGTGGCCTTCAGCAGTATCATTGGTAAGAAAAACATTGTTTCAATACTAGTACAGCTAACAGTGACTCATGAAAAGGGGCCACGATGAAAGCCACGTCATAGGAATGAGGAAGAAAAAATATGCCCGGGCATGTTTGTGAGGGTTGGATGCAAGTGGGGGAAGGCTGTAAATTATATAATTTAATTCAAATGAATCAAAATAACTTCTGTGGAGTTTGGAAAAATAGGTGTATTTCAGATTAGATAACACTAGAAATCAAGATAAATGTATCTTGTGAGATTAAAGGTGTTACCATTGCTCAGGATTTAACTACTTGCTACATGCTCAGTATTTTCCCTTTGTTGCATTTAACATTAAAGAAAATTTCTTCAATAAGAATTGATTTGTTTCCTTTGTCATAAAGGGAGCTGATGCCTTGGTCTGAATTATGTCATTCAGGCCAATAGGTTTTGCTGGAAATTCTCCACCCGTGAATACAGTACCCACTTCAGCAAAAGAGGAACTATTCCCAATCTGTATCCTGATTGCTATTCCTTCAATGTAACAAGCAGTTTATACAACATATTTAATTTATTCAATATGGGTGCTACTCATCTCCCACTGTTTCCACGCAGCTCACAACAGAATAATATAAAAACAATATTCTGTAGAGATTCTCAGTCATCCAGGTCAGGTTGTCCCAAAGATACTTTTTTTCAGAAGGCAACTGCACTTTTCTTGTTTTTCGCTTCTCATCCAAGAGCCTTCTTCAACTCTGATAAGATAGTGGGCCCTGTCAGAGCTGAAGAAACTTCTTGGATGAGAAGCGAAACATCTTCAAAGAAAAAAACAAGAAAAGTACAGTTGCCTCCTGAAAAAAAGCACCCTTGGGACATAAAAACAATATACAAAAAATAACCGGAGTAGCCCAAAAGATAACTACAAAATAATTATGTGAAGGCATAAACAACAAAGCCAACATAAAATGTGGCAAGCAGAGGAATCCCACCCACCTTACTATCTGTATAGGTTTTTCAATGCCTTCCAAAATATCTTCAGAGTACGAGATGCAGGGATCTAGGGTGGATCTAATTCCAGAGGGAAGATACCACTGAGATAAAATTTCCCAGCTTCAGAAGATGACACTGTTTAATTGAGGGGCTTTGGAGCATGTCAACCCTTCCAGATCAGACACAGGATGGACAGAAATCATGAGGCAGCAGGTGGCCCTTCAAATAGTAGCCCTATGCCATACAGAGCTTTGTAGGTAATAATTTACTATCTTAAATTACATCTAGAAACCTGCTGGCAAACTATGCATCTTGCAGAGCATAGCTCTCTCTCTCTCTCTCCCTCCCTCCCTCCCTATCTATATCTATCATCTATCTATCTATCTATCTATCTATCTATCTATCTATCTATCTATCTATCTATCTATCTATCTATCTATCTATCATCTATCTATCTATCTATCTATCTATCTATCTATCTATCTATCTATCATCTATCTAAAATCTATATCTAATCTATCTATCTATCTGTATATCTATCCATCCATCCATCCATCCATCCATCCACACACACACACACACACACACACACACATGAATTTAATGTAATGCTGACATGGTATCCCTGCTCTGCAAGATGCATAGTTATATATATGAAGTGTGTGTAATGTTATGCCAATGGATATTTTGCTTTCTCTAATGGTTGAGGAGTCGCTCCTATAGCAATTATACTTTCCTATATGTCATTTGAAGGGAGGGGGTGGCTCAGTGGCTAAGACACTGAGCTTGTCGATCAGAAAGGTCAGCAGTTTGGTGGCTCGAATCCCTAGCGCTGCGTAACGGAGTGAGCTCCCGTTATTTGTCCCAGCTTCTGCCAACCTAGCAGTTCGAAAGCACATAAAAATGCAAGTAGAAAAATAGGGACCACCTTTGGTGGGAAGGTTGGGCTTTGAAACCGGGATGAGTAATGCCCCCTAAAGTCAGGAACGCCTAGCACAAAAGTCTTCAAACTTGGCAACTTTAAGACTTGTGAATTTCAACTCCCGGCATAGCTGCCTGGAGAATTCTGAGAGTTGGAAGTCCACAAGTCTTAAAAGTTGCCAAGTTTGGGGACCGCTGGACTAGCACATATGTGCGGAGGGGAACCTTTACCTTTTAAAGCTTATTGCAACGACGCGCCTAACGCGCTCCTTTCCTTAGTAAAGGGATAAGGAGAAAGCGAACCGCTTTGAGACGAGCAGGTTGCAGAAGCCTCGATTCCGCTCTTTCTTAACCGGCACGCGGTCCTTTGCTTCCGCGGTCCCGGGCAGGGTCTCCTCCCAAAGGGGCGGGACTCGTGAACGCTCAAACACAAGTTTGGGCGAGGCGGCCGTAGGGAGTTTCCGGGCTGAGACAGTCCGTGGAAAGCAGCGTCAGAGAGTTATGGAGAGTGGCGGGGGCGCCTACGGAGCCGCTAAAGCGGGAGGCACGTTCGACTTGTGGCAATTCTTGCAGCAGCCACAGGTCATTGCACGCATTTTCAGCGCGGTGAGTGTGAGTGGCTGAGGTTGGTCCCGGAGCCCCGGAGAAGCTTCGAAATCACCAGCGGCGGGCTCCAGCTTGCCGGCGACCGATCCGCTTCTTCTCTTTTCCCTCCCTCTCGCGGGCGCGCGTGGAACGGCCGCTCTCACCTCAGGGTGTGGACAGTGGGTGGAGGGCGTGACGTGGACGGAGTGCCGGTGGGTTAGGCGTTTCGGCAGCATGAAATTGGAATCACTAGAGGAGGGTCTGCTTAGTCATTGCCTACCTGGGCTGGGACCACTACCTAGAACAGGGGTCCCCAAACTTGATAACTTTTAAGACTTGTGGACTCCAACTTCCAGAATTCTCCAGGCAGCTCTGCTGGCTGGAGAATTCTGGGAGTTGAAGTCCACAAGTCTTAAAAGTTGCCAAGTTTGAAGACCTCTGTCCTAAGTCTACAGTAGCAGCCGGTGCGCAGGGCATTGCCACCTTTTTTGCAAGGCTATCAAAGCAAGGGAGAGCGGAGCCATGACCGTGCTCGTTTGCTGGTCCTATCCTCGTTACATTGTAAGGAAGCCAGCCAGCCCCTCGCGCTGCCCGTGATCCGTCAGCTGACCTCCCTATGACTAGGCTGCCGCACAAACACCGCTGAGTAGAAACGGAGGGGTTTTTAATCAGGCTAATCCGAAGCAAAGCCCCGATCCTCCCGTCACCTCCTCCTCAAGGGGTCCCTGCCCGGCGAGGGTCAAAAACACCCGCCTCTTAAGTTTTTGCAACGCGAAGGGCAAGGCCGTTAGGTTTCCCAAGCGGCTCAGCGCCGCCGGGATTTTTGCAGAAGCGAAAACAACGAAGGGAGAGTTGTCTATAAGCAGCCGCCCTGGGTTAAAGCAACAATCCCTCTCCGAGGGAAACTGCGTGACTCTGCACAGCTCCGTTCGGGCTACTTCTAAACTAGAGGTCTTTAAACTTGGCAACCTTAAGCCAGCTGGCTGGAGAATTCTGGGAGTTGAAGTCCACAAGTCTTAAAGTTGCCAAGTTTGAAGACCTCTGACTTTTCGGGAAATAAAGCCTAGGCACCGGAGACAGATAAAAGGACCCATTCAAGTCGAGCTCGACCCGTCCCTCTGGTTTTCTTAGCCAAAACACGGAAGTAGATGGCAGCCGTCTTGTTGACTCTCCTGCGCTCTTTACTTTCTTTTAAAGTGGTGGTGGGAGGTTAGCCTGAAATCCTAGGAAATTTGTATTTGTTAAAGACTTGGAGTCATTTATTCTGCGGCTTTAAAAATAAAAAAGCTTTTAGAAGTTTCTGTCCTTGTCTTCAAACATTGTAGTATATAGGCAAAGCAAGTCCCCCAGGCACGCAAACAGGCTGCTGTGCTGATTTGTTTTTGAGGGTGTGCTTGATTACCTGTGATGAGCATTCAGTTTGTAGTTTTCCGATCCTGTTTCAACTCCATTCCAATTAACAGGAACCTGGAAATCTTTTAAGGTAGAGTTTCTTGTATTTGTGGAGGGGAAATTGAGAACATTTCTGTAACTAGTGAATTCCTCTTGGGTAAGGGCTATTGCCTGAACACCAGAGCTATATGATTACAGAGTTTTATTGTTGGACCATGATATTTGTTTTGTTTTTTACTCATCTTCCTCTTTATCAAAGCTTTATTTTATGATGTTAACCGACCTAAAGTCTATGGGGATTGGTCAGCATACCAATAAAGTGTGCATATATTACAAGTTGGCTTCTTGCCCTAGCACAACCTTAAACACTCAAAGAGCCATCTGGACCCATTTCCCACAGAAAGGAAAACACCGGGAGCCATCTCAGTTGGCTTTCGACATCTACAATGAAGATAACACTGCATATATTGTTTTTTTTAACCTCTATCCTATGTATTTTTTTAAAAAATCAATGAATTGCTACAGAGAAAACCAATTTTTATTTCTGCCTGCAACAAAAACATTTTGAAAAAAGATGCTGGGTTGAAGGTTATTTTCAAATAAATTACTCAATGTCTATTTGAGTCCTCTTTAACGTACCATTGTACCATTAAACATTCTGTTTTCTTCTGAAACTTTTCTTTGATTTATCCATGGTTGGCCTTCCTGGAGGTCGAAAAGTTCAATAAATTGCATGCCGGGCGGGTGTTGCGCATTGGCGGTTGTGACGCATGTTTTGAGGTACAGGGAGCCGCAGCAGAGGGATGAAAGAGCCACATGCAGCTCCAGAGCCATGGGTTGCTGCCCCCTGTCCTAGAATAGCACTAGGCATGAGTATTTGAGTTCAAAACTTAGCGGAATCTTTAATTCGGTAAATGGTTATTATTGGATTTTCCTAGGAAGTGTTAAGCATTGATCTTTTCCCCTTCTCTTTTATTATTTTGCAGGTATTTGCACTCATTGTTTTCTCCTGCATCATTGGGGAAGGTTACACCAATTCCGACAAAACCTCTGAGCTTTTCTGCATCTTTAATCACAGTGAGGATGCCTGTCGTTATGGTATTGGCATTGGTGTGGTTGCCTTCCTGGCTTGTGTATTTTTCTTTATGGTCGACATCTACTTTCCCCAAATTAGCAGTGCCACTGATCGCAAGTACCTCGTTATGGCCGACCTAGCCTTCTCAGGTATGTTTCCGGGAGATGTGAACTCAAAGAAGGACCCTGGGGAGAACAGCTGAGTCCTGTCCATGTTCTTTTTTTCTCTTGCAGACTTGGGACAGCATTTCCACTTTTGGCTCCTATTCCTCTGTGTGTGCATGTAATTGTTTAGGTTTTGGAATGATGCCCTCTAAGGTCTGCTTTGTGAAAGTGGCTTTAAGGGAGCAGACCTCATTCTGGGTGCTTCTTCATGTGGATAATTGCTGAAGGATAAGAGACCATAGAATTGGAGCCTGTTCTTTGCTTTAAGCTTGAGTCTTATGCTCTGAATAAAAAGTCACTGCTGGTAGTCTTCACTTACTGACTGCAACTGGGACCTGCAATTCTATCACTAAGCAAAGTCATGTGATTGCAATCCTGAAGCACATAACCCAATTAAGTGCGATGTCACTTGACTATAATTTTCAACTTCCTGCTGGTTTCCCGTTGTCGGAAGTTAGCTGTGAGGATTGTAAATGGCAATGTGATTTGACGGCAGAGCACTGTAACTATCACAAATGTGGGTTGCCAAGCACCCGAATAGTGATTATGTGGATGCTACGGCGTTTGTTACATGAACGAATCGCCAGAAACTTCCTTTTTCAGTCCCATAGTAACTTCAGTTATTGAACAAGCAGTACTTTATAACTTCTCGCACTACAATTTCCCTCAGTCTCTGCCATCATTGCCAATGATCAAGAACACTGGGCTATTGTTCAAAGCGTTTGAAGGATATCATATTGCCTAATGCCTATCATGAAGTTAGAATGAAGCCTGCCCATGTTCTAGACCAGAGGTCCTCAGTTCACAGACCATCACTAGTCCACAGCCTGCCAGGAACTGGGCCATGCAAGTCAGCAAAGCCCCATCTGCACACGTGGGATCCAGGCAGTGTGTGGACTAGTGATGGTCTGTGAACTGAGGACCTCTGGTCTAGAGCATGGGCAGGCTTCATTCTAACTTCATGATAGGCATTAGGCAATATGATATCCTTCAAACATCCCCTGATCCATGAAAAAGCTCCGCCCTCCACAAAACTGGTCTCTGCCGCCCAAAAGGTTGAGGGGCTGCTGCTTTAGACCATTTGTCTAAAGTGGCCAATGCTGACTTGGAATCCCCCCCAAAAGAATAGAAATAGCACTTACACTTATATACCATTTCACAGTGCTTTTACAGCCCTCTCTAAGCAGTTTACAGAGTCAGCCTATTGCCCCAACAATCTGGGTCCTCATTTTACCCACCTCAGAAGGATGGAAGGCTGAGTCAACATTGAACCAATGAGATTCAAACTGCTGAACTGCTGGCAATCGGCAGTCAGCAGGAGTAGTCTGCAGTACTGCACTCTTAACCACTGCACCACCACGGCTCTTCAAAAATATCTGAATAGGATTAACGTACTGTACTGTAACTTTTCATAACTATAGTCAAAATGTTACTTTCCTGCATCATGTAATCTATAAGGATGTGTTCTCTTGTCCTCTGTCTAGCTGTTTGGACCTTTTTGTGGTTTATTGGATTCTGTGTGCTGACAAACCAGTGGTCATCAACGCAAGATGTAAGAATTGGGGCCGATTCTGCCCGTGCATCGATTGCCTTCAGTTTCTTCTCCATTTTTTCATGGGTGAGTAAAGAGTTTCTTCCTCTGTCTCAAGAAAGCCCAAGGGTGAATGAACATTGTCGGCCTAGGGAGATCAAGCAGCTTCAAGGCTTAGTTTGCCTGGTTGGCAAACAGGATATGAAACTGGTGATTTTTGCTATTTTGCTTTGCTATTTCATTAAAGGGACCTCAGCACAAAACCAGAGAATGATTCAAATCTCATTGCCATTAACGCAGCCTTCTAACTGCCCGAGGGACATGGAAATTACTCTCTTTTATAGAAAGGTGGTAAATTCTTTGAATGAAGGAATCCCAGGGAAATGTATCCAGGTGCCTTTTACAATAGAACTGACTCATGAAATGTAACTTTTTCCATTCAATTCCTTAACCTGTAGTGTGATTAAATTAATTAAGGTGATGGCATGTTTGCTGAACACTGTGCTGAGTGTTGCAGAGGATACCATGTTTTTCAGATTATAAGACGCACCTGATTATAAGATGGGCCTAAATTAAAAAAAACCTGGTTTTTTATTTCCGCGTGCCACATTTTCAGTCCTTTTTTGGCCCCTTTCCAGCCTTTTTTTCTATCCATTTTTGAGGGTATTTGAGGCTTATTTGTCCCTTTTTTGAGGCATTTTGGCCTCTCTTGGGGACTTTTTTTGGTCCATTTTCCCCCAAAAATATAAGGACCAAAAAAATTGCCTCAGAACGCCCCCCCCCCCAAAAAAGCCTAGAAAACGGTCTGGAAAAGGTCCTAAAACAGTGCGCACAGAAGCCAAACAATGGCCGGTGGGTGGGCAGGGCTTTGGCAATATTTGTCTATAAGACGCAGACATTTGTGGGAGACAAAAAGATGTGTCTTATAGTCTGAAAAATACGGTGTTTGTTCTCTGGCAAGTCTTTGTGGGCAGATTCCTACTTTTGCAAATAATTCTTCCTCTCCATAGGGACTCCTGATTGCCTTCGCCCTTCAGCGTTACCGTATGGGTGTCCAAGATTTTGACCAAAGTTACATCGACCCAGCTCCAGGTCTGACACCCCCCTACTCCAGTTACCCCAATGCCAGTCATGAGAGCTACCAGCAGCCACCCTTCACTCACACTGGAGAGAACTCTGAGGGCTACCAGCCTCCACCTGTGTATTGATTGCTACTAACACTGGTCAAAGCAGCTGGCAGGGATAGTATCCTAGTGCTTTGTATTCATTTCTTGTGGTGGGGACTATGTCTACTGTGAAATTGTGAGGGTGCCACATCCAAGATTGCTGGTTGTGCCTGTGTGTGTATTGGGTTCTGGGATATTCTATTGTTTTCAAAACTTGCTTCTTGCAAAAAAAATGCTGTTTCTTTTGTGGGCACAGGAAGCTTGCTGTGTGACTTGCAAGGCATATTAATGGCTGAAACTGTATTGACTACTTGGTCTTATTACTGCTGCAGCCAACTAAGCTGCTTGCTGGAAATTACACTAGAGGCATTTTGCAGCAGAGGAAGATTGTACTTCTACTGGATATGGCCCAATGGGATCCTCGCCACTGCTATCTGCCCAATGCTGTTACATCTGTGCCTTGGTGTGTTTGTTCATCTTGATCATTCCAGACCTCCAATGGGTCTGGTGTTCCTATGGCTCTGTGGTGCTACCCTTCCTGACTGGGAAACACCCATTGCAGTGATTTCTATCATTTCAGTTGCTGATACCAAAACCAATTAAACGCATTTCTAGATAAAGCTTGAGACGTATTGCATTAGTGATTCAACTGAATTTACCTTATCGTACCTTTCCTTTGGTTTAAAAGTGGGAAAGATTTGGCTTTGTGAAGAATTGTGAGACCTGTTTTAAGTATTCTATAGAGACCTACAGGTTTTCAATAATGTACCAAAGACACACTCTTGCAAATTTTATTCTCCTAACCTTTCCTGAATCAGTAACAAATAGGAATGTGTGTGAAGTGGAAAACACACTGCTTTGAACCCCAAACACTTTGTATTCTAGAAGGGCTCAAAAACACTAGCTGCAATACTGTCTTTTGATCAAACTCAAATCAGGAGGATTTTTCTGGTGAATAGAATAATAGGCATACTGCCTTCAATCACCGCCAATGCCAAAGCACAGCATATCCCATTGCCTCACTTCCTCTGATCTTTCCAGCAGTCCCTGCCCCAAAAGCACACCAGAGCCTATTCCCAATCTTTAGAATGCCTTCCCTCCCTCCCTGCTGTGACTGCCAGCCTCTGCATGTGGTACCACTCTTGCTCTATCTCAAGCCATCTGTATTTCAGTCCACCACTGGAACAAAAGAGACTCCCATTTCAGTCTGTAAGCAGACCAAGACATTCAAAATTGATGTATTTTAGTTCAGGCAGAAACCAGCTAAAAATGGCTGTTCTGCACACAATGATTTATACATCTCCATTAACAAGTCTTTCAGAGAATGGCTTTTTTGTATCCATAGCCTGTGGCTGTTAACACTATATTTTTTTCTAATTGTACGTTTTGGGAAACTTCAGGCAAATATTGCAATCTTGGGGCTTTGAAGTACTTTAAATCTTTTTGCTAGAGTAGAAGTTGAATTATAGTCATCTCCTAGAACATATTGTGGATTTTGATGTATCCTATAATTTTAGGACAGAGGACAAATACTTTAGATTACAGAAAGATTTAATAACTGGGCGAGGGTGTATTGTCTAGCATAACGACAGCGGTGGAGCTTTTAAAAAGCATGAACCCTTTTAGGTTAGCTTTTATTGCCTGCTTTTTGTCTGGGGAAAAAAGTTGTATAGCTTTTGTGTGAAGATCATCCATACCAGTGATGGCAAACGTTTAGAGATCAGGTGCCCAAACTACAACCCAAAATCCACACGGCAACACGGCAATTTAACCTGAATAATGAGGTTTTACTACCTAAAAGAATGATAAACAACAGAGTTCAGCTAATTGTGCTAAGAAAAACGTAATAAATGCACTTTTATGCCCTTTAGTTTTTTTCCTGCTTTTGAAATATTACGTTTAGCAACAATAAAAAAGAAAAACTTTTATAATATAATTTCTCTTTCCCTCCCATCTCTCCCTTTCTCTTTCTCTCTCCCCCCACCCCTTGGGGGAAAGAAACCTCTGAACTGGTGCTGGGTGGTGAGAATGACAACAGACCCAGGAGCAGCATGCCCATGCTCAGCTGGCTGGCAGGGAGGCAGGGCATCCCAACACAGGCAGCTCTGCAGGAAAAGCAACTGCTTTTTTCCCCCCCGAGCAGAGTTGCATTGTGGCTCCGCATAGTAATGGGCTTCAGGAGGGGAGGACCCCATCTCCCCCATTGTGAAGCATGTGAGTGAAAAAGCTCACTCAATCAATTCCAAGTTTGTGAGATCATGAAACAACTTGAGAAGTTGGAATTGAATGAAACGCGAATGGAGCTGAGCTGCGGTGACTACACGCATACCGAGAGGGCTCTGCGTGCCACCTCTGGCATGCATGCCATAGGTTCGCCATCACGGATCTCTAATGTTTAGGAATAACTAGGATAAGATTATTGGCAGTAATTATTTTTAAACTTCCCAGCATTTTCAGCTGTAATTTCCCTTCAATGAATGCCACACACATAGCTATTTCCTGATGAATGGTTTAATAGCTTTACATATTAGGGCAGTATAATGCCTGTTATATCAATGGGCATTAATGAGGTGGTAGGGTAAGTGTAGAATACATTTTAAACCAGTAATAAAGTTCTCATCACTAAACTTAAATATTCTTCAGATAAACTGGTATCACTAAGTCCTACACATAAAACTTTTAAGTAAGTAAAATCTTTATTGCGGTCAAAGACCAGCAATACACATTAGTTTTTACACTATATTAAAAAATACATTAAAATATAATTAAAAAGTATTGACATTAAAAGTGGATAATAAATAACATAATGGTCCAAAGATTGTTAAAGGTATGTCCAGATAATTTGTACAAGATGGTACTATACTCCTGTAGCCAATTTTTTTCTTATGGACATTGCAGCAGCACAGAACTTTGCCACTGCATACGTGGTAACCGGATTAGTGTCCTGGAGGAGAAAGCCTAGATAAAAATTGTCTGCCCTCCCTGGCAATTTCTCTAATAAGGGGAGAATATGTGCAGACCTACAAGCTCTGTATAGCTCGCAATGTAATAGAACATGTGAATTATCTTCCACTTCTCCTTTACCACATATACAAACGCGTTCTGCTTATACCTGCCCCGGGAGTGCTGAAGGGAGAATTTTAAATCTGGCTCTGAAGAAAGCTATTCTTTGTTTTGGGAAGATCAGGTCATTTAGATATCTTGCAGATTCCCACACACCCTGATTAATTCTGTCCCTACTGTGGAGAGGCAACCTATTTAGTTCTTCTTGGAACTCCACGTCCCTCATTCTATTGATTACTACTTGCTTTGCTTGCTCAAAGCCTAGGGACATTAAGAATAATGGTGAGAGCCCATAAGAGCCCAGCTTGTGATCAATTGCCTATTTCCAGGGGGATGGGAAATTGTCAGTCAACACTAATGGGGACAGTCCCTCTGGAAAGAAATGCATTTTAAGCCAATAAATGATCATCATCTTCTTCATCATCTTCCAGGCTCTTACCTGAATGCCTGTCTCAATTCTTAACTGGGCATTTGGAGTTCTATTGGGTGCAGCTAAGATGGCTCGCAGGAATTTAGTTTGTATGGTTTCTAGCAAGTCTCTCTTTGCAAGGATTCCTGTTTGTGCCCCATAGAGAATTTGTGCCAATGTTTTGGCCTCAAAAAGTTTTAAGGCAGCAGGTACTAACTGACCTCCACCTGTATAAAAGAAATGTTTGATTGCATTTGAGGACCTAATGGCTACTTGCAATGTGTGATCCAGGTGTGCCTTCCATGTCCCTAGCGAGTGGAAAACCACACCAAGATATCTACATGTTCTAACCTGTTCCAAACTATATCCTTCTATTTGCAGGAGTATTGGTTTGATCTTTTAGCAAAAACTAAAATTTTATATTTATCGAAGTTAAGGACCAGCTTGTTTTGCCTCCAGTAGCCGAGTGTTGCCCTAATTGCTCTCTTCAGTCCTATGGGGGTTTGTGAAATGATAGTGGCATCATCAGCATATAAGAGAATTGGCACTTTGCATTGTGCTAGGTTAGGAGGATAGAAATCGGGGTTCTGTAAGAGATCAATCAGGTGATTAATATAAAAGTTGAAGAGTGAGGAGGACAGGATGCATCCCTGCCGTACCCCATTTTGTACCCTTACTGAGCCCGTTAAACTTCCTTGGGGATTGCAGATTTATTTTATTCAACACATCATTGATTAAAACCAACCCCTCGGTTTCCACTACAGAAGTTACTGCTTCTACTTCTAAGAAAACAGAAGCAAGACATGGGGGATGTTTTCAGGGTAAAAAGATTACATTTACTTAAAAAGAGGAAATGCAGATACTCATTCCAAAATGCTAGGCAGTATGCTAGAAAGTATAAAGCAGGAATATAATACTTAAAACGACTTGACACATTAGTAGCCATTTAATAAATTAAACAAGCAAAAGTAGAATATATTTACGTCAATAATGTAAGATGTCAAGTCTCTATCCAGGAAGGTTAAAATGAAGGCTCTTAATTATAGGGGCTGGAAAAGGGCCTTTTTTTAAAAGTCGATCTTTACTTACAGGCAGATACACACAGCACCAAATAAAAATACATTTGTTCAGTTAACCTATTCAGTCTTTACAGCCCAACAGCCTGTTTCATTCTAAATGATTTACCTATTGAATAGAGTAAGAATTCCCCTTCCCTCAAACCCCAATTTGATGGATTTAGAAAAACAATGTTCCAGTTTCATAGTGCAACTTGCTGTTAGTAAATTTATTTTAGCTATTACGGCCGTTAAAACTCTGAATTAAACCGTTTGGGGAAATTTTGTGCAAGAGGAAATGCCACTAATGATATTACAAAATCTTCCCTCTAGAGACTAAGAAACCAGTGCAATTCTCAATATAGAACATCCTTATTCATAGCATGTTATAATGTCCTCGAGCCTTGTTGCTCCTCATAAAAACAAATCTTTTTGATTTGTTGGAGGGATATCAGCTTAATACAAAGCTAGAAAGAAGGACAGGAAAATGTTTCCTCAAATCCACCTGGGAATCAGATCTCTTGCTTCCTTTGTTCAATTAGATGGATTCCATTGCATGATCTGATGAGTAGCCAAGACTTTCCTGGAGGCACTAATATCCAGTGGCTTATTCCCACCTAGCAGGTTCTCTTTGTTTTCAGATACCAACTGTTGTCGATTCTTGAAATAGCAGACCCGGCAGACTGAGTGATATTTATCTGCCCCTCCTATTACTTCCACCTAGTAAGATGAAATTTAAAAATGAAAGGTTTTGCTTTACTCAACCTATAACAGGCAATATCTCTCACAGTCAATAGCTTTCAAGAAAGGGAGAGCTTTTGTTGGAGTCTTACCTCTTTCTCTGTTCCCAACCTTTTAGTGTAAGAGGCCTCACGATAACATTCCATACAAACAGCGTTAAGTTTCACGACACTCTCTGCTAAGGGGACCAGTTGTAAGATGTTTCCAAAAGCCTGAAGTCAAATCATGAAATATTTTGTAGATCTGGGACATAAACTATCCAGAAATTCTAATGAAGAATTTAAAGGAATTTACCTTCCTCTGAAATGTTCCATCGAGGGCTGCCACAATGACAGTCTTCCCTGCGTTGGCCATTGTCTCACAAAACTCAACTATATCTGGAAACTAATTGGGAAAATTAAAAGTTCATCATTCCCTCATTCAAGCCTTTAGAAACTTTGTAAAGCAATGTCTAAGATGCTGTTTTGTTGTGAATAAAGTTAGTGATGTTTCTCCAAAGAACATACGCTCTATTTAGTTCACCATTCTGTACCCACTAGTGCATTAGATGCCTCTAGGAAGCTCAAAAGCCAGAGTACAACATAACCTCCCCACCACTGAACATATTCGGTAATTAACTTTTGAATATATGCTTTCTCCAATAATAATAAAAAATAGTACATAGAATATAGCCTTTTAAATAAGCATTTCATTTTATTTGTTGCAATTCTATCATTCAGCTTAATTTGTAGGTTTTATAATTCAAAAGAATAAATTTGCACACTTCCTACGTAGAGAGCAAAATTATATTCTTTTGAACGGTATGTGTGTGTGCCCTTTAACTCCATGATATTCTTTTTCAGATGAATTGATCAAAATTCTACTTGTATTCCCAAGTCTGGTTGCATTTTCAGTAAGTTTTGAGATTATGCCGTTAGAAGCATTTACATGGTATCCATAGCACAATTTTATCCAAGTCCTACTGAGTTTACAGGCTAAGCATG
The DNA here is from genome assembly GCF_051295495.1 of Thamnophis sirtalis. Taxonomy (NCBI): domain Eukaryota; kingdom Metazoa; phylum Chordata; class Lepidosauria; order Squamata; family Natricidae; genus Thamnophis; species Thamnophis sirtalis. Next base: position 130,162,683 of record NW_028261383.1, read on the forward strand.
CATAGGATTGTATTTTAATCATTCACATTTGCAATCAAGTCAAGAGAACATAAAGATCTAGCATATTGTCACTGTTGTCCCACATCTCAGAGGTAATATCAATGAACAAAATGGGTCTTACCCTACATAAGTGTGTATAGAATTATATTTCAAACTCGACTAAGCACGGAAACGATTATCAATACTTGGCAGTTCATTTAAACATTTAGGTAATATAAACTTACAAACTGGCCTTCGTCAATGCCAATCACAGCGGAATTCAGAGCCTCCTGCTGGACATCTTTGAGACAACAAGCTGACATGGCCCCCATGGTGTTTCTGTGCAGAAAGAACATCGAGAGTTGGAGGAACCTTGGAGGTCTTCTAGTCCAACCCCTGCTCAAGCTGGAGACCTTACACTATTTCAGATAAATGGCTGTCCAATCTCTTCTTTAAAATCTCCAGCGATGGGAGCACCCACAATTTCTGGAGGCAAGCCGTTCCACTGATTAATTGTTTTGTCAGGAAATTTCTCTTTAATTCTAGGTTGCATCTCTCCTCCATTAAGTTTCTGCTTATAAGATAAGTATCTGCAGCAGGTTAAAATTTATATCAGAGTAACTATTCCCAAATACCAAAACCTGCAGATCCCTCCTTAAGACAGACAGCAACCCTCTGAATCCTAAAGACCATCTGATAGCAAACATTTTAATGAAGAGATTCAAATAAAAGATGTACAAAAACGTTTTACCTTTTTGCAATTGTCTTATTTATTATGGAAAATTGATGGCATTTTATAAAAATAAAATTTGAAGTTCTGAAAGGCTCAACCAATATGATAAATTAGGGGATCCCAATTTTAGCTTATTTAACTTTCAAAAGAACAAGTTATGTAAAGTGTATTCAATAACAATCATAATATTGAATCATAATTGATTCAATTATGAATTGATTTGGGGGTGATTTTCCTCACAAGAATGATTTTGCGATGAAAACGTAACTGCACAAAGAAGTGCTCTGGATTATGCTAGCATTTAACTAACAAAACCTTTTTTATTGTTCTTGCAATTTTGTTGCCTCCCCCCAATGTGACAGCAGTCATTTCTTATTTATTTGTATTTTTAAATAAATATTAAGCTGTGTGTGTAAATGTAATAGCAATTGCACTTAATATACCGCTTCAGTGTTTTATAGCCCTCTCTAAGCAGTTTAGAGTCAGCATATCGCCCCCAACAATCTAGGTCAGTGATGGCACAGGTGGCACGCATAGCCATCTGTCAGCTGACTTCAGCCTTCTTTTGAGGCTGTTTTTGAAGCCTCTGGAGTGTGAAAAACCAGCCCTATAGGCAAACCAGAAGTTCAGGAATGGACTTCTAGTTTGTCGTAGGACTGTTTTTTGCCCTCCAGAGCCTTCAGGGAAGCCTCCTCAAGTCGAAAATTGGCCCTATGGACAAACTGGAAGTCACTTCCAGTTTGCTTGTAGGGCCATTTTTCACCTTCGGGAAGCTCCTGAGACCTCTGGAGGGCTTTTGGGGGGGCAGTTTTCACCCTCCCCAGGCTCCTAGAAAGTCTCGGGAGCCTGGGGAGGGGTAAAAACAGCACCAAAAGTGGGGAGGGGGGCAGTGCTGGTTGCGCAGACATGTGCACGGGGAGTGTCAACGCGCATAGCACTATGGCATGCCCGCGTACAACCCCTCTGTACCCCCCCCGCTTTTGGCACAGGAACCAAAAAAGGTTCACCATCACCGATCTAGGTCCTCATTTTACCCACCTCAGAAGGATGGAAGGCTGAGCCAACCTTGAGCCTGGAGGGATTTGATCTGCCAAATTGCTGGCAGCCGTGATCAGCAGAAGTAACCTGCAATACTGCACTCTTAACCACTGCACTACCACAGCTCTTATATATAGGTATAGTAAAAGTTACAAATCATTGGGAATATATAAGGAAATGAACTTGCCTTATTTTTGTGAAACAATATCTTTTCATATATTAATAATTTCATATGCTTGTCTTTCATAATCTGTAAATTCTTTTTCTAGTTCTCTAAAAGCTCATGTTATGTCGAGACTTATATGAAGCTTCACCGTACAATATTAAAGGCCAAAAAAGTGTGTCAGATATATTGTATTCTGAGGCAATAACACAAATTGCTGTTTCTTGAAGATGCTAAAACAAAATCCACAAGCAATCAATATTACAGGACACATATGAATTCTGTTTTCCTAAACCCAAAAATGTATCTTTGTAAAGTGTTTTCTCCAAGTGATAAACTATTGATTTACTTTGCTCATAGTATATTTTCACCTGTCATGTGTGGAGACTCCATTGACGCAATAGCGTGTATCTTTCGCATACTTGATTAGTAGACATTTATACTGTGCAATTTGAAATCGACGGACTCGGCGCATCAGTTCAGTGCTGAAAAAAAATTAAGATTCCATTGTGAGAAATGTTACTCAGAAAAAAACAAAAGTAATCAAAAAGTAAAATCTTTTTTATTCCATCATGGATCAAAGCTTCTTGCGCTGCCCAAAATTTCAATTTTAATAATTTGGCCACATAACTTTGAAGTAATTGAACATCTAAACCCTTGGATAACATACTCCCTCAAGGTACCAAACCCATATCATTTCCAATTTAGATACTGTATTATTAGAAACAGAAAAAGATTGTAGTTACCGTAATTTTTGCCCGCTGCTTATTCCAGCCTCCTCCAGCATGTTATTGAAATTAAAGGTTAAACTTCTAAAATTCTTAGCCAAAATTTCAAAGAATAAGACAGTGGTACTCATGTTGTAATACATGTGCAATCTGTTCTTTATTTTTATTTATTTATATCCGGCTTCTATTATTTTTACCAATAATTCAATTCTCCCCATAACAAGAACCCTGTGAGGTGGATTGGACTGAGAGAGATTGACTGGCTCAAAGTCACCCAGTTTGACTTTCATGGCTAAAATGATTTCAGCCCTACTTTTAATTCCTAGTCTACTGAACTAAGGAGAAGCATGGGCCCTAGTTGAATATGACCAGGCCTGCAGATTGCCTTGCTCCTCTGCAGCTTCTCCCCCTCCCCCAGCAATGTATTTCTCTTGAAGCTCCCATCTTCTTTTCTAGTCATAATCTTAGCATCTAGATACCAGTGCTAACTATTTTTAATGCCTTCATACCTTTTTCCAGAGAACATGGGTCCAAAGATGACCTGCCATAAGAGGAAAAAGAAAATAAATAGTTACCAGTTTTTCCACTTTCCGCGTGACCTACTTCTCTTTCCCCTCCCTAATTTTAAAACTTTCCATCCTCAACTAGAATGCGATTTTTTAAAAATTCTTAAAGCGGATCGTCCTGCCCTGTACCTGTATCTGGCCGCGGCCCTTCTGCGGGGATCCTGGCTGCACCCTCGGCATCATCATGCAACTCATAGCAGCACCGACCTGGTCTCTACCGACTGCCCTGCTCCCAGAGTGGAATCCCCAAAAGGCGGCTTTTTCTTTCAGGCGCGCGCGGGGTTTTCGTCTACAGTAGAGTTAGCTGACCAATCGGGACGGTTCCCACCAGTCATCTGGCAAATCATGAAGAAGAAAGAAAGAACTTTTCGGCCAATCACTAACAAGGCAGGACATTTTTTTCCCCTTTAAAGTGCTTTTCGACATTCCTGCTAGACGATTTATAAGGAACTTCCAACGTGCGCTGTGAAGCAAGCCAAAGGGGGAAGGGAAGAAAGGAGATCTCCGAATTTGCTGATCTATTGCTGTTAATGTTCTCTTTGCTTTTCTAACTGAGCACCGCCTACTTTTGTTGCAAGAATTTTCGTTTTAAAGGGATCTTTTTCTGTCGGCAAAGCATTCAACCTCCCCAGCCTCTAATTGATAACTTGAGATTTCAATTGCTTTTGTCAGAAAATCTGGAGAGCATTAGTTTGAGGAAGGCTGTCGGTATGGGGCAGGCTGCTTGCTTCTTTAGGAACTGAGGATTCAGAGATTCAAGAAATTCAATGTCACAGAAATAAACTGAAAATAATTAGAAATCTAGACTGGGTGAAACTAGGCTTAATAGCAGTAACTGTGAGAGGGATCTTAGAGTGGATAACTCCAAGTGGATAACCAATTAAATATGAGCCAACAATGTGTGGCGGCAGCAAAAAAAAACCAATGCAATCCTATGCACAATCAAGATCAAGTGAGGTTCTAATACCATTCTATAAAGCCTTAGTAAGACTACACCTAGAATACTGCATCCAGTTTTGGTCACCACACTATAAAAAAGATGTTGAGACTCTAGAAAGATTGCAGAAAAGAGCAACCAGGATGATTAGGGGACTGGAGGCTAAAGCTTACGAACGGTTGCAGGAACTGGGCACAAGTAGTCTAATGAAGAGAAGGACCAGGGGAAACAATAGCAGTGTTCCAATATTTGAGGGGAAGCTACAGCGAGGAGGGGGTCGAGCTATTTTCCAAAGCACCTGAGGGCCAGACAAAGAATAATGGATGGAAACTGAACAAGAAAAGATTCAACCTGGAAATGAGGAGAAATTTTCTGACAGCGCAATCAATCAATAGCAGTAGAACAACTTGCCTTCAGAGGTTGTGGGAGCTTCATTATTGGAAGCTTTCAAGAAGAGATTTTTTTAAAAGTAATCTTTATTAGTTATACATTTTTTTAAGAATAAAACATACAAATACAAATACAATTTTAAACATACAACACCCCCCACCCCGCGGTGACAGTCATTCACAGCCCAACTTTTTTTTCCTTCCTCATTGTTAGGTCTCTAAGCCACATCTTCTCATTACAAAATTCAGGGATCTATTACAATACCCACGTTCACTTTTAGTTCCCATTGTTAACAACTGCTGTTTAACTTTCCCCGTTTTAAGTCCCTGCTGTTCTCCTTGTCGCCCACATATACCATAAGTTCCAGCTAAGATAATGTTCCGTTTCTCCTTTGTCTCTCAGCCAACCCGTCATTCTGTCCATTTCTGCACATTCATAGATCTTTTTAATTATAGCATCTTCCGACGGTATGGTAGTGGATTTCCAAAATTGTGCATAAGTTATTCTTGCAGCCACAATTATATGTAGGCTCAAATGCCATAATGAATTGCTCATGTTTTCTGGTTTAATGCTTAGTAGAAGGTTCTCGGGTTTCCATTCCATGCTTGCCCCGGTAACCTCTTTTAGCCATTTTTGAATCCTTCTCCAGTATTTCGTGGCCTCAGTACAGGACCACCAAATATGGTAGAATGTGCCATCCTTTCTTCCACATTTCCAACACAGCGGAGATAACTCAGGAAACATTTTGGCTAACCTCGCTGGGGGGAAGTGCCACCTATAAACCATCTTGTATATGTTTTCTTTGAATGCTGTAGATATTGTAAGTTTAATGGTCTTACTCCATAGATCCCACCATTTGCCCATTTCAATCTCATAGCCAAAGTTTCTCTCCCATGCTATTAGAAGGCTTTTGTCCATCTCTTCATTGGCATCTTGGCAAGTCAAAAATTGATAAATCTTCGATAACATTTTCTTGTCTCCACCAAACAAAATCTTATCTAGCCCCTGAGGGTTTGGGTAGATCCCAAACCGTACCTTATCGCTTTTAAACCTGTTTCTAACCTGTAAATATTCCCACCATTCCAGATTCCTGCCCTGCTGCTCTAATTCCATCTTTGTTTTCATGTTGCCATCTTCTGTCATGATGTCTTTATATGTTATGTTTCTTGTCCAATTAAATACACTGGGATGCGTTAAGGCCTCTAACGGTGCCAACCAGCACGGAACCCTAAGATAGTATTTTTTCCTCATCTTTTCCCAGACCCCCATCAAAATCTTCCGAATATAATGTCCCATGAAGTACCTATGGGTGGTGTCTCTTTCTTGCCAGAGGGAAGCATGCCATCCCTGGGTGAGGTCATGTCCCTCTATAGCCAATAGGCGCCTTCTACTCAACATCACCCAATCCTTCACCCATGTCATAATTGCTGCATTATAATATGCTTCCCAATTGGGTACTCCGAAGCCTCCCAGTTCTTTACGTTTTTGCAATATTTGGGCTTTAATTCGTGCTTTCTTGCCTTGCCAGATAAATCGAGCCACTATTGTCTCCAAATATTTTTTAAAAAATTTGTCCAATTTAGTTGGTGCCGTTTGAAACAGAAACAAATATTTTGGTAATACATATGTCTTAACTGTCGCAATCCTGCCCATCAAAGACAGTTGTTTACCACTCCAATTAGTCATATCCTTAGATACCTGCTGTAGCAATTTCATATAATTATCTACCTTGATAGAGGAACATCTCTCTGTGAGCCAAATTCCCAAGTATTGTATTTTATGGGCCATGTTAATCCCTAACAGGCTTTGTACTTCCCTTTTCTGGTTCAAAGTCATATTCTTAATTAACAGTTTTGTCTTTTCTTTGTTTATACGTAGCCCCGCTCTCCTACCGTGCTCCTCTATTTTACGTAAAAGTTGTATCCCAGAAGCCATAGGATCCTCCAGGATAAAAACAAGGTCGTCAGCGAAAGCCTGGACCTTAAATTCCTGAGCTTTAGCTCGTAACCCTTTGATTTGTGTATCACTCCTCACTATTCTAAGAAGGGGTTCTAATGTGAGGATAAACAGTAGGGGGGATAACGGGCATCCTTGTCTTGTGCCTTTACCAATCTCAATATCACCCGCCTCTTCTCCATTTACCAATAATGTCGCCGTTTGTCATACATAAATTGCCCGAATTGCATTTAAGAAGTTTTCTCCAAACTTCATATTTTCTAATTGTGACAACATAAACTTCCAATTTAACCGATCAAAAGCCTTTTGTGTGTCAAGAAACATAAAGGCCACTTGTTTATCCGGCCGGGCTTCATAATATTCTAAGGCATCCAAAATAATTCTAACATTATCTTTCAAATGCCTTGACGGCAGGAAGCCGTTCTGATCAGGATGTCAGCCTCTGCTTTGCTGTTGCTTCGGCTGCCATGAAACGGGGAGGGAGGGCATGGTATTTGGGAGGAGTTACTCATTGTGCTGGAGGAAGGTTCTGGAGTTCAGCTGCCTGTCGGACTACGCATGCGTGGGAGATTCCCGCCAGGACTAACGGCACCAGCGACGTTGGCTTCAAGCCAACGACCAAGGTAATTTGCAACCTTGCGCTTACACCTCCCGCAAGCTCACAGACACTGAAAGACGTTGGGCAATTTGGGAGAAAGAGGCATTTGCAGTACGCTGGGCCTTGGCCACGTGGCGCCACTTTCTAGAGGGCGCTAAACACCCCTTTGAGGTGTGGACTGACCATAAAAATTTAGAGGCTTTGAGAACTCCACGCCGCCTCTCACCTAAGCAGATGCGCTGGACTCAACATTTCAACCACTTCAATTTTACACTCAAGTACATCCCGGGAGGGAAAAATTTCATGGCTGATGCTTTGTCCAGACTCCCTCAATACAACTGCTCTAAACTGAGTATTGTTCAGCCTGTCGTTCCCGCATCCAGCCTTGCCGCTCCGGTGGTCACTCGACAGCAGGCACGCTCGAAAGTGGAGGTGCCTCAGGATTTCTTTTCTGACCTCAAACGGGCCCTTCCCCAGGATGACTGGTTCCAGCAGCATCAGGGTGAGTGCACAATGAGGGACGATTTACCGTGGATCGGAGCTAAGCTTTGCGTCCCCGCCTCTCTTCGTCTCGTCGTTCTCCAATGGGCTCATGATTCCAAGTTGGTGTGGTACTTTGGATTTGTAAAGACATTACAGGTGGCGCAGTGGTTAAATGCAGCACTGCAGGCTACTTCAGCTGACTGCAGTTCTGCAGTTCGGCTGTTCAAATCTCACTGGCTCAGGGTTGACTCAGCCTTCCATCCTTCCGAGGTGGGTAAAATGAGGACCCGGATTGTTGTTGGGGGCAATATGCTGATTCTGTAAACCGCTTAGAGATGAAGCGGTATATAAGTCTAACTGTTATTGCTATTGCTATTTGGTGAAGAGGCAATTTTGGTGGCCCTCCTTGAAAAAGGACATTGAACTTTATGTTGCCAGTTGTCCAATCTGTGCAGCCGCTAAACGGCCACCAGGGAAACCGCAAGGCCTACTCCAATCGGTAGCCCGCTCTGTCACCCCTTGGAAGGAAATTTCTATGGACTTTATTGTCGAACTTCCCGAGAGCCAGGGCACACCGTCATTTGGGTGGTTACTGACTTATTTTCAAAACAAGTTCATTTTATTCCGTGCCACAAGGTTCCTTCTGCGAAGGCGCTTGCTAAACTTTTCATTTCTCACATTTACAGTTTGCATGGGGTGCCTGATCGCATCATTTCCGATAGAGGTGTCCAGTTCACTTCTGTCTTCTGGAAGGAATTTCTTAAACGCATTGGCTCCGCCCAGGGATTGAGCTCCGCCCACCACCCTCAGACTAATGGGGCTTGTGAGAGGACTAATTCTGTTCTGGAGCAATATTTACGTTGTTTCATCAATTATCAAAAAGATGATTGGGTGGACTTGTTGCCGCACGCTGAAGTGGCCTACAATAATTCTGTCCATAGCACCACTGGGTTTGCTCCTTTTCGTGTCGTTTATGGTCAGGATTTTGTTCCTATTCCTGAAATTCCCCTTGAGCAGCCACAAGTTTCTTCCGTCTCTGAATGGCGCAAATGTTTGAGCCATGTTTGGCCTTTGGCTCTTAGTACTTTGGATGCTGCACATCGTGCTCATAAGAAACAGGCTGATAAGAAGCGTGCGCATCCTTACCAGTACAGAGAGGGTGACCTGGTTTATTTGTCCACGAAGTTCCTGCAAACTACACAAAAGTCTAAGAAATTGGGACCTAAGTACGTCGGCCCGTTTCCCATCGTCAAGATCATCAATCCTGTTTCAGTTCGTTTGCAGCTGCCCAAGCATCTCAACCATGTTTATCCAGTTTTCCACGTTAACCTCATTAAGCCTGTTCGTGTCTCCTCTTTGCGTCCGCCTATGGACCCTCCACCTGCTCCCTTATTGATTGATGGTGAACGACATTTTGAGGTTCGTGAGATATTGGACTCCCGACGAAGGCGAAATCGGATACAGTACCTAGTGGCTTGGAAGCATTTTCCTCCCTCTCATACCGAATGGGTGGACAAGTCCCATGTCTGTGCTCCCGACTGTTTCGACAGTTTTATTCTGTTTATCCTGACAAGCCTTGACTTTTTCTTCCCCTCCCCTCTTTTTCTCTTCTGTTTTTTGTTGTTTGTCTGTTTGTTTGTGTTTTCTCGTTTTCCAGGCCTGACTGACTTTTTCCGGGGGACGGCCGGATGTCAGCCTCTGCTTTGCTGTTGCTTCGGCTGCCATGAAATGGGGAGGGAGGGCATGGTATTTGGGAGGGGTTACTCATTGTGCTGGAGGAAGGTTCTGGAGTTCAGCTGCCTGTCGGACTACGCATGCGTGGGAGATTCCCGCCAGGACTAACGGCACTGACATTCCATCTTCGTGATGCCTTTTGAAGTTATCTCACACCTGACACTTGAGAGAATTATGATTGGACTGTAACTGTGATGCCAAGGGGTGGGGAATGGGCTATTCTATATATCAATCGCTTTCGCGCCTAAATAATCAGACTTCGCTACGCTATGCCTTTAATCATTTATAATTAGTAAAAGTACACTTCATTTCTACACATGGAGTCTCGTGGTCTTCTTTCCTAGTTATCTAATGGAGAGGTCCTGACACAGGGTGTATAAATTTATTAAGGAAGAATTTAAGTCTATCCGCCAGTATAGCTGCAAAGATTTTATAATCCACATTCAAAAGTGAAATGGCCCTATAGTTTTTAATTTGGGTACGGTCAGCTCCAGCTTTAGGCAAAAGGGTTATATAGGCCTCAGCCCACGATTTTGGTGCGATAGAATCCGTCAAAACAGCATTAAATATTACTATCATCTCTTGTCCTAAGATTTCCAAAAAAGTTTTATAGATTTCAACTGGCAAACCATCCATGCCAGGAGTTTTGTTGTTTTCCATTTTTTTGACTGCCTTTTCTAATTCATCTATTGTTATCTTTTGGTTCAGTACCCCTTTCGCTTCATTTGAGATCTTGGGTAGATTTGCATTATCTAAAAATTCCTTAATTTGGTCCTCAGAAATTTCTTCCCTACTATATAGTTGCTGAAAAAAACCTTGGATAATTTCCTGTTTCTCCCCCTTGGTTTCTACTAATTCCCCTTTACTATTCTGCAGTTGAGCTATACGTCTGCTCTCTCTTTCTTTCCGAAGTCTATAAGAGAGCCAACGAACCGGTTTGTTAGCATGCTCAAAAAAGTTTTGCTTAATCCCCCTAAGTTTCCAAGCAACATCCTCCTGGTCTAGAAGAGAGATCCCGTGCTTAATTCTAGCCATTTCTTCTTTTTTCCTATCATCTAATGGGTCCTGTTGCAAGGCTTTTTCTACCACCTCCAATTTAGCTACCCATTTTGCCCTCTCTTCTAATTTTTTCCTCTGTGAATGGCGACCGGGCTCTTTCGCTCCACTTAAACCTGGCGAAAGAGAACTGGGAAGCCTTCCAAATGGACCACAAAACTTTTTGGAAAGGGTCCCTGGGAGTGTTGAGACCTGCGGGACCTGAAGAATCCAGACAGCTGGGAGGCTACCACCTTTGGAAGACTCCAGCTCTCGCAATGTCAGCAGCCTTTGAACCACCCGGCTGCTTGAGGGCGGCGGCGCGCTGGCAGTTGTTGGCATTGTTACCATTTCCGATGCCTGGGTGTTCCTGGAGCTTCCCGCCCGACCTGGTGAGCCCCCGAGTGAGCCCCTGAGGACTTCAGTGGATGGCCCATTGCCCCAGAGAAAGGGGAATGATCTGGGTAACTGCTGGGGCTGTGTGAAGTGGGCGGCTGGCTGTGTTACAGTCGCCATGCCACTTCCGGATGCCCCCTCCCCCCCCTCTCTGTTCGGCTTGGCCTTTTCCTCAGCGTGGCTTTCTTCATTTGTCACATCTTGCTTGACTGGATTTTTGTCTGGACTTTTCATCCTGGCGAACTTCTCCTCCAGACCACCTTTGCTGTTCTGCTCCCCCTTGCCTGACATCTGTCTCCCTTTTAGCCTGGTTTTTGAATATCTAGCCTCTTTCAACTGCAACCCTAGGACCCCTGGATTTGCCCCCGGTCTTGCTGTTTCAGTCCCAGCTGTGTTACTCATAGCCTCCTGCCACTGCTCTTGGAATATCATCTCAGACAATACTTGTTTAATTTACTATATCACGGTGCTTGAGACTTTGGACGAGTGGGGGTACTTACAGCAAACAGGGGGGCCTTCTGCCACTTCTCAGCCCCCCCGGACTTTTGGCCCCTCCCAGGCTTATAGGAGAGGGGGAATACAAGATACCCCCTGTATACCATCTCCTGCTGGCTTTTTAAGCAACATTGGTCTCTTGTTATTCTGGGCTTTGACTATCTGTCTCTCCTCAACTATATGCCTGGGGCATTTGGACTGGCTTTTTCAGCCACAATTGTTGTCATCATTATCTTCTCCAGCTGGGCCTTTAAACAACAAGCCCTTTTCTAACCACAATACCAGGACTCTTGGCCTTGCTATCGCAGCTATTTTAGCTGTTTTGACTATTATGAGTTGCAATTGCTCTGGGAGTACTAACACCATCTTGAATAACACGCTGCAGAGGAAAAGACTAAGAACATTAAGACCTCCTCCCTCATATTAGCACAAACCTCGTACGAACTTGCACAGTTGCGCAATTTTTTAACTTGTATGGTGAGTGTATGGGATATGTGTGCGATTGAGTGAATGATCCCACTTTTTTTATTAGCCTATTATTGTTGTATTTTTTGTGTTTTTAAATTATTACGTGGGGACTGCTTGGGTGAACGAATGAGTGTGTTTGATTCGGAGGACCTGTCGAGGAACGCGGGGGCCATTGGGGTGGTTGGGGGAATTACGGACACGGGAGTGGGCCGGAGCATTACGATCTTAACAGGGAGGGGCAGATATGGCGGGGACTTTAGGGCAGGCCATTACCGGGGAAGGAGGGCTCGCTACGTCACAGAGATCCCTCCTTCTAGCCCTACGAGTCCCACTCCAAGGCCAGGTGGTGTGAGTAATCAGGACCCTGGCCTCAGGCTGCTGTCGCTAAATGCCTGGTCTGTAGTTCATAAAGCTCCTCTCGTTCGGGACTTAATTTTAGACGAGAGGGCAGACCTGGCATGTATTACTGAGACCTGGCTGGGCCCGGAGGGAGGAGTCCCCCTCGTAGAGATGTGCCCAGAGGGTTTTCAGGTGCTCCATCAGCCGAGAGCTCAGAGAAGGGGTGGGGGTGTGGCTATTGTTATCCAAGAGTCTCTAGCACCTCGTAGGATCCCTGCTCCAGAGCTTGTCGGGTGTGAGTCCCTGCTGGTGAAGTTGGACCTCAAGGGTCAAGTGGGTTTGCTGCTAACGTACCTGCCTCCTAACTGCATTGCAGCAGCCCTCCCCTCGCTCCTCGAGTCGATAGCCGAGCTGGCAGTTGAGTTCCCCAGACTTATGGTTCTGGGGGATTTCAATTTGCCTTCGCTCGGTGAACACTCTGATGGAGCGCAGGAGTTCATGGCTTCCATGACAACCATGGGCTTGACCCAAGTAATTCGAGGACCAACCCACTCAGCGGGTCACACGCTTGACCTCGTATTCCTCTTGGAGCAGTGGAATTGTGATCTTGGTCTGAGGGGTAGTGAGATCTTGCCCCTGTCATGGTCAGACCACTACCTATTGAGGCTCGACTTTCGGAGACCAAACCCCCACTGTAGGGAGGAGCCGACCAGGTGGTTCCGCCCCAGGCGACTTATGGACCCTTTGGGGTTCCAGACGGAGCTTGGGGTTATTCCTGATACTCTCGCCCGCAGTCCGGCGGAGACCCTGGTTGCTGCCTGGAACTTGGCAGCGACGAAGTCTCTTAACCGGATTGTGCTTCTACGGCCGCTCCGAGGCAGTGGATCCCGGAGGGCTCCTTGGTTTACTGAGGAACTCTGGGAGAAGAAGTGCCAAAGGAGACGCCTTGAGCACTTATGGAGGTTCAGTAAATCCGAATCGAACCGAGCACTTTTAACAACCTGCACCAGAGAGTACATTCGAGCAATTAGGACGTCTAAGAGAACACATATTGCCTCTCTGGTTGCGTCTGTCGAGTCGCGCCCAGCCGCCCTGTTTAGGATAACCTGTTCCCTCCTAAATAGGAGGGATACGGGCGATCCGCTGCAGGGGAGGGCTGAGGATTACGTCCAATTCCTCGCAGACAAGGTTGCTCGGTTCCAGGCGGACCTGGACTCCAATTCTGCAGAACCAGCCGAGGCACTAAGGGATGATCTGGTAAGCCATCGCTGGATTGATTTTCAGGCTGTTACCCCTGAGGATGTGGACAAGTCGATGAGAGCTGTAGGTGCCTCCACATGTGTGCTGGACCCATGCCCCTCCTGGCTGGTTGTAAACAGCAGAGAGGTGACACGAGGCTGGATCCAGGCGGTTGTTACCGCCTCTCTACGGGAGGGGGTCTTTCCCCCCGCTTTAAAGGCGGCGGTGGTGAGACCCCTCCTGAAGAAACCATCCTTGGATCCAGCCGTTTTAAATAACTATCGTCCGGTCTCCAACCTCCCCTTTGTGGGGAAGGTTGTTGAGAAGGTGGTGGCCTTTCAGCTCCAACGGTCCTTGGAGGAAGCCAGCTATCTCGATCCATTCCAGTCAGGCTTCAGACCTGGCTGCAGCACAGAAACCGCTTTGGTTGCGTTGACCGATGATCTCTGGAGAGCCAGGGATGGAGGCCACGCCTCCATCCTGGTGCTCCTTGACCTCTCGGCGGCTTTCGATACCATCGACCATGGTATCCTTCTGCGATGACTGCGGGAGGTGGGGGTGGGAGGCGCTGTTTTACAGTGGTTCTCCTCTTACCTCTCGGACAGGTCGCAGTCGGTGTTAGTCGGGGGGCAGAGGTCGACCCCTAGGCCCCTAACGTATGGGGTGCTGCAGGGCTCGGTCCTATCCCCCCTTCTTTTTAACATCTACATGAAACCGCTGGGTGCGATCATCCGACGGCACGGGATAAAATACCACCAGTATGCGGACGATACACAGTTGTATCTGTCTGCCCCGTGCCAACTCAACGAAGCGATGGATGTGATGAGCCAGGGTCTTGAGGCTGTTAAAGACTGGATGGGGGTTAACAAGCTTGTGCTCAATCCAGAAAAGACCGAGTGGCTGCTGTGTTTCCCTCCCGCGAATTGGCCAAGTGTTCCATCTCTCAGGCTGGGGGGTCAAATTGTATGCCCCTCAGACAGGGTTCGCAACTTGGGAGTCCTCCTGGACCCACAGCTGACTTTCGAACATCATTTGTCAGCTGTGACCAGGGGGGCATTTGCCCAGGTTCGCCTGGTGCACCAGTTGCGTCCCTACCTGAACCGGGAGGCCCTCACAACAGTCACTCGTGCCCTTGTAACCTCTAGGCTGGAATACTGCAATGTGCTCTACATGGGGCTGCCCTTGAAGAGCATTCAGCGACTTCAGCTGGTCCAGAATGCGGCCGTGCGAGCGATCGTGGGTGCACCTCGTTTCACCCACGTAACACCCATCCTCCGCGAGCTGCACTGGCTGCCTGTTGATCTCCGGGTGCGATTCAAGGTGCTACTTATCACCTATAAAGCCCTTCATGGTACTGGACCTGGGTACTTGAGAGACCGCCTACTGCCAATTACCTCCACTAGACCGATACGATCGCATAGATTAGGCCTCCTCCGAATTCCATCATCCAGCCCGTGTAGACTGGCAACTACCCGGAGGAGAGCCTTCTCGGTGGCTGCTCCGACCCTCTGGAACAAACTCCCCGTGGAGATTCGGACCCTCACCACCCTCCAGTCCTTCTGCGCCGCCCTAAAGATCTGGCTGTCCCGGCTGGCCTGGGGTTAAGATTCTAACCCCACTCGAATTGTGTGACTGTTGTGTTTTTAATAATGATGTATTGTCTTTATGTTAGGAATTGTTTGTCCTCCCCCCCCCTTTTTTTGAACTGTGAGCTGCCCTGAGTCCCCCCAGGGAAAAGGGCGGCATACAAATAAAGGGAAAATGAAATGAAAAAATGTATATTTAATAGCTAGGCCTCTCATATAAGCCTTGGCCGTATCCCAAAGTATTTGTGGAGTTACTCCCTTCCTATTTTCTACAAAAAAAAACCTCATTTCCCTTTTAAACATTTGCTGAAATTCTTGTTCTTTCACTATCTCTGTATTCATCATCCACTTTCTCTTCCTCCCCTGCCTTACTCCTTTCCACACCAATAAGAGTGGATTATGATCGGCCCAGGTATTAACCTCAATTGCTGCTTCCTTAATCAAGTCCCCAGTTTCTGGTGTCAACCAGGCCATGTCGATCCTAGAACAGGATTGATGTCTATGTGAAAAGAAAGTAAATTGTTGTTTCTGTGGGTGGAGTTCACGCCATACATCCTTTAATTCATATTCCTCCCTTATGTCTTCAAAGGTTTTGGGGAGAACTCTCCTCCTTTCTCTTAATTTCCCCCCCTTTTGGATGTTTCCTGGGTTATAATCCATTGTCCTATCTGCCACAGCGTTATAATCACCCACCACACATATGTGGTCATAGCCTAACTCTGCAATTTTTAGATGCAACTTTCTAAAGAAAGTACTTTGGTTGTCATTCGGTGCGTATATGACCACCGGCAAAATTTTATATCGACCGAATTTCAATTCAACCATTAAAAGTCTCCTCTCCCCATCAGTATACACCAATTTAGAATCGATATGGTCTTTAACATACAACACAATGCCCCTTTTCTTTTCATCTGCTAAACTTGTATACAGTATACCTAGCCGGGGGTAATACAACACATTTTGCTGGTGGTTCACTATATGTACTTCTTGCAGGCATGTCAGATCACAATTCTTTTTCCGTAAAGCATTCAGTATTTTATTTCTCTTTCTTAGTGAATTCAAACCATTTATATTTAAAGAAATTAAGTGGAGTTCATCCGCTTAATGTTTATTTGTGTAAGGCTTTGGATTTTGTTGTCTGCCTAGGGCAGTGATGGCGAACCTATGACACGCGTGTCAGTGCTGACACGCGTAGCCATTTGGGGTGACACGCACAGGATTTCATGCGATTCATCCTCGGCTCCTGCACGGCCGCCGAGGATGAAAGAATCTGTGCTGGAGGAACGGGGGGGGCGGGACGTGTGATCTCCCCCACCCACACTCACTTACTGTATCGCCGCCACCCCTTTCTGAGTGCAGGGGCTGCTGGTAAGGCGTGCGTGCCGTGCGCACACACGTCATCAGTGCGGCGAGGGAGGACCCGCAGGAGAGGAGCGCGGGAACAGTGCGCGCCTCTCTCCAGTCAGGCCGGCACAGAGAGTCTACTCCTGGGACTGTCGGTTACGATCGCACCACAGCAGGGAACAGCGGAGTGCCAACGGGAACTGTGAGCGCCATTAGCAGCAACTATTGGGGTGCCAATAGTTTAAGGGTAACTCCATCCTTAAATTTATGAAAGGCTCTACAAATTTAAACTCTGCAAGTTTGAGCATTGCTCACTCCATAGCTCAGCATGCAAAAGCGCTTAATGAGGGAGAATTTATTAAAGAAACTCTCCTAAGATGTGCGCCAGTTCTATTTCACGATATGCAGAATAAAGATGCAATTATTAAGAGAATATCTGAGTTCTCTTGGGGCGGGCTGGAGCGGCATGTTGATGAGGACGTGGAGCTGGAAGCAGCCGACTCCACAGCCCTGGTTCACGGCACCCCAAACAAGTTCAATAATATCAAGGGCAACATACGAAATCGACTGATGAACAAAGAAGTTACTAAGCAGGTATGTTAAATAATTTGTTTTTGGTTTATTAAATACAATTATATATTGCAATTATACATTTTTGTAGTTTAAACTATAAATTGCGCAAAATTATGTTTTTGTCGACACACAACGCGAGTTATGCTCGATTTTTTGCCGATTTTTGACACACCACGCCAAAAAGGTTGCCCATCACTGGCCTAGGGTGACCAGACGTCCCGCATTTGGCAGGACAGGCACGACTTTTCATAATTTTTCACGCGTCCCGGGCCATTCCCAAAAGATCCGGCTTATTTTTGGTGCCTTCTTTGACTCGCTCCCCCGCCCATCCGCTGCCGCTCACATGGGCGGGGTAGCTTAGCGAGTGAGTGGGCGGATGGGTAGGGGAGCGAGCTCGCCTTTCCAGCCCCACCTCCGGACAAGCTGTGGGAAAGCCTCCGGGAAAAGAGCCACCTGGGGCCGCCGCTTCTCCGAACTCAGAGTAAGTGACGGGCGGGGGCGAGTGAGCGGGCGGATGGTGATTTTTTAAAAACAAAAAACAAAACACTCCGGATTCCTTGAATCCCCGCACGTGTGCGCAACGCAGCTAGGCAGGGGGAGCTCCGCTTGGGATGCCCTCCGTAGCCGGGTTTTTTTCTTTTATTTTTTTAATTTAATATTTTTTTAATATTAAATGAAGCCACCAAAGCTCAGGATCCCTGCCTGCCCAGCTGAGGTGTGATCCGAGCTGAGGGGGGAGGAGGGGGAGGCACCACCCTTGCTGTAAAGCCTCCAAAAGCAAAGGATTTGGAGGCTTTTGGAGGTTTCACAGCAAGGGTGGTGCCTCCCCCTCCTCCCCTCTCGGCTCGGACCACACCTCAGCTGAGCAGGCAGAGAACTTTTGCTTTTGGAGGCTTCACAGCGGCGGCGGTGCCTCCCCCTCCTCCCCCCTCAGCTCGGATCACACCTTAGCTGAGCAGGCAGGGATCCTTTGCTTTTGGAGGCTTCACAGCAAGGATGGTCCTCCCCCTCCTCCCCTCTCGGCTCGGATCACACCTCAGCTGAGCAGGCAGGGATCCTTTGCTTTTGGAGGCTTTACAGCAAGGGTGGCTTCCAAGGTCTCCTCCAGCTCAATTCTGATTTGACCAGAGCCCAGTTGCAACACCGACATTGTGGAATGAGGGTTGCAATGGCCATTGCAAGCCACTAAATGGACTTTCCAGCCCCTGTTGTCTTTCTTAGAGAAGAATGCAGAATACCTGAGCTGGAGGTCATCTAGTCCAACCCCCTGCTCAAGCAGGAGACCTGATACCATTTCAGGCAAACTGTTGTACATTATCTTTTTCAAAACCTCCTGTGATGGATCACCCACAACTTCTGGAGGGAAGCCGTTCCACTGGTTAATTGTCCTCACTGTCAGGAAATTTCTCCTTAGTTCTAGGTTGCTTCTCTCTCTGGTTAGTTTCCATTAATTGCTTCTTGTCCTTCAGGGGCTTTGGAGAATAGTTTGACCCCTTCTTCTTTGGGGCAGCCCCTCAAATATTGGAAGACTGCCATCATGTCACTCCTAGATCTTCTTTTCTATAGACAAGAAATCCACAATTCCTGCAACTGTTCTTCATATATTTTATCCTCTGGTCCCCTAATCATCTTTCTTGCTTTTCTCTGCACTCTTTCCAGAGTCTCCATGTCTTGAGACTGATTGATTGGTCGATCTCAAGTAGCTTCTATCCATCTCAAAGCCACAAAGTGTTTCCTCCAGGCTCTTATCACAGATCACTTATGTTACTAACTTATCAGCTGCAGTTATTCACTTAAGAACTGTCAACTGTGGCAAGAAAGGTGGTGTAATGGGCTTAGTGACCAAAGTTACAATGGCATTGAAAAAAGTGACTGATGACCATTTTTCACACTTAGCGACCATTTTCACACTTAGCGACCGTTGCAGCATCCTCATGGTCACGTGATCAAAATTTTGATGTTTGGCAACAGATTCATATTTATGATGCTTTCAGTGTCCTGGGGTCATGTAATCGCCTTGTGTGACCTTTTGACAAAATATAAAATTTTTAATCAAGCCGCCCCCCCCTCCCCCCCGTCAATGGTGTTCCTCTTTACCAATCTGAAAATCTGGTCACCTTATGTCTGCCTCATCTGCGGTCTCTCATCTCTGCTTTGATTTTCATTTCCCCCTTTCTCATCTCTCCGGACACTATTCTTTCGCTCCTCTCCTTGGCTCTTGTTATCCAATTCTCCATCGTTATTCTGAGTTCCCCTCTTCAACTGGCTTTCCATAAAGTCTTGTGCATCTTGCAATGATTCAATCCAAAACCTCTGGCCTTGCCAGAGGAAAGATACCCCTTCTGGGAAAAGCCACCTATACATCACCTGAAGTTTCCTCAATTGTGTTGTTAGATCCTGATATTTCTGCCTCCTTTCCCTCACTCTTCTTGGTATCTGTTTTAGTACTATCACCATTTCCCCCGCATACATGGTATTCTGGTCACGTGCCTTCTGGTAAATTTCTTCTCTCAGGGATCATTTACTAAACCTCACGTGCACTTCACGTGGCAGTTTCTGTCTCCTAGTATAGGAAGTATAGACCCTATACACGTCATCAATATCGCTCTGTATCAACAGCTTATCTTTCTGGGCGATCCCTGCTATCATCTCAACCATAATTTCCTTCAGTTTCTCCCCTCTTTCCTCTGGAATATTTTGAAATCTGAGAAAGAAGGCTGACTTTTCTAATTCCAACATAGCAATCTCATCTTCCAACCTTCTATTAATATGTAGCTGCCTCATCTCCCACCTCACCATGTTCCCTTCACTTTCCTTCATTTTTACTCCTAAATCTTGAATTTGACCCTCCTGTTTCTCCATTTTTGCCCAGATCTCCTTTTGCTGTGAATACAGCTGTTTCATTTCACCCCTCATGTCTCCCATTTCATTTTTAATGTCGGCCAGGAATTTTTCGGTGATCTCTTGATTCCTAGCCATATTATTTTGTATCGATAGCAAAGTTGTCTGTATATTTTGCAATGTGGGTGCCTTCTTTACCCCAGCCATATTGTCTAAAGTTCTGTGTATTGTTGGAGGGGTTGTAGATGGGGACGACTGAATAGGTAATGCCGAGGTTTTTCCCCCCCCCCCCTTTGCCCAGCTCATATCAATTAGGTTAAGAATATCCCACTGCTTCATAAACTATCTGCTACCAGTTTAAGCAATGTTCCAACTTATTTTGCTGCTATCTATAAGGAAAAATATATATGAATATAGTCCCATAGAGAGATCTAAAAAAAATACAAGAGGGGGCTCATATCAGGAAAGAAAGGAAAGAAGGGGGTGGCAAATACATCAACACAAAAAAAGAAATCAAACCTCAAAGAAAAGAGAACAAAAAAGAAGGGAAGTTCAGCTTGAAATATTCCCCTTTCAAGTGTCCAACTCCAACTCCAAAAAAAGGAGAAAACAATGCACACAGTAGATATAATATTGACTGTCTCAAATGGAGCCTTAAATCTCCTATAGCAGTACAAAAGTTTTCCAAAAATCTTGGGAGCAGGCAGGGCAAGTCCGCTGATTACTATCAGCTGTGCCTCAGGGTAAATACTTCACTCTCCTCTGTTTCCACCACCTAGGCCGCCTGTAAATCCTTCTTCAATTGTTAATTCATTTGCTCCTTTGTCTTAATTGCCGCTAAAAGTCCCATCAAAGAGGGGGAAAAAATTACCAGAGATGCAGTAACCAAATAGTAAATCCAACTTGCTCTTCAAGAAAGTTTAGGGCATCCAGATTCACACCAAAAATCCTACGCCAAACAAAAGTGCTGTGTCATGGCTTTGGGACCGCCGTGCGTCCCTCTTCAGACATCTGGGATCAGGGCTAAGCCTCTGCTTTGCCGAGGAGATCGCACTTCCCCCTGCCTGCAGAGAAGCACCTCTGTTCTTCGCTGAGTCCCTCTGAGACCAGCAAACGGCTGCTCTTTATGCCGCCAGACCCCTGGTTTGTCAGCTAGGCTTCAGAGCTATCTCGAAGCCTCCCGCCATAGCCAATGACGTCACCGGAAGTCAGATTTGACTGCCATCTGTTAGAAATAGTGTAGGCCAGGGTCTCCTGCTTGGGCAAGGAGTTGGACTAGATGACCTACAAGGTCCCTTCCAACTCTGCTAATCTGTTAATTAACTGGCAGATAGGTATCAATGGGCCTGCAGCTGAAATAATAAAAGTATAGTTTATGTGAATTATTTCAATTACAAGTACTGTAGGAAGTTGTCACCCAGCCCTCTCCCAGAAAAATGAAATATCCTAGGAAATATTGAAAAGGCAGAATATTTCTCTGGATGTGAAAAAGGAAGAAACATGTTTTAAAAGACAGAATAGCTGCCTGCAGCTTCCTGCCCATCTCATTTGTCAATGAGCCATTAAAGCATGAGCTAGTCCACTTTACATAATAAAGAGTTTTCCTGTTCAGCTCCAGAGTGATGGGATTAAGGCATGATAATATTGACCCTTTTACCAAACTCGCCACATGGCATCTGAGAACTCAACCAAACCTGGATTCAAAACGCAGCCTAGAGAGTTGCCCCTGCATGGCCCCATGGGAGTCTGCCAACCAATCAGAATACAAGATCAAAATCAAAGGCCAGAGGGGGCATAAAACCAGGGACTCAGCTTCTCTTCCTTCCTTGCTTCCCCTTGCCTTCCTTTCTCTTCTCTTCTCCACCAACATTGAAGCATGTGATCACCTTTTCTGTTCAGGACTCAAGCCATGTGGTCCTGTCCATCATTAAAACCATCTTTCCAAGCAGCCTCCATGTCTCCAGTGTCTTTTTCCCCACTTGGAGCCGAACCCAGAAGGACATTTCTTCCAACAGTACCAAACATATAGATTGTGTATACTGAGTGTATTTAATCTCTCATGACAGAAATGAGTGAAAAAGTAGAATCAGATCTGCGCTTTCTGCTTGGCACATCACCAATATAGGCCACTTCAGCACTCCTTGCATGTAAGAATGTGATGCTGTCCATCTCTCACTCCAACACCCACTTCAAATGCACCCTCTGCTCATGTTTTCCAGCTTTGAGTCGAAGCTGCTATTCTTTCAACCTGAGCCATCTTAAGCCTTTCAGAGGTGGGGTGAAGGGTCTCAGGTGCTCTGTTCTTTTCATAGTAGCAGTCCCAGCTCCAAGGGACTGCAGGACCTGTTCACTAGCCTCTTCTCCCACATCTTGCTACCATCTTGCACAGTCATTTTGTGTTGAGCTCTTGGACTCTGGAGTTCTCTTTGCTTAGCAGCTGCTGTTTCTTGATAATTCTGTGGCTGAGTCAATGAACCATCTTCAATCTTGAAGCTCTTGCTCCATTCAGGCCTTCTATCTCCCATCAGTAATAATAATTTTTAAAAATCTGATGTTTCTTTTTCTGTTTAACTTCAGTGCTTCCTCTTTAGCTGAGGAAATGTTTGTTTTTAGCTACATGATTTTTCATGAAGCAATTTGTTTAGTTTTGAGTCACCGCAATAGATAAACGTACCAATTCCGATTCACAACTTACATTCACGCTCCATGTTGCAGTGCAAGATTGTTTCGTTATCTATTTTTAAGGGACATGACCATGGTTGAGAGAGAGAAAAAGTCAGAACAGGAGCAACTTCCAACTTCTTGTGGGCTTCCCATTGAATTTCCTTATGGGAAACTTGCAGAGAGCATCAGAAACCAACCAGTCTCCCTCCAGCCCGCGCACTCTCCCTCCACCTTCCTTCTTTGCCTCCTTCCCTTTCTTCCTCCCTTCCTCTCTTCCTTGCTTCCCTCCCTTGCTATCATTCTGTCAGTCTCTTCCCTCCCACCCACCCTTCTCTCTCTCTGTCTCTCTCTGTCTCTCCCTCCCTTCACTCTCTCCCACTTTCCACTCTTTCTTTCCTCTGTCCTTTCCTCACTGTTCCTCTTTTCCTTCCTCCTTCTCTCTGTACCTCCCTCTCCCTTACTTCTTTTCCCCCTTTTCCACCCTTCCTTCCTACTTTCTTCTTCCTTCCTCCTTCACCTTTTTCCCTTTCTCCCTCCCTTACTGTAATTCTGTCATTATCTTCCTCCCTCCCTCATTTTACCCAGTTAAAGGACATGGCTGAGAATTTTAGTAGTATATCAATTAAAGAGTATCAATTAAACAATAATATTTAATTGTAAGGATTTAGCAAATAAAATGTTACTTGCATGAAGCTTGGAACAAGGAATTAGAAAAACATGTACATGAGTTTTAAATAATGTGATTCATAATAATATGATTCATTAATAAATTAATCTCATTAATTTAGTTAACTTTTGTTTTCTTTTTATTATTTTCTGAAAAATAATATGACTTACATCCATGTTATCAATCTTCAAGCTTGTATTAAATTGCTGCTGCAAAACTTGATCTCTTGTCTTCCTGACAAAATGCACCAGAACATCCCTTACAATATTTCTTATTCTTGCAAATGTATTTAGTTTATCAACCTATGACACATTCATTATAACAATAAGGGAAATTTGCAAAACTATAAAAAAGATTAAAACAGGAAAGTTGCCTGGAACAGATGGATTACAAGGATTGCATAAATGTTTTAAGGACAAAGTTTCACAAACTTTACAAAATATGATGAACTCTATTTTACAGGGATACAATTGCCAGAGAGCTGGGGAAAAAATTAATACATTAATTCTATATTAATTAATACAAAAAGGGAAAGATTTGACTTTAACAAGAAACTATCAACCAATACCCTTATTGATTAATGACTTTAAGTTGTTTGAACAATTTTAACTGAGAGATTGAAAATAAGTTTTTAAGAATTTTTATATGAAGATCAATGTGTGCTTAATCTAAAAGACAGTTAATAACAATATTAGAAATGTATCGGACATTTTGGAATATTTGGAGCAACATAATGAAAAACAATTCACATTGATTTCTTAAATGCAGAAAAGGCTTATTCAATGTTTTGGAATATATGAACTTTGGAGAGAATTTTATTAAATGTATAAAACTGGTTTACACAACATGGAAAGCACAAATAATTGTTAATTGAGAGTAACAAATCTTAAGGGATACCAAAAGGAACAAGACAGGTCTGCTCATTATCTCCTCTTGTTTTTGTTTTGTTCAGTGGAAATATTGAATGAAGATATAAGGCAAAAATGAAAAAAAAATTGTGGGAATAAAGACTGAAAGAGAAACCTATAGGTTAAGAGCATTTGATTTGATACTGGTTTTAGAGTATCCTTTAAAGGGAATTGTAACATTAATTGGAAAAATAAAACAATTTGATACATTAACAGGTTTTAAGATTAGCAAACGGAAGACAAAGACATTACCAAAACATTCTGTATATATTAGTAATGTGTTGGTCAGTCAAAACTAAAGTGGATATGCTGAATAAAAACGTTTCTAAAACAGCTTTGATTTTTAGAAGTTGACTGACCTCTCAGTGTATCTAGGTTAATATTTAACGTTTATTTGTCAATTATTCCTTTTTAGCATACTTATGAAGGCATGCTAGAAAAAGTTGTTTATAGATACACAGAGATCAGCAAATTAAGACAAGCTAAAAAAAAATGGGGTGGGGATAGAGATAACATTGCCAGGCCTAACATTACCATTACTCCCCCCAAATTTATGTACCTGGATATCACAGCAGGAAGATAGTGAGCTGAGTTTACTCAGTGTCTTTGTTCTACAGCAACACTGCTTTCTGTGCTGCCCCAATGCTGGTATGGTCAATGAGGACAGCCCACTAATCAGGAATTTCTGACGTCTGGCAGAGCAGCTGGAAGACTACAGGCCAAGGAGGAACACTGAATCTGATCTGCACTGTTTGTCAGAGGCTATGTAGGATCACATGTTCTCGCCACTTTGTTCGTCTTGGGCCCAGGTTCATCCGGAAAAGGAATATAGCCAAAACTTAGCCATTGCTATGGGAAAGTGGCAGGAAATGACAAAGGAGGTATAGCTTTAATGTTTGTGCGTGTGTGATTGTGGAAGGGAGGGAAGAGAGGTTTTCAATATTTGTTTAATGGGGGTGGTGGTATTTTAGACATATTTAAAAAAAAAAATTTGGGAGTTTCCAGAATGGGAAGGGGAGTGTTACAACCTATTTTGCTCTAGAACAGTGATGGCAAAACTTTTCAGCACCGAGTGCCCAAACTGGAATGCATTTATGTACGTGTGCGCTGGAATGCCAAAAACCTGAAGACCAGTTGGCTGGTGCGCATGCACACATTGGAAACCCAAAGACCAGGTGCATGTATGTACCGGCTAGCTGGTCTTCGGGTTTCCAGAGCTTTGACACACACAAAAACCAGTTGGCTGGTACGCATGCGCGCGCCGGAAACCAAAAGAGCAGCTGGCAATGGCGCACATGGCCACAAAAAGTGCTCTGCGTGTCACCTCTGGCCTGCGTGCCATGGGCTGGCCATCACGGCTCTAGAACAAGGGCTAAGAAATGACTTACTCAGAGATTTATTTATGTGCTTGGAAGTATAGTTTTCTGAATCCCCAAGGAACTCTCTGAAACTGCTCTTGCGCCCTGCCACAAAAATTATAGCCAGCACAAAAGCCCTGAAGGTTTAACCAGCTAGCTTCATTTGTGGCAAGAATATCACAGTCTGCAATGCAAAAGAGCTTCCATGGCTGCTCTTCTGAGCTTCTCAGCTCCATCCCTCCTGCTCCTCCTCTTAGCTTTCTTGCAACATACTGCCACTTTCATAGCCAGGTTCAGAGAAGAGACAAGGGTGGTAGAAAGAAGACTTGCTCAGCCAATTATTTAGATCACTGTTGCTGAAGTTAAGGCTAAGAAAATTGTGGGGAATAAATTGAATGCGACTTGGAAGGGTCCATGTTACAGAAGCAGTCATGAAATGTTAAATTTAAGATTAACTAAATTAACCCGAGACAAAGAAATCAAAAAAGCATTTTGTGCTGACAGATGGAAGGGACTATAGGTGCAGCCATTCATACAGGCATCCTCTTGCCTCTCTCTTGCAGGTAGCTACCTATTTTTTCTTAAGTGGGGTTAGCATCATTTCAATCTGCAAGTATTTCTGAAAATGTCCACACGATGTATGGAGGATTCCCTTGCCTTTGTAGAAGTTACCCTGTTTTCTTTCTATACAGGAGCTGGAGACTCAATATTCTCCTAGCAGGTGGTCTCCACGGCTGGATAAGGAAGTTGTGATTGAGGCACACGTGAAAGCAGTGACTGAAGGTAGGGGCCATCCAAGAGCCAGAAAAATTGAGTAAGCAGAAAGACTACTGTGTTTCCCCAAAAATGAGACATATTTTCTCATATTTATGAAAATATTTTCTTTTGACCCCCAAAATATGGCTTTGGCCTTATTTTTAGGACATGCCATATTTTTGGGGAAATACGGTACCTTCCTATAGACTTCCCAGTTACTCTGGATTGTGGCTTTATTGCCAAAATATACTAGAGCCATGATGGCAAACAAGTGGTGGGTTTCAAAAAAAATTGGAACCTACTCTGTGGGTGTGGTCTCCTTTGTGGGAGTGGCTTGCCGGCCATGTGACCTGGTGGGAGTAGCTTGCCGGCCATGTGTTTTGTTGAACATATGCACATATTTCTCTCTCTCTCTTTCTCTGTCTCTCTCTCTCTCTTCCTTCCTTTTGTCTCTCTGTCCCTTTTTTCTTTTTTTCTTTCATCTCTCACTCTTTTTCTTTCTTTCTTTTTTATTTATTTATTTATTTCTTCCTTTCTTTCTTTCTCTCTCTCTCTCTCTGTGTCAGTCTGTGTGTGTAGGGGGCAGTAGTGGGTTTCAAAAATTTTTGGAACCTCTTCTGTAGGTGTGGCCTACTATCTGGGTCCACTGGTGGAACCTCTTCTAACCAGTTTGGTAGATTTGACGAATCGGTTCTACCGAATAGGTGCAAACTGGTAGGAACCCACCTCTGTGGCAAACCTATGGCATGCGTGCCACAGGAGGCAGGTGGAGCCCTATTTGCTGGCACACGAGTTGTCAGCTCCATCGTGCATACGTTCACAGGCCATCTGATTTTCAGCCTTCCAGAGGACTGGGGAAGACCATTTTTGCTCCCCCCACCAGGCTTCAGGAAAGCCTCCAGAGCCTGGGGAGGATAAAAAATGGGCCCAACAGGCCTATTGGAAGTTTGGAAACGATCTGTTTCTGGCTTCTGGAGGGCCTCTGAGGGCCAGGGGAGCTGCTTTCACCCTCCCTAGGCTTCAGGAAAGCCTCCAGAGCCTGGGGAGGGTGAAAAACAGGTCCAACTGGCTTACTGGAAGTTCTTTGGCCCGCTGGGCCCGTTTTCCACCCTCCCCCCAGAGGAAATGCCAAACTCCGCTTGGAGGCAAGCAGTGTGGCACGCATGGGGGGAACATGAAGGGGTTTTTTGCATGCATCCCCATGTGGGGACGTGTTTTGCATGATGGGTGCCAGCATGTCCATGAACTATTGCGTGCATGCTCATATTTTTGGCACCCAACAACCAAAAGGTTAGCCATCACTGTACTAGAGCATCGGAGTCCTCTCCAGCAAAACAGGCAGCAAGCATGCTTTTTTAAAACATGATTACATTGCCAAGATTAATTATGTCGTAGCAGGTGTTCCCTTGTTTGTAAACTCTGAAATAATTACAAAAAATTGCACACAGCTGCAAGCATAGAAATCCTTATTGTTCCCCCCCCCAAAAATACAATAAATAAGGCAAATAAATCCCAAAATACATCTGACGGCAACAAGGTCCCCAAAGCACTCCTCAAAAGCTCAGCCTTCAACTTTTTCCAGAAGGTGGAAAATACTGAAATAAATTGGTGAATATGGCATTTCTAATGAGTAGGCCATACAGATCAAGGTATGGAAAGAAAAACATACCAAGGAAGAGCTGGGCAAGTCTGGAAAAAAACATGGAGAGCTCCATCCTTTGAAGCTATGTCAAAGTGAAGAGCCACTGTTCTCCCAGGAAGCAAACAGAATCAGTTGCAGTTGTAACAATACCGTGTTTCTCTGAAAATAAGACAGGGTCTTATTGTCTTTTTACCTACAAAATATGGCTTGGGCCATATTATCAGGGAAGGGTTTATTGTTTTGGGGTTGCCAGGCATCTGCTCTCTTGCAAGTGGGTCCCAAAGAGTTGTAAGTCAAGGACTGCCTATATGAGGATTCAATAAGATCTGGAACATCTTGGAGGGCAGCCCAAATAATATTTAGGAAGGGTGGTTGCTGCATTTGTTTGTGTTTTCTTCCAATACTCTGCAGGTTCTCAAAATGCCCAGGCATTCACCCAAACTCTGCTGAATGTCCCCTATGGCTCCAGTGAGGGAGAGAAACTGGATGTGTATCTTCCTAAAAAACACGTTGAAAGTAAGAGCACAAAAGGTGGGGTGAGGGCTCTGAAAGAAGCAGGGTAGGGAAATAGGAAAACAGAGAGCAGGACGTGAAGGCTGGACATGGGTAGATGAGCATGGAAATGGCCTCCAAGAATGTAGTTGTTTGGTAAATCCTCAGCCCTGAAAGGAAGAAACTTAAGATTGGCCCGTTTTAATACTTTTGATGTAAGGGGTGGGAGAGAAAGTCTCCGTCATGCTTTCAAGAATCTCCTACTATTATATACTTGGCAACACTAGACTTCATCAGTTGTTGTGGTGATGATCTCTTGACCTGATCTACCGACTGCTGTTATGTCTCAGAGGTAGCAATGTCACTTAGACTTATATGCAGCTTCATAGAGTGCTTTACATCCCTTTCTAAGCAGTTTACAGAGTCAGAATATTGCCCCTAACAATCTGGGTCCTCATTTTACTGACCTTGGAAGGATGGAAGGCTGAATCCACCTCGAGTTGATCAGGATCGAACTGCTGGCAGTCGACAGAATTAGCCTGTAATACTGCATTCTAACCACTGCGCCACCATGGCTCTTAGCTAAGATGAACAAAGACTGGGAGGGATGGTACATTTGGGGAAAGTTACAGTAGACAATGCTTTTGGTGACTTGTTATCCCATTTCAGCCTTTCCTCTGGTCCTCTATATTCATGGTGGCTACTGGCAAAGTTTGAGGTGAGTTGTATTGGAGGCTGCAACGGTCTACATTTTCCAATTGCTAGACTTCAGTCAGTGGCACTCTGGCTAGAAGAACCTCTTTTTTGATGGAGGACATCTACTGTTATAACAACTGACCTTTTTTGTTTCTTCCTAGCAAAGATGTTTCCGGTTTTGCTGCATGTCCTCTAGTGAAGCAAGGCATTGCCTTGGCTGCAGTTGGCTATGATGTGGCTCCAAAAGGTATAGTATGCTGGCTCAGGTGCATTGCACACCCTGCTTTCCTCTGACTAACCATGGTATTGTGTTCTCTGCCCAGGCCAGCTGGAGGTGATGGTTGAGCAGGTGCGGCATAGTGTGGCTTTTGCAGTTCAGCAAT
Organism: Thamnophis sirtalis; assembly: GCF_051295495.1. Lineage (NCBI taxonomy): Eukaryota > Metazoa > Chordata > Lepidosauria > Squamata > Natricidae > Thamnophis > Thamnophis sirtalis. The sequence continues at coordinate 130,191,870 of NW_028261383.1, forward strand.
ATACAGGGATCAGGTAAGAGGGGCTTCAGAAGTTGCATGAGTAATAAACACGCAACCTTGAGAAAGAGAAACTTGGATTCCAACTGATAACCTGCCCAGGTTTAGAACTCAGCTTAATAGATGTTGAGTGATTGACTCTTCAACCAGTTTTCCCTTCTCTATCAGCATCAGCATCTCTTCTTTGCTCTAACCACTTCTTGTATTGTAACCACTTCTCCTTTTCTTGCAGTGGGGTCTACCTGCTTGGGCACTCGGCAGGAGCCCACCTAGCAGCCATGGTGCTTTCCACAGATTGGGCAAAATTTGGTGTTGAGCCAAACATCAAAGGTATTGCCTGGGAGAAATTCATCCTGTTTTTCTCACTTTTTTTGCCTCATTATTTCCTCGGATTCTCTTGCTTGAATATCATGCATACTGGAATATTACAGAGTCTTATTTTCTTTTGACCCCCAAAATAAGCACTTGGCCTTATGTTCGGGGAGGTCTTATTATTTTTGAGGTGCAGCAAGTGTGGTCACCTCATGGCTGTTGCAATATTTGGGGGGCAGGGTTTATTTTAGCGCATGCGCTCAAAGCCCAATTGGGCTTATTATCCGGGAGGTCTTATTTTCGGGGTAGATCGAGTTGGAATCCATTTAAAACAATCCAGATTTTATTTTAATTATTAAATTATTAATTAAGTTATTTTTAATTATTTTTCACTGTAGGTGTCTTTTTGGTGAGCGGGATTTATGATTTGGAACCCATTACACACACTTATGTTAATGATCTGTTGCAGTTGAGCCGGTAAGGAACATTCCTAGAACTGTTTAATTTGGGCAGAGCAGAAACATAACAGTAGCTCTCTTGTAACTGTCAATTCTTCAGGTTGACTTGAAGCAGGAAGTACTATATTAATTATATACACAAGCTGCAGTATTTATATAATACAGCACAATAGCCCTTTAGCTTCCTGAGTGATCTGTACAGGGAGAAACAAGTATACAGCCAAATAATTTAAATCTCTGATTAGTTCATTATCTTTATTTTAGAACTTTTCTCTCGAATGCCTTCTGTGCATTCTAGATTTGTGTGCATTATATACATGTAGCTTCTTGTGTGCTCCATTTGCATATCACATTGTCTTTTCAGCCAATGTATAGAAATATTATATCCCAAACACATGGTACATATTCGCACAGCAAAGTTTTTTGAACCCATGGACTTCATTCTCTCATTTGCATTTAGTGTGATAAATGCATTCAAAATAGAGTTATAAATAGAAAGGGCTATTTGTATTTTTGCCTCATTCACATGCGTGCCCATCTGTCAAAGTCTGCTTCCTTTACCTCACTACTAATTTTAACAGTGTGTTTTCTTTCTTCAGTGCAGTGGCCCAAGAGAATAGCCCTTTGCGGTGTATGCCAAAGGTGAAAGACAAGAAAACCTGCCAGGTGCTCATTGCAGTAGCCCAGCATGACCCACCTGAGTTCCACAGACAATCTCAGGAATATTGTCAGGTATATTGATTACACACTCCATTTGAAATGTAGGAGTTCAATGACCAGAGAAAGCAGTTAAGAAAAAATAATAATGCCCTTTTGTATGGAAACAAACATGTCTAAACAAACATGCAAGCCTTTTGATCCTTTGGAAATACAGCTAGTCCTTGACTTACGACTACAATTGAGCTCAACATTTCTGTTTTGCCCCATTTTATGACTTTTCTTGCCACAGTTGTTAAATGAATCACTGCTGTTGTTAAGTTAGTCACACGGTTGTTAAGTGAATCTGGATTCCCCATTGACTTCACTTGTCAGAAGTTTGCAAAATGTGACCACATGACCCCAGAATACTGTAACCATTATAAATATGAATCAATTGTCAAGTGTCCAAATTTTGATCACATGACCATGGGCATGCTGCAATAATTGTAAGTGTGAAAAAAGTAACTTTTTCAGTGCCATTGTAACTTTGAACAGTCACTAAATGAATGGTTTTAAGTCGAGGACATGTATTTCACAAAGGTTTAAGCAAGTATGGTATCAGGTCCGCAGCTGGTTCCTTTTACGTGCCACACTCTTTGACGTGCCACACTCTCTATTATTTTACTGTGCTTTTTCATTAGTGGGGAATGGAAGGGGGAATAGTAAGGAGTAGAATGTGTTGTTGTCAAAATAAAAAATTCCCTCCTAGAAGCCCAAGGTCATCCTTTGTCTCTACACCTCTGAGCCTGACTGGAACTGGATGGGTGGAACTGCCAGCGTGGCAATGGAAGATTGGACCATGTGATGGACTTGTGGGTGTGGGGGCAAGATCATGAACTTTCACCTGGGTGGGAAACCCAGGAAGTTTTCAGATTCGGGTTTTCCACAGATCTGCCAACATGTTTCTCTTAATAAATTGGAAGTTTAAGGAAAGTTCTGCCTTAGACTCTAATTTAATTTTGGATGATATTTGGAACGCTGACATATGGCTGATATTGTCTTCTCTTCAGCCAGTCCTTTAAAAGGCATAATTTTAACTTTCATCCATCTTTTAATTCTATTATTTACCTCGAGCAATCAGTGTAAAATAGTAGGGAGTAAATCAAAGTACGTTGCGATCATGTTTGTGCATCTAAAATATGTATTGCATTTATATATCTAAATGTAAGACTAAAAATGCATACTCCTAGTGGTTGACTTACAACCACAATTGAGCCCAGAATTTCTGTTGTTAAGTGAGATATTTGTTAAGTGAGTTTTGCCCCATTTTTCGAGCTTTCTTGCCACAGTTGTTAAGTGGATCACTGCGGTTGTTAAGTGAATTCAGCTTCCCCATTGACTTTGCTTGTCAGAAACTCACAAAAAGGGGATCCCATGACCCCGGGACACTGCAACCATCATAAATATCAGGCAGTTGCCAAGTGTCTGAATTTTGATCACATGACTGGGGAGATGCTGCAAAGGTCGTAACTGTGAAAAACAATCATAAGTCACATTCTTTAGTGCCATTGTAACTTTGAATGGTTACTAAATGACTTGTTGTAAGTTGAGGGCTATCTGTATTTGGACCATTCTTTTCTGTTTGGAGAGGGATGCCTAAATCGTTGTCAAATGCACCCCTTCCATTGTGCCACTTCAACTTCCTCAAGAAGACAAATAGATGTCCTCTCCCGCATACATTTTTTGTTTGCCCGTTTTTTAAAAAAAATATCTATTCTCCTATCCTGAATTCTACATCATTATTGTTGTGTTACTTTAATTTATGTTCTGCCTTTCTACTTGTTGGGTACTCAGGGCAATTGAACTTGTACCTACCATGGTGGGAGCCATTTTGTTCACACCCTTTTTATTTTATTATTTATTTGTTTGTTTGTTTGTTTATTTATTTATTTATCTCACAGGCTCTTCGTACAGCAGGTTGGAAGGTCTCCTTGCTAGACCTAGCAGGCACAGATCACTTTGATGTCATTGAGAAACTCTCCCAAGAGAACTATCTCCTCACACAGGTATAGCGGCTAAGAGATTTGGCAGTAAAAATGAGAGCATTTAGGAACGGATTGGACTGAACTTGTGCTATAAACTATGCTTCAGACAGTCATCATGACATTTAGAAAATAATGGGTCATTCACAGACAAATGAGAGCTGTAGCTTCTGGACTTCCTGTGGGGAAAATGATAATTGAGACACATTCAGAGATGACATCCCAGCTCTTTTATGCTCCCTGTGCAACAGGAGACCTTAATTCTTCCTCCAGATTGAAGAAGGAAGCTAGGAATCCACTATTCAATTCCCAGACTATTGCTTCTCATGAATAAATGGCAGAAACAGAAGTTTCCTCAGTTGGCTTGTGAATTGAGTGACAAGGGGGTAGGGACAGTGGTGGCATTCATTTTTTTTTACTACCGGTTCTGTGGGCATGGCTCGGTGGGCGTGGCATGGCTTGGTGGACATGGCAGGGGAAGGATACTACAAAATCCCCATTCTCTCCCCACTCCAGGGGAAGGATACTGTAAAATCTCCATTCTCTCCCCACTCCAGGGGAAGGATACTGCAAAATCCCCATTTCCTCCGGATCAGCTAGGACTCGGGAGGCAGAACAGATGGGTGTGGCCCAGTCAGAGGTGGTATTTACCAGTTCTCCGAATTACTCAAAATTTCCACTACTATTTCTCTAGAACTGGTCAGAACCTGCTGAATACCACCTCTGGGGTAGGATCTTCATTGAGTCCACAGTTGCAATGTAATCAAAATTACACTCACCAAAAACACCCTTCCTAATTTCTAAAACACTTTTGGATTTATTTTTTTCTACAGTGAAAGAGAGACTTTCTTTGGATTGCATAAATACTGGATGAGTTTGTTATTTCTTAAGTTGTGTTTAAATTAAAACATTAGAAACTCTTACTGGCATTTGCTTGGCTCACAAAAATTTGGAAATAAAAGAGACTAAAACATTTAGACAGCATTACTTTTTAAATGTTTTAAAAAATTTAGCTTGTCACCCATTTGTCGTCTTTAGGAACAAATAGTTCTCTTTTTTGAATTAAGGGATAATATTATATATTCTACCAGCAGAGTGTGTTATAGACCATGACTGCATGGTGCTAGATGAAGTTCCTGTGATAAGCAGGTTCCACAGGCTGGGATGAAAGGAGCATTTAATGATTTGAGTAAGAGATTGATACAATCTCTAGAGGTACAATTTGAAATTTGGACAAAATACAAGAAGAATTCAGAAGAAATTAAACAAGTCACTAACAGGATGGATTTTTTATAGAAAACTAGGGATTTGAAGCTACAGAAAGAATTGAAAAATTTGGTTATGCCAGAACCGAGACAGAGGGAATTTTGCTTGCACTGCAGGTCTATTCCAGAAGATACCTTGAGAATATATGAAAAAAGCTTTTCCAGGAATTAGTTGATTTGTTGAACTGGGTAGTGGGAAAGGGATGATGAAGAACCGGACAAGGTGTATCATGTGGATTCACATTTTGTTGCATTAAGAAAAACACCAAGATATATTTTGGTACATTTATTGAGGAAAAGAACAGGGGACCAATTTTTGCAATGTGATTTTGAGGCAAGATTGAAATTTATAATGTTGATGCCATTGTTTTAAAGGAGATTCCCATTAGGATCTTGCGTACTTCTTCCAAATAGATTTTTTGAAACAGAAAAATATTCCATTTTATTGGCACACATTGGAAGGAATAATTGTTAAATGAGTTTTGCCCCATTTTATGACCTTTCTTGCCTTAGTTGTTAAGTGAATTACTGCAGTTGTTAAGCTTCACTTGGCTTCCACATTGACTTCTCCTGAGATTGCAAAAGGTATTCATCTGACCCTAAGATACTGCAAGCATCTGAATTTTAAAGATGTGACCATTAGGATGCTGTAACAGTTGGGCGAAAAATGGTCATAAGTCACTTTTTTCAGTCCCATTGTAACTTTGAACAGTCACTAAATGAATGGTTGTAAATTGAAGACTATCTGTAAACACAATCGCCAAGAAACAATGGTAGAACAAAATTTATCAATACTTTCATAATCCCATAGCATATTGTGAAGATTCCTATACCAACAATGGAGATATTGGTAGCTACAAAAAAGATTGAAACAGGGAAGGCATCAGGACCAGACAGATTACAAGTTCTTATTATAAATATTTTTAAATATCAACTTTCATTTTACAAGGTGATGCAATGCCAGAATCCTGGAAAGAGGCAAATACTGTGTTGCCAAAAGGAGGACAAGAACTAGCCTTACAAAAAGATTATAAATCAATTTCTTTATTGAACAGTTACTATAAAATATTTTAATCAGTTCTAGCAGCCAAGTTAAAAATATTATCACAAGAGTTTATTCACAAGACCAATTGGATTTTTCCCCCCTGAAAAGACAATTAAAAGACAATGGGAGAATAATACTATGATGAGTCACCTGGAGTCATTGATTGAGATGGGTGGTCACAGAAACTGAATGAATAAATGAATAAAAAATAGTGGATATAATATTTACAACGACATAATGAAAAACAACTGCATTAATTTTCTTAGTTGTCAAGAAAACATTTCACAATTTGAACTGGTCCTTCTTGTTTAAAATTATGGAAGATATGGCTTTTGGTGAGAATTGTCTTCATGGAATCAAGTCAATAGCTACCATACATCTCAAAAAAAGCTTGAGTTATAGTTAATGGTGATCTCACTATTACATGATATTCAGAAGGGACAAGATGGGATTGTTCTCTGTCTCCTTTGTTGTTTATTTTGGTTCTTGAAGTGTTGATTAGAGACATTAGACAAGAAAATATAATGGATTTGAAAATAAAAAATAAGTCCTTTAAATCAAGAGCTTTTGCTTATCGTTTAGTTTTGATGTTAGCGGGCCCTTCAAAAGGAATTGAAGCTTTGATTAAAAAAATGGAAAGATTAGCAGGTTTTAAGATTAGTACACAGAAAATAAAGATGTTGGTTAAAATATGACTGCACAAGATCAAGATGTGTTGAATTTTCTTTATTGTAATGATAAGATGATTAAGAAAACATCTTATTTTTTTTTAAAAAAGAAAAAGACAGAATTGTAGTTTCTATATGCCTCTTTGAAATCAATTAAAATTATGGATAGATTCAGGATTTCAAGGTTTGAAAAAATGGCTGGAAATGGAATAAGCAGGGAAGTTTCCACACAACACTTAAGCATCAGCATTACAGAGCTACAAAGGGATCCCATGTTACTAGGGAACAAAGTGCCTACAGACAGTCCTCACCTTGTGACCATTCATTCAGGGTCCATTTGAAGTTAAAACAGCACTTAATGGATGATGGTGACCACCAGTCCTCAGAGTTTTAGCTGTCTCAGCATCCCCATGATCTGTGTGCTTTGCAACAAGTTTGTACTTATAACTGGTTGCCAAGTGCCCCATGATTGCCATTTGCAACCTTCCGTGCTGACTTCCCAAGGAAATCAAAGGGGAAGCCTGTAGAGAAGATTGCAAGTCACTGGGGTAAGTCTGCCCCATCTTCACACTCTACTTCCTGGCCCCTCTGGACTCACTCTGTATCAGCCACTCACATACACTTGTGCACTCAAACAGACTACACCCCCATGCACCCTCTACTCCCCATGCACCACCTCTTGCACACCCATCACTGATTCAGATGGTGCTTTTTGTGCACCAATCCTGTACTGTGCCTCTAATGTACCCTGCTGTGCACCCTATTTATGTTGCGGAAACACACACACTTTACCTGCCTGAGAGCCTATGATTGGCACTTCCTGTTGGCTTCCCCACTGATTTTGCTTGTGGGAAGCCAGCAGGAAGTTGCCTTGCCTAATAAACATGGGCTTCAGTTAATGACAGCAACCAAAACTTCAGAGATTGCCATTGTTAAATGATGTGATCATGTTTATAACTGCATTGCTTGGCAAGGGAAATTATGATCCAATTGCTATTGTCGTCTAGAACTACCTACACATATTCCTACATAAGGCCAACATAGCTAATAATTTGGGCTTTTTCACATCTGTCTCCTGTGGCAGCAAAAAGCTAATTAGGGAGCCAAAATACATTCAAAGGGGCCGTTTTCAATAATATGGATTATGCACCCAACTCTAAAGTACAAATTGATCATTTCCTTTATTGCAGTTTGTCAAGTCCATTTTGTAAAACACAGCAAATAATCTTATATTCACAGGCCCATTGCAATCACAAATTGACTGAGTAATGTGACAACTGATTCAATGGGAACTTATTACTCCTTTATTGGAAGAAATAACCTTTTGGGTTCAGTTCCAAGTGGGGAGAAAGACACTGGAAACATGGCAGCTGTTTGGAAAGATGGTTTTAATGGTGGACAGAATCACATGCCTTGAAGATGTTGGGTGAAGAAAAAAGGGAAGAGATGCTGAGAGTGCCTGAGTTTTATGCCCTCTCTGGGCTTTTGAATTTGAGCTTGTATTCTGACTCCCATGAGGCTCGACTTCCGGAGGCCAAACCCCCACTGTAGGGAGGAGGAACCGACCAGGTGGTTCCGCCCCAGGCGACTTATGGAGCCGCTAAGGTTCCAGACGGAGCTTGGGGTCATTCCTGATACTTTCGCCCACAGTCCGGTAGAGACTCTGGTTGCTGCTTGGCACTCGGCAGCATCGGAGGCCCTCGACCGGATTGCGCCACTACGGCCCCTCCGAGGCGGCGGATCCCGGAGACCTCCTTGGTTCACCGAGGAACTCCGGGAGATGAAGCGCCGGAGGAGATGCCTAGAGCACCGATGGAGGTCCGATAAGTCCGAAGCGAACCGAGCAATGGTAACCACCTGCACCAAGGAATACACCAGGGCACTTAGGGCAGCGAAAAGATCTCATATAGCCACCTTGGTTGCGTCCGCTGAGTCTCGCCCAGCCGCCCTGTTTAGGATAACCCGCTCCCTATTAAATAAGAGGGAAGCGGGGGAACCCTTGCAGGGCAGAGCTGAGGATTATGCCCAATTCTTAGCGGACAAAATTGCTCGGTTTCGGTCGGACTTGGACTCCATCTCTGCAGTTCCAGCCGAGGCACAAGAGGATCAAGTAGACCATCTCTGGGTTGAGTTTCAGGATGTTGCCCCTGGGGATGTGGACAAGGCCATGAGGGCTGTAAGTGCCTCCACCTGTGTACTGGATCCGTGTCCCTCATGGCTGGTTACTAACAGCAGTGAGGTGACACGAGGCTGGATCCAGGAGGTTGTTACCGCCTCTCTTCGGGAGGGGAACTTCCCCTCCACATTAAAAGCGGCGGTGGTGAGACCCCTCCTAAAGAAGCCATCTCTGGATCCAGCTATTCTTAATAACTATCGCCCAGTCTCCAACCTTCCCTTTCTTGGGAAGGTTGTTGAGAAGGTGGTGGCCTTCCAGCTCCAGCGGTCCTTGGAGGAAGCAAGCTATCTCGACCCCTTCCAGTCAGGCTTCAGACCCGGTTACAGCACAGAAACCGCTTTGGTCGCATTGACCGATGATCTTTGGAGAGCCAGAGATGGAGGACATCCCTCCATCCTGGTTCTCCTTGACCTCTCAGCGGCTTTCGATACCATCGACCATGGTATCCTTCTGTGACGACTGCGGGAGGTGGGAGTGGGAGGCACCGTGTTGCGGTGGTTCTCCTCCTACCTCTCGGACAGGTCGCAGTCGGTGTTAGTGGGGGGGCAGAGATCGACCCCTAGGCCCCTAACATATGGGGTGCCTCAGGGTTCGGTCTTATCCCCCCTACTATTTAACATCTACATGAAACCGCTGGGAGAGATCATCCGCAGGCACGGGATAAGATACCACCAATATGCGGACGATACCCAGTTGTATCTGTCCGCCCCGTGCCAACTCAATGAAGCGGCAGACGTGATGAGCCGGGGTCTTGAGGCCGTTATGGACTGGATGAGGGCTAACAAGCTTGTACTCAACCCAGAAAAGACCGAGTGGCTGTTGTGTTTCCTTCCCAAAAATTCGACCAATATTCCATCACTCAGGCTGGGGGGTCGAATTTTATACCCCTCAGAGAGGGTTCGCAACTTGGGAGTCCTCCTGGATCCACAGCTATCTTTTGACCACCACCTGACGGCTGTGACCAGGGGGGCATTTGCCCAGGTTTGCCCGGTGCGCCAGTTGCGACCCTTCCTGAATCGGGAGGCTCTCACAACAGTCACTCGGGCCCTTGTGACCTCTAGGCTGGAATACTGCAATGTGCTCTACATGGGGCTGCCCTTGAAGAGCATCCGGCGACTGCAGCTAGTCCAGAACGCGGCCGCGCGAGTGATTGTGGGTGCACCTCGGTTCACCCACATAACACCTATCCTCCGCGAGCTGCGCTGGCTACCTGTCGATCTCCGGGTGCGCTTCAAGGTGCTACTAGTCACCCATAAAGCCCTGCATGGTAGTGGATCTGCGTACTTGAGAGACCGCCTTCTGCCAATTACCTCCCTGCGACCAATTAGATCTCATAGATTGGGCCTCCTCCGAATTCCATCGGCCAGCCAGTGCCGGCTGGCAACTACAAGGAGGAGGGCCTTTTCAGTGGTTGCTCCGACCCTTTGGAACGAGCTCCCCGTGGAGATTCGTACTCTCACCACCGTCCAGGCCTTCCGCATAGCCCTTAAGACCTGGCTAGCCCGACAGGCCTGGGGACAAAGATAGCCGCCCCTCCCGAATGATGAATGAATGTTGCTCATTATTTTTACTTATATGTGTCTATGTTATTGTTTGTATTCCCCCCTCCTGATTTTATGTGAGCCGCCCTGAGTCCCCTCAGGGAAAAGGGCGGCCTATAAATGTTAATAAAATTCTAAATTCTAAATGCAGGGGCAACTCTGTAGGCTGTCCTGTAATGATGTAATGAAAGGGCTTTGGGATTCTTATTATGGTTCTGCCTGAAGGAGATAGATGCTTGTTATGTAGAATAACTGGCTCAGGCCTTAATTGGCCCATTGACAAAGCTGGGTGTGTGTGAGAGTTTTTGCCTCTCTTTTAGGTGAAATATTCTGTACTTTTAATGTTTCCTAAATATTTCCTAAATAGTAAATATTTCCTAGGAGAGGGGTGGGTGCTAACTTCCTATACCTATACCTGCGAGAAGAAAAGAATTACATGTCCCTATTCCTTCTGTTCCAGGTGATTTTGAACATGATTTCAAGTGGCTGAAGCCAGGAAAGGAGAAATTGCTGTCTGCCTGCTGTCTTCTTCTCCACTGTCTTTCCACTGAACTCCTTTAGTCTTTTCTTTTTTCAGTTGCAGATGAATTGAGACCAGAGATATCACTTTGAAACAGCTCACCTCTGTTCTCACACTGTGACATCTATTATGGCACAAGAGATGAAAAGCAATAAAGAAAACCAGAGCCTGAATTACATCTTTATCATAGTTGTACATTACCTGTCCCAAAGGATGTAGCTTGGGAATGACTCTTCCAGCAATACAAAATTGCTGCATAAATTACCATTTTTCTCTATTTTGCTTTAGTCTCAAACTGCAGGCATATATTTTTCCCTTTGAGCAGCAACTGCATATGATGTTCTGGGTTAATTTAAAGCCATCATGATCAGAATAGTAAAACTATGAGTTAGCTCAGTAGTAGCGGTTCTTTTTGGTTATGGCTCCCTGTACATTTGAGGACTATATACCGGTATGTCTTCATAAAAAATGGGAAGGAATCATCCAGCCCATTTTCCTCCTATCTCAAAGCAATTTTTGTTAGGAAATTACTGGGGCCAATTTCCAGTTTAGTTTGCACCTGGATCAATCTTAGGTAATATTTGCATCTAGATCAGAGCAAAGATACAGCCAATCACTCCAGCTAGCAAAAGTATAGTTGGTATCTGTGTATTAAATATTAGCAAAGACTAGAAAGAGTTAACAGGCAAAAATTGGACAAGACAGTGAGAGAGAAAAATATCAAACAAGTAATTACATTTGTAATTGGACCTCTTAACTGCAATTCAGGGTAAGTTTACGAGAGAACAATAGAAGTGTAAGAAAAAATAATAAATTTTAAAGAATTAGCCTGGAGAAAAAGCTACTTATGCACTTTTCTTTAAATACCACTTATAATTTTGCTGCTTTTTGTGTTCATTCTGGCTGATAAATCATACAGTCTAAAAAAAGTAAACTATTATTTTAACTTTATTTTTAAAAGGAAGATATCAGATCCATGTGATTTCTTATGGATGCTCATGATATGTATATGAGTGTCATATGAGACCTCTATCAAAGAACAGATGATAGCTGTCTGCAAAGAATGAATAATAGTCACAATTCCAAATCTTTTTCATTCCATTATAGCCTATGGTTCTGCTGTTCTTGTCTAAAAGTAATTGGATAACAGCAGTGATGTGCGGTGGGGTTTACGGTTGGTGAGGCAAGAGCGTGGCGGTGGCGAGAAGCAGCATCCCCGCAGCTGTCCCTGACAGAGGCGTCTCGCGTTTATGTCCGCCATAGACGCGAGATGCCTCTGTCGGACACAGCGACAGGGACGGAGGAGCCGGGGGGTGAGGCAGCAGAGCACGGTGGCAATGAGAAGCAGTGTCCCTGCAGATGTCCCTGACAGAGGCATCTCACATTTATGTCCGCCATAGACGCGAGATGCCTCTATCTGACACAGCAACGGGGCGGAGGAGGCAGGGGGTGAGGCGGCAGAGCATGGCGGCGGCGAGAAGCAGTGTTCTTGCAGCTGTCCCTGACAGAGGCGTCTCATGTTTATGTCCGCCATAGACGCGAGACGCCTCTGTTGGACACAGTGGCGGGGACGGAGGAGGCGGGGGGGCGAGGCGGCAGCTGGCGAAGAAAGGGGAGAGGAGGAGGAGGAAAGGGAGAGGGGAGCAGGATGGGGCTCCCGGTGGGGGGGGAGAGGAGAAAGGTAAGGGGGGCATAGCAGGCAAAAGAAAGAAAGCGCCAGCCCACCAGCAGAGGCGGGTAAAAGACCCACTTCTGTTGGCGGGCTGCCCCGCTCTTCTCAAACAAGGCTGCCCTCCCTGCCTCTCCACCTTCCCTCTCTTCTCAAACAAACTCTCTCTCAAATTGAGAGTTTGTTTGAGTGAAGTGAAGAAACAAACACACGCACACACACACACACAAATTACTCACAATAAAAAATTACTTACAAATTACAATAATTTTGAATTCCTCCCCCCTCCCTCCATCCGACCCATATACCTTTTCCAGCTGTGTCACAGAGGATTTCAACTCTCCTCTTGTCTGCCATGATGAAAATGTAAAAAATGTAAAAAGAAAAAGGCAAAAGCTGCTGCTGCGAGAGCAGGAGGAGACATGCCTCCTTTGCATAAGGAATTTTTTGCCTTTTAACCCTTGCTTAACTCTGCTCAAGTGATCATAAAGATAGAGTAAAGGAGCCACGTGGTTTTCTCGCCTCCTCCTGCAGTTAAGCACTAAGCAGAGTCATCCACTGTGACTCTGGCAGCAACTACCTCAGCCTTTTTCCTTTTAATTTTGTTTTTCTTTTCATCATGACAGTGGTGAGGCCCTGCCTCCCCTGACTGCACGTCCCTAGATGAGAGATTTTAAAAACTTACTCTATTCAAATCGATGTGATCTGTTTTAATAGTACTTTCAAATGGATCCTATGTACAATTGGGAGGATTCAAAAGGATGTGCTTCTTGAATTCATGTTTTTGCACTGCATCGTTGTCAAACATTTCTTCCCTCCCTCCTTCCTTCCCTTCCTTCCTCATAGATCTACTTTTTTCTCCATATTGACAGTAAAATTATGGATTTCTGGTTCAACCATAAATGGAGATTCTTCTTACAGAGATAGATGTGGTTTTTGTTTTTTATGGTAATTTCAAATGGATCCCATTTGAATCTTAGAATCCTGAGGATTTATCTGAATCTGACATCAACCAAGAAACCTTTTAGAGCATTGCCAAGGGGAAATAAATCTTCAAGCTTACATATGTTTATTGTATTCACCCAGAAATTAATTCTATGGTGTTTAGTAATGTTAAGAAAGTAAATTGAGATCCCAGGTGAACTCAATTGATTGTGACTAGGGGACCCACAAGAAATTTTGAGCCCCAATACGGTATGAAAATGGTTTTTGATTGACTGCTTGATATCCTTTTCAAATTCTTAGGCTAGCCCTATTGGATTTCATAGTCCAATAAGTAACTACACCCAACCCTGGTTAACTTTTTATCAAGGGCAGCAAGGTGCTGCCATCTACTATACTTTCATGGGCGTTACCAAGACCTGTGCGCGTAATGGTAACACCAAATCAATGACTTGTTCATAGTTAAAGGCCACAAAAACCTTCGCTCTTACTGCTGCACCAAATGCAAAAAAAAAAAAAAAGTGGCGTTTTTCCAGTTTGAAACGACAACTTGGAAATCTAATTTTGCTTTACCCTTACAGTACAACAAAACCAGTAAGGGTTTTTAAGGGGCCATTTTACTAAAAGTTGGCGTCGATACAGAAGTGATATTTTCCAATCGTAGAACAAAGGTCGTTCTTTGTTCATTGCGACCGTAAGAAAAACTACGCTTCCCAGCATGCTCAGCGCTCGGAGGTGTGTGGCACGCACGACGTCCGCAGCCTATTTCCCATCATGCCTCGGGAAAGCCTTTTTGTTTTTTTTCCCCTTCTTCTTTCCCGCGGCTGTTTGAAAGCTTCGGCAACCGTCATCATGTCTCGCGGGGAAGCGAAACTAGGACTCCCGCCGGGTCTCGGGTTATACCTGAAAGAGAACCGTCTCGCCACGTTTACCCAGTGGCCCTTCGTCTCCGACTGTTCCTGCACGGCGGACAGGGTGAGGGGCTGGTTTCTCCCAAGCCCTTCCTGGGATCCCTCTTCTCTTCGGGGGGGGGGGTGGAGTGGGTGGGTTTTTTTCCTTGGAAGTGATGCTTCTCCTGCCTCATGGGCTTTTATTCCCAAGCACATCTTGGGAATCAAAATCACGCCTCTTCCTTCCTTTATTCTTCCTTCCCCCTTCTTCCCCTCCCTTCCTCTCCTTTTCCTCCCTCCCTCCCTCCAGTGGTTCGATGTCCCCCCCCCCTTGGAATCAAAACACACCTCTTCATTTCACCAGCTGCAATTGAAACAATTTTGCCAGCAAGCAATTCCAAAAACGGGGGAAGCTTTGTGGGCCATTTGGGGGGGGGGCAGCACTCCGGCTCCTATCTAGAAGTGCAGAATAATTGCTTTTGGTCTGAGTGTATGATTGCAAGGAATTTAAATCTCTTAAGAGAAGTCCCTGGTTTTTCTTAATAAAATTCAATGGGTTAAACGCAGACTAAACATTCTGAGATTGGATCCCATTTTATTTTCCGGCATAGAGACCCAAGTGAGGCCTTTTACCAATTTTTCAGAACAAAGAGACAGACACTGTCCCCCTCTCCTCCAGATTCATATATCTAATGCTAAAGGTAAAGGTTCCCCTCACACATACGTGCTAGTCAGGGGTGGTGCTCATCTCTGTTTCAAACCTGAAGAGCCACCATCACTGTCCAAAGACGTCTCCGTGATCCTATGGCCAACATGACTAAATGCTGAAGGGTGTACAGAACACTGTTACCTTCCCACCAAAGGTGGTCCCTATTTTTCTACTTGCATTTTTACATGCTTTGGAGCTGCTAGGTTGGCAGAAGCTTAGACAAGTAACAGGAATTCACTCCATTACACAGCACTATGGATTCGAACTGCCGACAATTCTGAATCAACAAGTTCAGCATCTGAGCCACCGCATTCCATTTAGTACCACTTTATAAAACCCTACTAAGATCACACCTGGAATGCTGCAACCAGTTTTGGTCACCCTACTACAAAAAAAAAAAAGATGTTGAGACTTTGGAAAAAGTTCAAGGAAGAGCAGCTAAGATAAGCAAAGGCCTGGAGACTAAAACACATGAAGAATGGCTGGAGGAACTGGATTTGGCTAGTCTAAAGAAAAGAAGAATTAGGGGTGACATGGTGTCAGTATTTGAGGGGCTGCCATGAAGAAGAGATGGTCAAATTATTCTCCAAAGCACCAGAGGGCAGGACAAGAAGCAATGGTTGGAAACTAATCAAGGAGAGAAGCAACGTAGAATTAAGGAGAAACTTTCTAATATTGAGGACAATTAACCAGTGGAACAGCTTGCCTTCAGAAATTTTTCAACTACAGCCCCGTTTCAGAAATAAGATGTATAACCTGAAATGTGTAACTTGGTTGAACATTATTTTTTCTCATTTGTCCTGCTCTGTCTCTTCCGCCTTTCCCAATTCAGATGGCTGAAGCTGGATTCATTCACTGTCCTATTGAGAATGCTTCCGATGTGGCACAATGTTTTATATGCTTTAAAGAATTAGAGGGATGGGAACCTGATGATGACCCCATGTAAGTACTTTGAAATTGTTATCCTAAAACTTTTAGGAAAGAAAACTCAACAAATACACTTATGGGATCTTGCAAAACATTATATTTCGTTGCTAAAATGAAGGATGATAGAGGCAAAGATAGAATGGTAGTACTAGATATTAATAATTTATTATGTCATCCACTCTTTTTTCCATAGTGCTGTTAAAGCCTCATCAAAGCAAATTAAGCCACTTGTCAAAGATGGATTCAACATCTCTATCTGATTATTAGTTGTATGGCTGACAGTGATTGTTAACATGATCAACTAATACTTTGCAGTCAGTACAGCTAGCTTCCACTCCAGTTTTTCCACTAAAGTTTTTTTTCCTTCTTTCACTGAGGTAGAAGGATGGGAACCCGGAATCTTGACTATGAACTTACGCAGTCCAGAAACCTCTAGAATATTTTGTGGGGTGTTTATAAGGGTTTACAGGGGAAATTTGAGAAATTAGAATATCGTGCAAAAGTTCATTTATTTCAGTAATGCAACTTAAAAGGTGAAACTAATATATGAGATAAGACTCATTACATGCAAAGCAAGATAGTTCAAGCCGTGATTTGTCAAAATTGTGATGATTATGGCGTACAGCTCATGAAAACCTCAAATCCACCATCTCGGAAAATTAGAATATTACATGCAATCAATAGAACAAGAACTGTACATAGAACAATATTGGACCTCTGGAAAGTATACATGCATATGTACTCAGTAATTGCTGCAAAAGGGGCCCAAACCAAGTACTGAGTACCTATGCATGCACTCTGAGATGGTGGATTTGGGGTTTTCATGAGCTGTACGCCATAATCATCACAATTGTGATAAATCATGGCTTGAACTATCTTGCTTTGCATGTAATGAGTCTTATCTCTTATATAAGTTTCACCTTTTAAGTTGCATTACTGAAATAAATGAACTTTTGCACGATATTCTAATTTTTCGAGTTTCACCTGTATATGTGCCCTGTCAGCTAACTCTAAATCAGTGCGTGATGCTTCCAGCCTGTAGGCCATGAGTTTGACAACCCTGTCCTAAATCCATCTGCAACATCTGTTTTCACTGCAGTAGGAGTTTCAAACTCAAGTCATGATGTCATCCTGTGATGTATCACGATCCCCCCCCCCCTTCGCTAAACCGAGCAGAGGGGTGGCCAGCATGTGATGCCTGTGGGCCGTGAGTTTGGCAACCCTGCATTAGAGGCCTAAACTGGCAAAGACCAGCATAAATGTTATCTATACTTTCTGAGGTTTTTGAAAACACATAAGCTGCTTGGAAATCAATTTGACTTTCTCTAGAGCTGGCTAGGCTGTGATTACGGGTGATGAATCATGACAAAGCGTATGTCACTAATTTCTATCCTTCAGCCACAGAAACAAAGCAGTCAGAAAGACAAGCCAGCCCTTGGGAGCTGTTGCTTCAAGATGCACCATAGTGCTGGCCCCTTGGGAACAGTGGGAAGAACTCTGGGGTCAAGGCTCCTGATTTCATCCAGTTCATAGAAGGGAACCCAAGAAATGTTCCAGTCTTCTGACTGCATCATTGTCAAATATAATAGCTTTCTGTGTAAGCTTGCCCGAACCTCGTCTAAAAGTGTTACACATTTTATCCAGTTATAAACATAGGCTTTATGACTGTAATTGCCGTTGGAAGGTTGTTATTTATTCCTTCCATAAAAATTGAAAGAACAGTTACAACGGTTCATTTAAAATGATAGTCTGGTCCTAGAACCGTGATGGCAAACCTATGTCATGCATGCTGCATGGGGCAGGTGGAGCCATATCTGCCAGCACGCAAGCCAGCCAGCTGATTTGCGACCCTCCGGAGGGCCGGGGGAGGCTGTTTACACCCTTCCAAGCTTTCAGGAAAGCCTCTGGAGCCTGGGGAGGGTGAAAAACGGGGCCAACCGGAAGTTCCCAACCGATCTATTTCCGGCTTCCAGGGGTCTGGGGGATGCCATTTTTGCCCTCCCCAGGAAAGCCTCCAGAACCTGGGGAGGGCAAAAAACGAGTCCAATGGGCCTACTGGAAGTTTGTTTCTGAACTTCCTGTTGGCCCATTGGGCTCATTTTTCGCCCTCCCCACACTGGAGGCTTTCCCAGAACCTGGGGAGGGTGAAAATAGCCTCCCCCCCGGAGGAAATACCAAGCTCAACTTGGAGTCGAGCAGTGCGGTGCACGTGGGAGGGAGGTTGTGCACACATGCATATGTGGGGGCACACTTTGCATTATGGTTGCTGGTATGCGCACACCCTATCGAGTGCACGCCTCGAATTTTTGGCACCCAACAACAAAAAGGTTCGCCATCATTGTCCTAGAGCCGTGATGGCAAACCTATGGCACACATGCCACATGTGGCATGCAGATCCCTCTCTGCAGGCACGCAAGCTGTCAGCCAGCTCAGCTGCACCGCATATGTGGGTATGCCTCCCACCAGCCAGCTGATTTTCAGGTCTTTGTTGGGAGATGCGCCCATGTGCATGGGAATGGGTAGGTCATGTGCACATGCATGGGGGAGGGGTTGCGCCCCCTCCCTGTTTTTGGTGCCAGGAGGCTTCAGGGATGCCTGCTAGGTCCAAAATGGGCCACAAGGGTGGGTCACAAATGCATGCGTGGTGGGGGCCATGGGAGCATGGGGGTCACACGTGCATGCATAGGGGGTGGGGGTGTCATGGGGTGTTCTGCGTGCATTGTATTATGGGTGTGGACACGCGTGCACATGCTGTCGTGCCTGTGCGTGTGCTTTTGGCACGGGATGAGAAGAAGGTTAGCCATCACTGAGCAAGTGTTATTCTACAAATGTAGAAGTAGAACATAGAAAGGAAGGCAGCTATATACACTCTGAGAAAGAATTTCATAATCTGGCTGCCAAAGGCCCTATTTCTGGCTCTAGGGTGCAAGTCAATGTCCCACGGGACTAAGAGCAGAGTTTCCCCACCTGACATATGTACAGATTTGGGGGAAAGTAGTTCTTTAATAGTAAATTGATGGACAAAATGTTTACATGGGGCGGGAGACGGCATGAGATCCAAATTAGGGTGGCATTCTTCACATGCAGTATGCTTGCTATTTAATTGCCCTTATAAATCCATTGCATGATTATGACTTGTATATCAAATTTCTAGGGAAGAGCACCGTAAACACTCCCCCAACTGTGCATTTCTTGCTTTGCGGAAAGACATTTGTGACCTGACAGTACAGGAATTTGTGAAACTTCGTAAAGAGAGGATGAACAATTTGATTGTGAGTATAACTTGCAAGGAACCATTAACGTAGCTTGAGTAGTCTCTCATCACTCTGCTGTAGGTTGGTAGCACCTTTTCAGATTAACACATTTTATTATTGAAGAGTGAACTACAGCTCATTTCATCAGATGCATGAAATAGCAAATTGATTGTTTAAATTAAATTGATTAATGCCAAATTAAATTGGGATATAGCAGGGAATGGGGTGGGGAAGGAGAAGACAGATAGGTTACTTGGATGTAGGTTACATGCGATATACATTATAAGTTCTTTATTGCATAATAACGAATTGGGCAATAAGGAATAAAAGTGTTGTATTAAAATACTGTATTTGTTGAGACATGATATAGCTTCAAGCCTTTTGACATATATGTGAATTCAGCAATGTCATTCAGTAGTGCTGACAAGGTTTTTTCCCCCTCCAAAACTGCTACTTTAAGACCTGTAATGGACAATCCTGTGAGGTTGAAACTTTGCCCTTGTTCTGAGTCATGCATTTGGTGAAGAAGCTGTAATAAAGATGCTACAAGATGACTTTCAATTTTTGACTACCATAAATTATTGTGCCTTTCCTTCTAGAACCATGATGGTGAACCTACTGTATTTTTCGGAGTATAAGACGCACCCTTTTCCTCAAAAAAGAGGCTGAAAATCTGGGTGCGTCTTATACACCGAATACATCATTTTTGCTTCCTGAAGCCCCACCCCCTCACCAAAATGGCTGTGCATACCCTTATGGGGGCTTTCAGAGAGCTCCTGGGGGCTGGGGAGGGCAGAAATGAGCAAAAGATGGACCGTTCCCCCCCCCCCCCCCCAGCCCCCAGAAGCACTCTATAAGCCTCCATAAGACTATGCATGGAATTTATTTTGACAAAAACGGGCCCATTTTCACGAAAAACGGACCATTTTTTGCTCAGTTTCCCCCCCCCCCAGAACACTTGGCAAGCCCCTCCCCCCCAAGGCTATTCATGCCTTTTTTTGGGGGGGGAAGGGCCCGTTTTCATGAAAAACGGACTGTTTTTGGGAGGTTTGCAGAGTGCAAAAACTTTTTTTTCCCCTTTTGGAAAGCTCTTTAATTGATTGATGAGAATTACATTGATCAAGTGCTGTGCCAGCAGAAACACCTACCTATCTACTGTATTTCTTTCTCTCTCTCTCTCTCTGTCTCTCTATCCCTCTACCTACCCACCTACACACACACTCTCTCCCTACCTATCTACTGTTTTTCTCTCTATCTCTTTCTATTTCTCTCTCTCTATCCCTCTACCTACCTACCTACTCTCTCTCTTCCTACCCATCTACTATATTTCTCTCTATCCCTCTACCGACCAACCTACCTACTTTCTCTCTCTCTCCCTACCTTTCTACTGTATTTCTCTCTCTCTATTTCTCTCTATCCCTCTACCTACCTACTCTCTCTCTCCCTACCTACTGTATCTACTGTATTTCTCTCTATATATATATTTCTCTCTCTCTATCCCTCTACCTACCTACCTACACACACAGTCTCCCTACCTATCTACTGGTTTTCTCTCTCTCTATCCCTCTACCTACCTACCTACCTACCTACCTACCTACTCTCTCTTCCTACCCATCTACTATATTTCTCTCTATCCCTCTACCGACTAACCTACTTTCTCTCTCTCTCTCTCCCTACCTATCTACTGTATTTCTCTCTCTATTTCTCTCTCTCTATCCCTCTACCTACCTACCTACCTACCTACCTACTCTCTCTCTCTCTCTCCCTATCTATCTACTGCATTTCTCTCTCTTTCTATTTCTCTCTCTCTACCACTCTACCTACCTACTCTCTCTCTCTCATTATTTCTCTCTCTCTCCCTCCCTTTATCTACCTACCTAACTACTCTCTCTCTCTACCTATCTACTGTATTTCTCTCTTTCTCTATTCCTCTACCCACCAACCTACATACTCTCTCTCTCCCTACCTATCTACTGTATTTCTAACTCTTTCTATTTCTCTCTCTCTATCCCTCTACCTATCTACCTACACACACTCTCTCTCTATTTCTCTCTCTCTCTATCCCTTTATTTACCTACCTACCTAACTACTCTCTCTCCCTACCTATCTACTGTATTTCTCTTTCTCTCCCTGTCTATCCCTCTATCTACCTACCTACTTTTTAAAAAATTTGCCCCTTCAAAACCTTGGTGCGACTTATATTCCAGTGCATCTTATACTCCGAAAAATACGGTATGATACATGTGCCAGAGAGGACATGCAGAGCCCTCTGTAGGCATGCGCACCATCGCCAGCTGCCCTTTTGGTTTCTGGCACGCCAGCTGGTCTTCGTGCGCACCGGAGTGCCGGAAACCCAATGACCAGCTGGCCAGTGCGAATGCGTGTCGACCAGTTGGTCTTCGGGTTTGCGTCGAAGAACAGCTGGCCAGTTCAGATGCACGTCCCAGAAATCCAAAGACCAGCTGGTCTTTGGGTTTGCGGCGCTTGCACATGTGCACGCACACTCCGTTTTGGGCATTTGGTGCTGAAGAGGTTCGTCATCACTGTTCTAGAATGTCTTCTAGAGTTCCTTCTACAATTACTCTGCTTTCCATATTGTGTTATAAGGGTCATATGGCTACATACATACCATTGGTCCTAATTTAGCCACAGTGTGTAGGCCTGTTTGTTACTGGCTGATTTCTATCTCAAGAGTGAATTATTTAGGTACATTTCTCTTCATTAGGATAAGATTCCCTGTATGGATTCCTCCCCCCCCCCCCAATAATTCAGTAACTGCCTATTTATTAATAGGAATATGTGTTTTTGATTTTCTTCTAGGAAAAAGAAGTTAAGCACACAATTACTGAGATGGAGAAATATGCTCAGTTGATCCGAGGAAAAATAAACAACCTGCGTTAATAAACTGCATATGCCATTGGATGCTGTGGCCTTTTTGAATGTCTAAATTGTATTGAGCAAGATCAAAAGCTGAGTTTCTCAGCCTGCTGTTCAAATGTATGTTAAGTTTTTTTGTAGTTACTTCTTATGGAATTTCTTCCGATGTGTTTATGAATAAATGTTCCTTTTTGTAAAATACCATGTTTACCATGTTTTAATAGTTTCCTGGGCAAAATTGTTTGAAGGCAAACATTGCTCTCAGGTGTTAAATGAAGCTCTGACCTACTCTTGAAAATGAGATCAATTCAGAAGAGTGGCTGAACTTCTTAGGAAACTGCTTTATTTTGATTATGTCTTTGACTCTTTGCAATGGTCATCCTCAAAGTGGTACTATAAAATAGTGAGCTGCTTAGAAAAAAATGCAGATACTTTTATTGCCTTCTTCACCTCCTATTTAAGCCTTCTCCCTACATCAGCCAACTTGCCAATTAAACTGCAACCTTTGAACTGATATAGGTGGAGATAGGAGGGTGTGTGTGTTTTGGAAGCTCTGCAACTACCAGAAAATCAAAAATAGCTGAACGAAAGAAGGCATTTTCCTTTAAAGTAGTGAATAATCCAGAGGAAAAGAAGCACAGCGAAAATAGTGGCACAGCAAGGAAAAGTTAAGTACAAAAGCATAATATGGAAAGTTGCAAATACTCTACATATTGGCCTGGCCAGTAATAAAGAAAAAAAGCAAAAGAAATTATAGAGAGAGAAATTAAAGCAAAATAATGTTTGGAAGAACAAAACATTGTTATAGTAGTATTACTATAGATAATATAGAAATATAGAGGCAATAGAAATATAGGTTAGAGGCAATATTTATAGACTTGTAAACTTTTTATTTCACTGTCATAAATTAAAAAGTGTTAGAAAAGATTCCAAACATCTTATCAAATAGTAGTTTGCTTTGCTTATAAGAGAAAGTAAACAGAGAAAATTATCCTTCAGTTGACTTGCAATCATCAAATGAAACTGCCAGAACTTTCAATAGTGTGAATACTTAAGTAGTGCACAACTAACTTTCAAAATGTATTGTTGAAGGATGTGTTATAACAAATGAATTTTCAAAAAGATTGACTGGATATCAAGATGAACAGTGTGATGTCGTTGATTCATCATCATCACTTGTCCCAAGGGACATTAATTGTCTTAAGATCTTCCTTAAGTGTTTGGTGCCAGGTTTTCCAAGGCTGGGCTTGTTTCCTCTTTCTTCCAGGAGATATCCAATATAGAGCAATTTTTGGATTCCAGTCTTTAGGTCTACATAAGATTTGGCCAACAAGCCCCATTTGGCATTCATCCACACTTTTCAATAGGTTATCTAAATCTGATCTTTGTAATACTTCTTCATTAGTGATGCGGTCATAATATGAGAGACAGTATTCTCAAAGAGCATTGCTGGAAACCATTTAATCATCTTGGTTGTACACTTCCATGTTTCACAAGCATATTGTTGTTGGTATAACAACACTCTTGAAGAGTTTTATCTTTGTGGGAATACATATATCTGCCATAGACCAAATTGGGTGCATGCATTGAAACAGCTGCCGCCATACCCAACCATATATAGCTAAGGTCCTTATCTGTACCTCCATTGGCAGATATAATGCTGCCAAGTTAATTGTTGGACTTGTTCTGTAGCCTGGCCACTGACTTATATGCATATCCTGAGCACTTCCGATGTGCATAAACTTGGTCTTCTCAAAATTTATGTGTAAGTCAATTTTGTTGGCCTTGTTATCTAAACTGGTGATCATTTCTTGCAAGCCCGCCTTTGTTTCACCAAGCAGTACAATGTCACCCACAAAATCTAAATCTGTTAGATGGTTTATCCATTGCTCTTGCATAACAATAATATGTACATGGAGAGGGGAAAGGAGAATGGCAATAGTATACATCTCTGCCTAACTCCTGCATTAATGTTAAAGGCTGTGTTGCCACATTCCATTCGTACATAACAGCTAGAATTATAATACAGGCTCTTAAAGATGTGAATAAAACTTTGAGGAATGCCATAGGACCATGATGGTGAACCTATGGTACATGTGCCACAGGTGGCATGCAGAGCCCTCTGCAGACACCCCAGCCCAGCTCCATTCCCACCAGCCAGCTGATCTTTGGGTGCCTGCCGCACATGTATTGGGTGGGGGCACAGGTGGGGGATGCGCACGTGCACACGTGGAGCACATCCATGGGAAGTGCCCACATTGCATTTTGGAGCCTCGCACGATGCCGCTGTGCCTTGTTTTTGCTTCCTGGTTGCTGCAGGAGGGCTTCCAGGCCTGAAACGGGGCATGAGGGGGGGCATGTGAGGCCCCCTGTGCTGCGTTTTGGGCCTGGAAAGCCTCCTGCACCATCCTGGAAGCAAAAAAATGGGTGAAGAGGGGTGGCGAAGCGTGGGGGGTGGCATGTGCAGGACGGAGCACATGGGGGGGGGAGTCACACGTGCATTGCATTGTCACATGTGGAAACTTAAGCTTTCAGCACTTGACCACAAAAAGATTAGTCATTACTGCCATAGGACTTTACAATAATCCAAAGTGATCCTCGATGAATAGACTCAAAAGCCTTTTTGAAGTCAATAAAATTGATTTCCACTGTCTTCCAGAATTCTGAAGTGTGTTTGATGATATTTCTTAAGGTCAGGATCTGGTCTTTACAAGAGTGTCCTGTCCTGAATCCTGTTTGTACTTCACACAGGTATGCATCCACTTGATGCTGCGGTTTCCTGAGCAACACAAGGTATAGAACTTTTCCAGGGATTGATAGCAACGTTATGCCCCCCACTCATTACAATCTGCGCTTCCCTTTCTTTGGTATTTTAATGATTACCACCCCAGTCAAATTGTAGTTGAAAGCTTATGGTATTATCAGTACTTAGAACAGCCGCACAACATGTATTCAGGCAAAGCATTCCTTGTTTGAGTAATACAACAGCTTTATTGCAAGAAAAATTGGTGTTGTCAGGTCTGGGAGGTGAACAACATTAGAAGTCAGACCCTTTTGTAAGGGGGGTCTGACTTATATTGTTCCTTTAAAAACTCACTTTTCAGGGTAGAGATGGATGAAAAGGCAACAGGCAGGCTATGTATTGCTTTGGCTTTGTTTAGCAGGAGCGGATTAATTTTTTTTTATTACAGTAGGCAGCCTTCTTATACAACATCTCCAGCATGGCCAGAAATTACCCACCTTGTGAGACTATAAAGTTCCCTCACACTCTTGCAAAGCTTAACAAGTGAAATAAACAGCTTGGAAAGGGTGCTTTATGCTCTTAAAAAGTTGGGAGCGTTCCTAATGACCTCCAGCCATGATTTGCAAAGGGCAGCATTGCTGGGTTTCTTAGAATGTTAACTCTGCTCTGTTCAGTGGTGAAACCATAATAGATCCGTAGTGCCGTGATGGTGAACCTATGGAGCCATTTCTTAGGACACGTGAGGCATTGCCCTGTCAGCTCCAGTGCACATGCACGCGTTGGCCAGCTGATTTCGGCCTTCATTTTTGGCTGTTTTTCTCCCTCCGGAGGCTAAGCCTCCAGAGGGCAAAAAATAACCCAACACACAAACCAGAAATTCAGAAACTGACTTCCAGTTTGTGCGCTGGGTCGCTTTTCTCCCTCCGGAGGCTTCAGGAGGCTTCCCTAAAGCCTCCGGAGGAAGAAAAACGGCCCAACATGCAAACTGGAAGTCAGAAACAGGCTCTTTCTGGCCTGGGGGGGGGGGTAGGCCTTTTTTGCCCTCCCCAGGCTCCTAGAAAGCCTTTGCAGCCTGGGGAGGGCGAAAAACGGGTCCACCGTGCCATCATATACAAAAAATGGGGGGGGGAGGCAGGGGGTCATGTGCGCATGCGTAGGGTAGGGCACCTATGAAACTGTAATACAATTGAAGCAATGGCACTGCAGTTTCTTGATCAATTTGCACTAATTCATATCACAGTAGGATATTTCTAATGAGACAGAGTGGCTGCAACCATCTTTCAGATCAGAGAGAACCTTGCAGCTAGACAGGGTGGAGTCTCCCCCGCCCCTCTGGTAGCCAGTTTTTGGATGCCACTGAAGGGCAGTGAATCATCAATTATTTTTTCAATCTGGTATTGAAGGTTTAGTGATTGATGGAAGAGTATATTGAATTTTCCATTTCAGGCAAAGCACATTTTTGTTTCTTAACAAATTAATTATAAGATGGCAATACAGTGTAATGTAGTAATGTAGTAATAATGTTATATTATTGGACATAATATTGGCTTTGTGAATGGCACTTTGCAAGCCTCTTGAATCCCTTCCTTGTAATTCTAAGGCACGTGATGATGATGATCGTCCATCCTGCTAGAAGAGGATCCTTGACATCTAATTGAGGGGATGTCAAGATTTGCCTGTGAATTGGATTAAAGTGAGGGGGAGGTGCGCAGAGTCAGTCTCACTCTCTCTTTCCAGATTCCATCTTGCTCCATTAGCAGGACAAGAGTCGAGACAGTTGGAGATGGGCTGGATGCAGTGGTTGACCAGGATTTCTTTCATGTCTTGCCGTGCTCCTAGCGTACCACATCACCTCATCCGCTCAATCCACCGGAATCTGTCTTCACACGCTCAGGATAGACAATTTCCTATCTCACCGAAAGTCAATGACCCAACGGCTACTCTCAACCTGGTTTGGCCAGCCTGTCTAAGTGGTTGTCCGGGGTGTGGCCGCCGCACATGCTACAATTACTAGGAGCCACAAGTGAGAGCTGAGTGACAGGTGATGAGTTGCCCCATGAGCTGCCCTAAAAGGACATGACATGCCCCTACACCAGGGGTAATACCCCTCCCTGAACACCCCATGTAAGTCATGTAGAAACAATGAAAAAGAGAAATGCTCTTATTTTTTATAAGTTTTTGTTTTTATTTCTCATACATACTTTTACAAACATACAATCTCATAACTATTATTAATAATGGGTGTTATCTTTTAGTATTTATAACAATTTTTCTCCCCTAAAATTAACAAATGATCAAGATTGTTTTTCTACCATCCCATCCACCCAACTTATTTCACAACAACCCTACTTCTTACTCCTTCCTTTCCTCCTTTTTCTCTCCTTCTCTCTTTTCTTCTTCCCTCCTGTCCTTTCCCTTCTCTACTTCCCCTTCCTCTCCCCCACTCCTCCCCTCTTCTTCCCTTTCCTACCCTCTCTCCAACTCTTATTTCCCCTCCATTTCTTCCTTTTCTTTTCCCTTTCTTCTTTCCCTCTCTTTTCTTCTCTCCTCTTCCTATCTTTCCCTCTACTCCTCTCTCCATGCCCTCTTTCCATGGTTGCATTTAGATATTTTTCTCTTCAATCTGGTGTATTTTTGGGATGGTATTCTAGCAAACCCGGTTCTGTATTTACATAACAATCTTAAATCCTCTCTTCTATAATGTATTTTCATTCTAATAGTTACACATACATCATCCTTTAAACGTATATTTGTGTATTAATACCTTTTTATTTTCCCCCTCTTCATTTGTTAGTGTGTTGTATGGGTTTCTATTTCTCATTTTTTTTGTCCTGTGCAATTATTTGCTCTCTATTCTTTTATTCAAACGCTCTTACTTCAATGATTGATATATTAGAGCAATTGTAACGTAATAGGAACTAGGGAGATCAATGGCTCCTGAAAAGTAATGAGTTTTGGGGAGACATTTAAAGCCCCTTCTATTTGGTTAGCATGATTGCGGCAGGTGTTTCAAATGAATATAGGGAATGAACACAAGAGGATGAAGACATCTTGGGAGAAACCTGAGAAGTGCAGCTTAAACATACTGCTAAAAATAAATAAATAAAGGAAACACTTAAACAACACAATGTAACTCCAAGTCAATCACACATCTGTGAAATCAAACTCACTTAGGTAGCAACACTGACTGACAATCAATTTCACATGCTATTGTGCAAATGGAATAGACAACATTTGGAAAGCATAGGCAGTTAGCAACACATCCCCAATAAAGGAGTGGTTCTGCAGGTGGTGACCACAGACCGCTTCTCAGTTCCTATGCTTTCTGGCTGATGGTTTGGTCACTTTTGAATGCTGGCAGTGCTTTCACTCTAGTGGTAGCATGAGACGGAGTCTACAACCCACACAAGTGACTCAGGTAGTGCAGCTCATCCAGGATGGCACATGAATGCGAGCTGTGGTGAGAAGGTTTGCTGTGTCTGTCAGCGTAGTGTCCAGAGCATAGAGGCACTACCAAAAACAAAAAAGTACATCAGGAGATGTGGAGGAGGCCGTAGGAGGGCAACAACCCAGCATCAGGACTGCTACCTCCGCCTTTGTGCAAGGAGGGACAGGAGGAGCACTGCCAGAGCCCTGAAAAATGACCTCCAGCGGGCCACAAATGTGCATGTGGCTGCTCAAATGGTCAGAAGCAGACTCCATGAGGGTGGTATGAGGGCCCGATGTCCACAGGTGGGGATTGTGTTACAGCCCAACAAGGTTTAGGACGTTTGGCATTTGCCAGAGAATACCAAGATTGGCAAATTCGCCACTGGCACCCTGTGCTCTTCACAGATGAAAGCAGATTCACACTGATCACATGTGACAGATGTGACAGGGTCTGGAGATGCCGTGGAGAACGTTCTGCTGTCTGCAACATCCTCCAACATGACTGGTGTGGCAGTGGGTCAGTAATGGTGTGCGGTGGCATTTCTTTAGGGGCCGCACAGCCCTCCATGTGCTCACCAGAGGTAGCCTGACTGCCATTAGGTACCGAGATGAGATCCTCAGACCCCTTGTGAGACCATATGCTGGTGCGGTTGGTCCTGGGTTCCTCCTAATGCAAGACAATGCTAGACCTCATGTGGCTGGAGTGTGTCAGCAGTTCCTGCAAGATGAAGGCATTGATGCTATGGACTGGCCCGCCCGTTCCCCAGACCTGAATCCAATTGAGCACATCTGGGACATCATGTCTCGCTCCATCCACCAACGCCACATTGCACCAGACTGTTCAGGAGTTGAGGGATGCTTTAGTCCAGGTGTGGGAGGAGATCCCTCAGGAGACCATCCACCACCTCATCAGGAGAATGCCCAGGCGTTTTAGGGAGGTCATACAGACACGTGCAGGCCACACACACTACTGAGCCTCATTTTGACTTGTTTTAAGGGCATTACATCAAAGTTGGATCGGCCTATAGTGTTTTTTTCCACTTTAATTTTGAGTGTAACTCCAAATCCAGACCTCCATGGGTTGCTAAATTTGATTTCTGTTGATATTTTTTGTGTGATTTTGTTGTCAGCACATTCAACTATGTAATGAACAAAGTATTTAATAAGAATATTTCATTCATTCAGATCTAGGATGTCTTATTTTTGTGTTCCCTTTATTTTTTTGAGCAGTGTATATTGATTCTGACAACTATTTTCAAGCTACAATGTTTACTAATCCAGCTAAATGTATAATTCAATAAACAAAATCAATATAGTATAAAACCATAGCTTGATAAGAATTGGGAATCCAAGCTTTATAAATATTTTGGATACTTCTGAGATATTTTAACACTTTGGAAGTTTTACTCACTTCAGATAGTAAGTTCTGTTTCTTATCGTTATCCCGGTCTGTTTCCTTATGTTTCTATAACTAATAATTTCATTTACTTGGTCACCTGTAGCATTATTGCTCCAGTCAGAAAAGAATCAAGTACAGAGAAAATGCTTCTTCCCAATTTTTCACTTTTACTCCAAGGATGATACTAGAGTAATCTGTTATGGGTCTCTGGATTAGGGGTGAGAGAGAACCCCCAATCCCTCTTAACATGCTTTTCATCTCAAAGGCATCATAGACCCAAAAACTGACCTGGACATTCCCTTCCCAGGTGTTAGGGTATTGTATGAATCTGAACTATATTTCTAGATGAAATGGAAATAGATGGAAAATGAACGGGGGGGGGGGGATTCTGCCATCAAGTAACATCTGGTCGGGTTTCCAAGATCTGATTTTGCTGTCCAGTGCAGAGTCTCTTCTGGATGAAGCTGGGCTCTGCTCTTTTGCCCATAGATGCACTCTTTGAGCTCAGTTTGAAGGACAAAGGATGGCAGCATCCTGCTTGTTTTCAGTTGACGGAACGACTCCGGAGCCCTCCTTTCTCCTGGGCTCCCCAGAGGTCTCTCAGAAGATAGAGCTGGTAGAGTTGCTTCCCAAAAGTGGGCGCCTCTCTCTCTCTCTCTCTCTCTCTCTCTCTCTCTCTCTCTCTCTCTCTCTCTCTCTCTGTGTGTGTGTGTGTGTGTCCCTCCCCTGTCTCTCTGTCTGTCTGTCTCTCTATTTCTCTCTGTGTGTGCCTCTCTCTCCGTCTCCCCCACCCCCCGTCTCTGTCTCTGTCTCTCTCTGTGCAGCTTCTGGGCTCCTGTGCTTGAGGCTGGATCATGGTACTGAAGTGCGGGGCGGCTCTATCCCCCGGCACACTCTGTCTGGCCGCTGCGCTCAATGGGCTACTCAGCTTCGGCTTCCTGGCTGCGGCCATCGGCACCGACTACTGGTACTTGATCCACGTGGACGGGGCTGGGCGCAACGGCAGCGCTCGGGATGGCGAGGAACTGAGTTCTCACTCCGGGCTCTGGCGACTCTGCGAAGGTAAGGAGGGATGGGGCAGCCTCGCTTGCCCCTTGCCTGCCGGTGCCGCTACCCCATGGCGTGGACTGGAACTCCGTGGCTACTGGATCTAGGCGATCTGTGCCATCCATCCATCCAGGCGCGGCAGGGAAAACTGCACCAGCCTAGGTAGGAACTACAGTCCCTGCTGAAGGCTGGGCTCTTGAGGCGACCGAGTAGCGGCTCAGGATGTTGAACTCAGCTGGCCCTTCATTCTGGCCGTCCCCGTCCCCCAGCACATTTGTGCTTCCTCCGCTGTTTTCCCTGCTAGTTAAATAATATGATATAGTTCCAGTAAAAATGCCAATTTGGGGGAGGGGGGGCTCCTAACTCTCGTGGCTTTCCTTGTGCCCCCACCGATCCCTAGATTCTGTATCTCAGTGCCTCTCGGGTACCTGTAGGAGCTGGAGTCTGCAAGCTCTAGAAATACTGCCTTAAGAAAAGAGGAGCTCGAAGTGGAGGAGAAGGCTTGGTCTTCTGGGCAAAGGAGACAACAATGAAGAAAATGTGTGGCTGCTGCCAACCGCTGCTGTCTGTTTCTTCAGCCATCAGCTCTGAAGAATGCACCACATTTCTTGTGCATTTTTAAAAAAATAAGTGCAAGCCTTACTCATTGGGAAGCTACTTGATGCTATCTCATTCGGATTCCTAACATGACTTTTTAGTATCTCTCATTGCCAACACATTGAAATGGCATGTATATATTGGATCCCAAGCTGATCCTAAGCATCTCCATTCATTTTGCATCCGGCTGTGAAACAGAGCCATGCTCTGTCTTCTGAGCGTTGCTTCCTTTTGTTACAATTGACCATAGCATCGAGACCCCCTTCTTCTAAGTATAGGGATGGGTATAGTTACAACTGTCTCATTTCTCAATATGGGAAGGGAAAGAACTTTTATGGCAACAGAGGTGGGTCAAGTATACAGTTGCATATCTACTTGCATAGCTAGGAGAAAAAGGGTACTTACGATCAAGAGAGATTTACAACAGGCAGGATCTCTTTCTCACCCAAGAGACACACATCCCCCGTTCTTCCCATTTGCTCTTCCTTCAAGTCACATCAGAATCATGCAACTGGGTATGAAAGGCAGAAAGGGTGCCCCTATTGTGATGCTATCACAGGAAAAAAATTGAATGCACTACAGGGACTTGATTTGCCCTGTCTAGCTTTTTTTTAAAGCTTTCATTGTCTGCAACGAGCCAAATTAGTGATCTTGACAAAAATAAATAAACCTCTAAGTACTGTCATTCAGCACAAATATTTGTTGGACTGCTGTTGTTTAGTTCTAGCTTGTGGTTTCTTTGAAGTTTCTACTGAACTAGGACATGCTTTTTGCTGAGTTTGCATTGGCCAGCAATCCAGCACAGTGAACCCTAATGTTACATGCCTGTTGCTTTTCTTATTTTGCTGCTTCCCCAGGACAAAATGCCTGTATGCCCCTGATCGACCCCTTTGGTGCAGAGAGTTGGCTGGTGCCAGCATCACTCCAGCATCTTATCTGTGAGTAGAGAGATTTATGTGACTTCGGCATCCTAAATTTTATGTAGCTCTTTCCATTTTGAAATTCACACTGTCTTCTGTAAAAACATAAGAGTTCAGAAAGGGGGATGGAGCCTTTTGTAAAACGGATTATTTCTAGAAGTGGGCACTGTTTAGTTTTGGGGATGGGCATAAGGGGAGTATTTGTTCTTTAAGAGGAAAAATTGATAGACGTTTAAGAAGGAGTGATGTTTCCGGCAGAAAGATTGTTATAATTCAGCCATTGCATAGTCCTATATTCAACTTCCAGGATTTTGCTTTCTTCTTTTGTTATGCCACTGTTTTTTTTTTCCTTTGTCAGACATGCATCGAGCCTTCATGATCTTGCTGCCACTCAGCCTCATCTTGATTATTTTTGGCTGGATCTGTGGGATCATTGGCTCCTTGGCCCAGATTTCCTGGCTTCTGCTCTTCACAGGCTGCTATTTTCTGTTGGGTGGTGAGTGATATTATGTCTGGAAAGACTCCGAAGAATCCCTTAGCATCTCTGCATTACGAGCCTGCCTGCTGCTCCTTGTTGGACCTGACATTTCAAATGACAGTGTGCATGCTTTGTTTATGACATCAAATATTCACCCGCATCATCTTGGATCCAAGTAGTAGTTCCTGAGATTATGTAGGGCAGGTTGTATTTTTAGCAATTAATTGAGACTCACAGCAGATTTGGACATAAGTTATCCGTGAGACATCTCATAGTGAGCAGTTCAGATTACCAGCAAATGAAGTGGTGAGATTGCTGTGAAAATCACATTCACTATGCTAGAAGCTATAAACAATTAATTTATTCTGAAGCCAATAGGATACACAATTGAAGCACAGTTGGTAGCTAGATTTATCCAGGTCTTTTCTGGACAGAATCCCCAAACATTTCTCTGGCAGGGACCACTCTCCTGTGTGACTTATTTCTTGGATAGTTACAGCAAGCTCTCTGGAAACTTATTTTATGAAGGTGTGTCATCTAAGAATTTGCTTTGTTAGAATGCAAAGATCTATCAAGTTTACAAATGCGTCTAGACACTTCCAAGCAAACCAGGAGATGGTAGCTCTGCCTTTTTGCTTGACCATCTGTTTGTGATCTGGACTGCTCCATTTACCTCCATTGATACCAACAGAACGACTCTATTTGCTACTCAAGTTGATGACTTTTCCACCACTTTTCTTCCCATCCAGCACTCCTGACTCTGTCTGGGACAAGCACCTATATCTGCTACTCCAAAGCGGCGTTCATTGAAACTGTGCGTATGTTTGACCAACAGCGTTTTGACCGTGTCCATATTACCTTTGGCTGGTCCCTGGCACTTGCCTGGCTCTCTTTTGTCACTGAGGGTTTAGCTGGCATCCTGCTTCTCCTGGCTGCTCAAGGACTCCGTCTGAAGCTGGATGCCCATTCAGCAGACATTTAATCCTGGGAGAAGGTGGGAAAGGAAACGAGGCGGTGCCAGGCCTGTGAAGCAATTCTTGCTCTACAATACTGCTTTCCTTAATCTTTTTTTATAGGAAATGCTGATGCTCATGCCCTGCTCTGGTGTAAACACAGCACACAAAGATAGACTGTGGGGCTACTGGGCTGAGACTGTGCCTACTGTAGAAGAATCCCTGGTGAATGTGAAAGGCTAAGGGGTAGCACAAATGGAAACTTCTGTTAAAAAGACACCATGATTCCATTTCTGATTGTTGTTTTCATGAACATTGGAAGGGAACATAGAATTGAACTCCTGGTGTGCAAATTGAGTTAAGGCGTGCAAGCCAGGATTTATTGCCTCTCCAAGAATTATGACAAATGTGGCTAGTTTGCCCTGATTGTTTAATGCATTCCTTATTTCTCCTTTTCTTCATGGCTTAATTTCTACCGGAATCTCTCAAAATAAAGCAAGCAAATCTAACACCTGGCTGCTAGTTTCTTATTCTCTCCCTGAAGCAAAAAGGAAATGTAGATATAATTAAATAGTTTGTAGTAGCTCAGAGAAGTAATTCTCTGCTAAATCTCCCATCCTGCCCTGAAAGTGCAATGAGGTATAAACAAGAATGTACAACAGTGTCTCTTTCTGTGCAGGGAACAAAAACGATTCTCAGTCAAAACTGATCTTGATGTAAAACGTTTTGGATAGCATTGGAGCTATTGGCCTTCAGACTGCTCCTACAAACCAGCTGTTTTTCTCATCCTGCTGAGATAGGATTGGCTACTTGCAGTCTGCTGCTCTCCTATTGTTTTCGCATGGGGTTTTAATGGACTTGAAAGGTTTTAGTGCAAGGATATGTCACAGTAAAAGGTGGCATATGCATTGGATCAATTTCCACCTTAGCCTTTGGAGTCTTCTAGGAACAGAGGATGGGAAGCAGGTTTCCCTTAACATACCATGTTTTAAAAAACAGAATCTGTTTCAGTGTTATAGCTGTGGAGTCGTCAATGAGAGTTTTAATAGAAAGGAATGAAAAATCCATGTTAGAATCTTAGCGTGTTAAATGCTTCTCTAAGAGTAAGTCTACTTTATGTTAGCTAAGCTGAGTATATTTTGATATAGTCTAGGTTGGTCTGCCAAGCATCAGCTTCACTTCTGGTGCGCGGATTGATTTGTTCTCCAAAATGTGTAATCCAAGCTCTGCTTCTTTGATGTTTCCTGGAGATTTATAGTGCCAGATAGCACTTAGGTAGAGTTCACCCTATGGGGTGAGCTGGGTGTTAATTACTTCGCCTGTGACTGCAGCACCTTCCTCATGCATAGCTTCATGAGCTCACATAACTTGCAGGAGTTAATTACCCCATGGTAATACTGGCTTCTACTGTTACTGGACCCGTGGAAGAGAACAGAGAATTACAGGTGCAGACCACTGTAGAAGAATTCTGAGGTCAAAAACCTGGGATGAGCCATCATCCAAAGCAAATTGATATTCAGTCATGTAAAAACTGTGCGTCTCAGGAGGAAGGGACTGAGTAATTGCCGCAGAAGGCTCTAACTTGCGTAAACAGATTTGAAAAAACATCCCAGCCCCTGCACCACCAGGAGTTTTAGCTCAAATAGTTAACTATACAACTCTTTTGCCCCTCCTCCTCCTCATCCCAGAAATGGTACATTGAGCAAACCTACTTTTCAGTGTTTCATTCATACAGTTTAACCCAACAAATGGAGTCACTATCAGAACCTGCCTTTCTCCCCCAAGCCCCTTCAGAGATGGGTTTCCTTATCTCTAGCCCAAGAACTCCTGGCAGGGATACTCACCTATTTTTTAAAATATTTTTTTTAAACTTGAACATATCATCTTCCATTAAACAATGTGTCATCTGGGTGCAAATGTCTCTGTGCTATTACAATCAAAATTTACAGTATTCATTACATTGATAATGATTCTCTAATCTTACAACAACAATAATAATAATAATAATAATAATAATAATAATAATAATAATAATAACTCCGCCGTTGCCGGTCCCAAGCCCGGATGAGAAAGGAGGAAGGTTGGGGTCAGGTTGGCATCTGGTCCCGTAAAAAAAACCCGCCAACCCATACAATATGGTGAAAAAAACAAATAAGAATTCCATACCGCATCGGTCGTCGCGCGGGTTAACAAGGGCCGCGGCGGATGTTGGGGTCCCTGGACATCCGTCGACAAGTGGGCTACAAGTGGACCAGCCAACAAAACGACAAAAATATAGTGCAGATGAAAACCGTGCCATAATGGCCTGTTACTACAACTCAGAGCCACAAAAAAGAGGCTATTTAAAGCGAATGTATGAATTATGGAAACAACAATATCCAGATTCAAATGTTAGTGAACAACGACTAGCAGATCAAAGGCGATTTATTATACGGAATAAAGTGTTTAGTGAAGTTGAACATGAGGAAATTCAGGCAAATTGCAAAACCCCAAAAACAATATCACAAGTGGAAATAACTGATATTCAAGACACAACTAAAGACATTATAGTAGAACTCCCAGAAGAAGCTCTCGGGGAGGAAATAACATCACCACCACTAGAACCAGTTATCACTGAACCAACTGATGAACTAACTCAAAAACAAAAAGAATTGAAGGATAAGATCATGGAGCATTTTCTGCTTAATGAGGAAAGGCAATGTTTACCATCACTAAAAACTGTGCCTAAGAAAATTTTGGCCCCTATCATGAAAATGGTTAATGCAGTGTTTTCAACAATTGAACCGGAATCCATCTTGGAAACAAACCAGTTAATGTACAGCGCAGCTGTAATAGTCACTAATGAACTAGGCATTAAAATTAAAGTACCTAGTCACACAACAGAAAAAGCATCAAAGCCAAAGTGGAAAATCCGTTTAGAACAAAAAATCAAAAAATTAAGAGCAGATGCTAGTAACTTAAAGAACATGCATGAGCAACGGCTTAAAAACAACAAAATCATAGATCGGCTAATCAGCAGATATAGATTGGATACAAGAAACATCAATGAAGCTGTAGAGATTGTAAAACAGCAGATAACAGCAACAGCTAGAAAAATTGAAAGATATGAGGCACGAATCATCCAATATAAACAAAATCAGCAATTTCGATCAGACCAACGGCGCTTTTATCAAAGTCTTAATGTGAATGGTGACACCAAAAGTGAAAAACCAGAAAAACAGGCCACAGTTGAATTCTGGAAAGAATTGTGGGAAAATGCAAAGGACTACAACAAGGAAGCAAAGTGGATACATGACTTTGAGAAAAGCATTGGCAACAAACAAATGCAAGTATTAGAAATAACAACTGAGATGGTCAAAAATCGAGTTAAAAAGGTAAAGAATTGGACATCACCTGGAAAGGACCAATTACATGGTTTCTGGCTCA
Source organism: Thamnophis sirtalis (assembly GCF_051295495.1). Classification (NCBI taxonomy): domain Eukaryota; kingdom Metazoa; phylum Chordata; class Lepidosauria; order Squamata; family Natricidae; genus Thamnophis; species Thamnophis sirtalis. The sequence continues at coordinate 130,228,793 of NW_028261383.1, forward strand.
AATATCTGACCAGTTTACATGCAATATTGGCCAGGCAACTGAATGAAATTTTACAAAAGGGCCAAATTGATGAATGGTTGACAACTGGAAAAACATACTTGATTCAGAAAGATGCAACTAAAGGAACAACACCTGAAAACTACAGACCAATAACATGCTTGCCAACAACCTTCAAATTACTCACAGGCATTATTGCAGATAACATGATGGATTATTTGGAAACAAACAACATCTTGCCAGTAGAGCAAAAAGGCAACAAAAGAAGGAGCAGGGGCACAAAAGATCAGCTTCTAATTGATAAAATGATATTAGAAAATTGTAAGAACAGAAAAACGAACTTGAATATGGTCTGGATTGATTACAAAAAGGCATTTGACTCACTGCCACATAGTTGGATCATAAAATGCTTAGAAACAACTGGCATTAGCAAAAATATTACATCCTTTACTGAAAAGGCAATGAAACAATGGAGAACTGAGTTGGCAGTAGGGAATGAGAGCTACGGAATGGTTAATATCAAGCGAGGAATTTTCCAGGGTGATTCACTTTCACCTCTTCTCTTCATCATCGCAATGATCCCACTATCAGTAATCTTAAAAAAAATGAAATTAGGCTACCAAACAGCCAAAAAAGCTGAAAAAATTTCGCATTTACTATATATGGATGATTTGAAACTCTACGGAAAGTCAGAAATAGAAATCCAATCATTGACAAATACAGTCCGAGTATTCAGCACCGATATTTCAATGCAGTTTGGCATGGAAAAATGTGCCACTGTATCCATAAAAAGAGGCAAAATCACTGCATCTGAGGGAATTGAAATGCCCAATGGCCAACTAATTAAATGCAAAGAAAATGAAGCCTACAAATACTTAGGCATTCTGCAGTTGGATAACATCAAGCATGGAGAAGTAAAAACTATTGTCAGACGAGAGTACACCAACAGAGTTAGGAAAATTTTGAAATCTAAATTGAATGGTGGAAATACAATCAAGGCCATAAATACCTGGGCAATACCAGTTATAAGATACACAGCTGGCATAGTTAACTGGACACAAGCTGATTTGGACCTTTTGGACCAAAAAACCAGGAAACTAATGACAATGCACTACAGTTTACATCCACGTGGTGATACTGATAGATTATACCTGCCCCGAAAATCAGGTGGCAGAGGATTATTACAAGTGAAGCAAACAGTTGAAGAAGAAAAACATGCACTGGCTGATTATTTAAAAGAAAGTCAAGAACATCTATTAATCGAAGTAAAGAACAAAAATCTACTGAAGGCCCAACAGACAAAACAAGAATACAGAAAAGATGTGATAAAATCAAGAATGGAGAGTTGGCAGAACAAAGCACTGCATGGTCAATTTCTGGAAAAAATAAAAGATAAAGTGGACAGGGAACAAACTTGGTTATGGTTAAAAACAGGTACATTAAAGAAAGAAACAGAGTCACTAATCCTGGCTGCGCAAGAACAAGCTATCCGCACAAATGCCATTAAGGCCAAAATCGAAAAATCCTCTGATGATGCCAAATGCAGACTTTGCAAAGAAGCTGACGAAACTGTTGATCACATACTCAGCTGCTGTAAAAAAATCGCACAGACTGATTATAAATTGCGGCACAATTCAGTAGCACAAATGATCCATTGGAATTTGTGCAAAAATTATAATATTAAAACAGCAACAAACTGGTGGGAACATCAGCCTGAAAAAGTCATCGAAAATCAGATGGTCAAGATCTTGTGGGATTTCCGTATACAAACCGACAAAATACTGGCGCATAATACACCAGACATCACACTGGTTGAGAAAAATAAGGTCACAATCATAGACATCGCAATACCAGGTGATAGCAGGGTCGCCGAGAAGGAACATGAAAAAATCGCAAGATACCAGGACTTAAAAATCGAAATTCAACGACTATGGCACAAACCAGCAGTGGTAATTCCAGTGGTAATTGGCACACTGGGTGCTATTCCAAAAGCACTGGAATTACATTTAAAACAGTTAAAAATTGACAAAATCACCATCAGTCAAATGCAAAAAGCTGCACTGCTTGGATCTGCACGTATATTACGAAAATACGTTACGACGTCCTAGGCCCCTGGGTGGGGCCCGACTAGTAACCAATGCCAAATCCAGCAAAACAACTGGCCGCTGTGATACAATTGTATAATAATAATAATAATAATAATAATAATAATAATAATAATAATAATAATAATAATAATAATAATAATAATCAATATTATAACTCTAGTCATTTCTCCCTATTATCTTCAAATGAGGATATAATATTAGGTATAATAATCTTAACAATCATATTAATCATCATTATATTGTTTACATCTTTATCTTAACATATATTCTTTATTTCACTGATCTCCATTTATTTCTCATTTCTGTTTTTATTCTCCAACCACCCATAAAATAGCTCCCATGTCCCATTCTTTCTCCTTTATAGCAAGTGTTAATCAGTTCATTTCTGCACATTCCAATATTTTCCTAATCACATTCTCATCTGTAGGGATCTCATCACTTTTCCAATTTTGAGCAAATACAATTCTAACTGCAGTTAATACATGTATAATTAAATATCCATTTCCTTTACTGTAAGTTTCCGGCAAAATCCCCAACAAAAATATTTCTGGTTTTAAGTCAAGATGCTGCCCTATCATCTTTTCTAAACCACATTTGTATTTTTGTCCAGTATTTTTTTGCCTCTACACATGTCCACCACATATACCCACCTCTTGTCAAGCAAGAGGGGAAAGAAATGGAGGCCACATATGAAGGCACTGGAGAATGGGAAAGTCAATCCCCTCTGGATCCAGTTAGAGACCTTGTTTAGAAGTCTGAGAAACTTCTGTTGCAACCATTTATTGGTTCTTGCAAGCTCCAGTAAGATTGCTCTTCCAAGCATCCAATTTCGCTGCATATCCAAGTAATAATCACAGTATTTCCATTTTTTTGTTAGGCACAGGAGACATCACAGGAATGAGAGAAGATTTGGGCAAGTTACTCTAGTCTTTTTACTACAAGATTATTATTTTGGAAGCAGTGAGGTGGAAATGCAAAATAGTTTTTGTAGGTCATATTGCTTCTACTTAAAATGACTCAAAATACCCATTTATTTAGCGAACAAGGTGATTCTTCAGAAAAATTAATTGGGCTAAGGAAGGTTGGCTGGCTCTTAAAAAATTATCTCCTGGAGTTACTGAATGAATCATCATCTCTGTGCTTGCCCCTTTCCCCCATCTGAACAATCTTGCCTTCTCAAGGCAGGAGGACTCAAGATGAAGATGATACTTGTTCCTGTGCATCTGCTGGAGTTTGTATTCCAATTCATCATGACTCATGATCCCAACAGAGGAGTCTGAAGGACCCCAACTTCCTATTCCAGGATGAAGTGGGTAGATGAAATAAGGTAGATCCATTATACCAGTTCCATTTAATTATCTTTTAGCACAAGAATTTTAATATAATTTCTATTCTAATTAAAGATAATTATAGAGTTGTGGGCAAGTACTCTGTGTACACCTCTACACTCTGAAATTCCTTGTGCAGAATGAAATTTGAAGTGTTGCACAGCCTGATTTATTAATACCGAGATGGGAGGTTGTTGCAGGCCAGATTGGAAAGTTGAAAAGAAAAACAAAACAATAACAACAAATCCCAGTGATAAATCATATTCATAACATGGTCAAAAAGCAGCATGGAACACGTCCATGTCATCACAAAGAGTTAAGCTTGACTTGAGGGAGGTCCCCGATAAGTTCCATCTTAATATTTCATATCTAGAAATCAGAAGATCTTAGGAGTCTAAAGAGGAGGGATTCTTGGTTAATAAAAAGAGTTACAACTGATAAGTTATCTGGAGGCCAAACAACCTACCTTTGCAGTAAAATTGGTTAAAAGCCTAATTTCAGGATGGAGAGTTGGATATATACTGGTACATGTGTTTGAGAGAATATTTGGTGGAGTTGACACCAATTTATGTTTTCTTTAGGTCCCTTTTGCTTTTGCATACGGTTTCCTGATACACTAGGAACAGTATAATCACTTTAGCAGGAGAAAGAAATCCCATCCCTTTTTAATTTTGTTGTTGTTGTTAGTTGCAAAGTCATGTCCAATCCATCATGACCCCATGGACAACATTCCTCCAGGCCTTCCTGTCCTCTACCATCCTCTGGAGTCCATTTAAGCTCACTCTGACTGCTTCAGTGATTCCATCCAGCCACCTAATTCTCTGTCAGCCCTTCTTCTTTTGCCCTCAGTCTTTCCCAGCATCAGGTTCTTCTCCAGTGAGTCCTTCCTTCTCATTAGGTGGCCAAAGTATTTGAGTTTCATCTTCAGGATCTGGCCTTCTAAAGAGCAGTCAGGATTGATCTCCTCTAGGACTGACTGGTTTGATCGCCTTGCAGTCCAAGGGACTCGTAGGAGTCTTCTCCAGCACCATAGTTCAAAGGCCTCAATTCTTTCTTATATTTACATTAAATGTGCACATTAACAAAGAAATAGATATTCCCCATCTCTTTCTTCGTGGGCCTCCATTTTTCTTCTGGCAGATACCCTTCCAGCCTATTCAAGAGTCCTTCTGCTAATACCATGGTAGGATGACTGGAGAGTGAGCATCTTCATTTTCTCCTCCTGCATCACAAGAAAGCCTACATGTGAGAGTACTACTTTGGATTTGGTGCAGAGGATATAGAGGAGAGGAGAAAGGGTAACAAATAGAATTATCTAGTTTAGGGGTTGCCAATCCTTTCAGGTCTCAAGTATCTTTGCACAATTACACAGGATGGTCTGGTGCACCTCCCAATTATTAAAATCCTAGGACATTTCATTAATGTACCTAGCCCAGGAGAAGAAAATGAGGCTTGTACTAATGGCCACTAGAGGGAAACTAATGACCAGGTTTCCCTGCCTTTCTGTAAGCATTTCATTCATGTCTGTGCAAACTTTGCAAAGCAGCTCTCTTGTTATGTAGCTGAAATCTATTCATTTATTCCAGATGCAATTTGCGGACTGTGTTTCAGATCGGCATTGACAGGCTAACAATTGCAGTGCCAAAACCCTCAAACTGGGGTTCAGATTTTCTTGATTTTTCTAGTCTCTTCTTTAAAACCTCTTTGGCTGAACTATGTTGAAACAAAAATGGTTATTAATTTATTTCAGGAGTCCTACTTGCTATGAGGACAGAGATAACTTTCTTACATTAGTTACAAACAGGTTCCTAATTTTAATATCAAGCTCATGTGGATTGAAATATACATTCAATTGTCCTAAATTGTCCCCTAGTGTTGTACACTTTAGCATGAACAGAAAGAATGAAAGAGGAAAGTTCAGGGGCATTTTTAGTATTCTGTATCAAACCTCTCCTTCTATTAATCAGGATTTACTGGCCCAACCCAATTTGGCTCCAATCTGTGCACTGCAGTGTCTCTTCTGACAACATTTATGTCTCCTTGATGGCCATAACAGTGACACTTGAAGATGGTTAAGAGAACAACTGTGAAGTGACCGGTTCTGTGGGGAAGAGGTGAAGTTTTTAGTGACGATGAAAAAAAGCAACTTATGACCTCTTTTCACACTTATGACCACTGCAGCATCCCCATGTTCACATGATCTAAATTCAGATATTTGGCAACTCACTCAGATTCATGATAGTCGCAGAGTTCCAGGGTCTTGTGACCTTCTGACAAGCGAAGTCAATTGGGAAGCAAGATTCATTGAATAACTGTGTTACTAACTTAACCGCTGCAGTGATTCACTTAGCTGAAAGGTTGTAAAATAGGGCAAAACTCACTTAACAAATGTCTTTCTTAGCAACAGGAATTTTGTGCTCAGTTGTGGTCATAGGTCAAGGGCTACCTGTATCGGAAAATACAAAAATAAAATTTCAGAGACTAGTAGTTTAATAAATACTAGTTTTATACTTGAACAAAGATTAAAGTTCCATCTACTTTTTTTTTTTGAAGTGTTGCTGGTGGATTACATTTTATTCTTTTAAATAAGATGCAGCCATAAAGTGTGTAGTTTATTGCTGTTTAATCTTTTCTGGAGGCATCCACTAATAGAACTAGTCCCCTATAATTATAGGGAGTGAAAGTGTCCCACTATCAATAACAACACAAGCATCAACATGTATCCTTCCTTTTTAAAAATGTTCATGGTGGCTCTTCTATCCCATATTCTTCTAGCTGCCATATGATTCCTGGGCACACACCTATGCTGTGTGCTCTGTGGTTTTACCTGTACCCTTTGCTATAGAGATGAGCAGAATCAGCGCATATAAAACGCAGAGCAGAGAAGAGCAACAAAGATGATTAAGGGACTAGAGACTATAAAACATATGAAGAACGATTGCAGGAACTGGATATGTCTAGTTTAATGAAAAGAAGGGCCAGGGGAGACATGATAGCAGTGTTCCAATATCTCAGGGGTTGCCACAAAGAAGAGGGAGTCAAACTATTCTCCAAGGCATCTGAGGGTAGAACAAGAAGCAATGGGTGGAAACTAATCAAGGAGAGAAGCAATTTAGAACTGAGGAGAAATTTCCTGACAGTTAGAACAATTAATCAGTGGAAAAACTTGCCTCCAGAAGTTGTGAATGCCCCAACACTGGAAGTCTTTAATGTTGGATAGCCATTTGTCTGAAATGGTATAAGGTCTCCAGCCTAGGCAGGGGGGTTGGACTAGAAGACCTCTAAGGTCTCTTCCAACTCTGCTATTGTATTGTATTGTAAAACTGTAAGCAAGTTCAGAATACGGTTGCAACATGAATCCTGCCATGGGGTGCCTCTTCTGCTTGCATAGAGTCAACACCCATCTCTGTCTGACCCGTAAGGTAACTCCTGTCTGAGTCAGGCAGATTCATCCAGTCTCTCTGTTGAACTGCCACACAGCAATTGGTCTCTGTGGTGCAGTAATTATGAGTATTAGGTTTTATATCTGAGACAAGGGAAAGATATATATTCAGTCTCCTGGATTAATGATAGTTTCTTGCTCAGGAATAAGGTGGCTGTAATTTTTGATAGGATGCTCAAAAAGCAAGGCTGCCTAGCTGATACTAAGATGTTGCCTTTTTGTCTGGGCCTGGCTGAACAGATTTCTGAAATTCTGCCCCAATTTCTGCTCCAAAAGATAGTAATCATCCTGCTACAAGTCCCAAGGTTTGTGTAGTGTTTGGGTCAGAGGTGGTTATTCAGCAGGTTCTGACCAGTTCTGGAGAACTGGTAGCGGAAATTCTGAGTAGTTCGGAGCACCAGTAAAAACCACCTCTGACTGGCCCCACCCCCATCTATTCTCTGCCTCCCGAGTCCCAGCTGATCGGGAGGAAATGGGGATTTTGCAGTATCCTTCTCCTAGAGTGGGGAGGGAATGGGGATTTTACAGTATCCTTCCCCTGCCATGCCCACAGAATTGGTAGTAAAAAAATTTGAATCCCACCACTGGTTTGGGTTTGTAAAGCCCAAACTGCCTTTATGTTCTCAGGCTGGGTCCAACCTTGAGCCCCTGCTTGGCTCCACCAGTGACTGATCACATTCAGAACAATCCACCTGTCAGTTGCTTGTGGCCTCAGCTTTTCATCTTGATGCTGGCAGAGGTCAGAGTGCTGAGTGCCAAAGAGGCGGTATGAGAGCTGGGAGGCTCATTGTACAGAACTCCATCTATTTATTTACCAGTCTACCATCTCTCCTATTAGCCTGCTCAATCTAACCTCCTCCTCCTCACCCCCACCCCAGCCTTGTCCCACTTGGAAAGAGCCCAAACGGCTTGTTTCTTTCCCTAGGAAAACATAAGTCATCCGGCTGCATTATGGTGTTCAAAATACCTGGCAGGGCTGCTGTGGAAAGGGATGTAGTTATACATTCGGCTTTTAAGTTTTTGCTTAAGGGACCTTGTAGGTCATCTAGTCCAACCCCCTTCCCCTGCCCAAGCAGGAGTCCCTACACCATTTCTGACAAATGGCAGTCCAAGATTGGGGGGGGGGGGAGGCAGGCCCCGTTCTTGGCATGAAGAAATATACAAACCCAACCAGCCTCCTTTTCAGGTTTCCAGCCAGTTTACAACGGGGTAGGGTGGGAGGCGCAGGGGGAGAAAGGCGGCGGCCATTGTTTAAATCTTATTCCCCTCTTTCTGCGGTGGGTCCTTCTGGACTCAATAGGCCGGTGACGTAGAGCCGGGAGAGCGAGCCTGTTCATGGGAAAGGATCCGAGAAGGAAGCGCTTCGCTTTCTGCTGCTGTTCCCGATGCTTGGCCCCCACTTTAGCCCGGCTTGAGGTGCGATCTGGAGCCGGAGCTATGCGGGTACTCTTCCCTACCGCGGTGCCCTGAGGGAGCTGGATGGCGGTGAAGGGCAGATCGAAAGCCACATGAACTGCCTCTCCTTTGTTTCTTCCCGCGGTGGGGTTTCTCGGCCTTAACATTCTCCTCTGGGCCACCCAAAGAGAAACGGGGGAGGACTGGGTGGAATCGCCCCAGGGAGAAGGGAGGTGAGTTGTCGGGAGCAGCCGCAGTCCAAACTTACTTTGTGCTCTGCGCAAAGAGAGAAAGAAAGGCATTTCTTTTTTTTTCTCTCGCCATGGTGGATCACACCAGGGAAAGTGACTAGCATGGCGCTTTCTTGGCAGTGGGTGGCGGAGAAAACTGGATAATTGGGCACAGTGAGGATCGTGTCTCCAAGCGAGAGCCAAAAGTAGACTGGTCTTTCCCCTGCCTCTCTACTAATCCCTCCACTATTGTACAATGTCCCTCCCCACCCCATTAGTTCAAGGTGCAAGTGAAACGATAAAGCAGCCTTTCCCCCACGGCAATAGCCACTTCTGCACGTTCTGCTTTCTCGGAGCCTTTCAAGCTACAGTGCTAGTCAGCCATCCTTTAGAGGGCAGAAAGTAATTTATCTTTATTTATTTATTTTATTTATTCATTTAGTTTGTTGCTCATGCACAGGATAACAGGAATAAGAATAAACATGAATAAGAACACAGGAAATGGGGACAAATAAATGGGGACAATAGGACAGGGACGTTAGGCACACTGGTGCGCTTATGCACGTACCTTACAGACCTCTTAAGAAAAGGTTGAGGTCAACAGTAGACAGTTTAATGTTAAAGTTATGGGAGTTTGAGCAGGGGTAAAATTCAGCAGGTTCTGACAGGTTCTGGAAAACCTGTAGCGGAAAGTTTGAGTAGTTCAGAGAACCAGCAAATACCACCTTTGGCTGGCCCCAGAGCGGGGTGGGAATGGGAATTTTGCAGTATCCTTCCCCTGCCATACCCACCGAGCTACGCCCACAGTACCAGTAGTAAAAACATTTGAATTTCACCACTGGTTTTGGGAATGTAACAACAGAGTCAGGTAGTGCGTTCCAGGCATTGACCACTCTGTTGCTGAAGTCGTATTTTCTGCAATCAAGTTTGGAGTGGTTTACCTTGAGTTTGTATCTGTTGTGTGCTCCTGTATTATTGCGGTTGAAGCTGAAGTAGTCATTGACAGGTAGGACATTGTAGCAGACACTTTTGTGTACTACATTTAGGTGAGACCATAGGCAATGAAGCTCTAGGTTTTCCAAGCCCATGTATCTTCATCAATTTATGTGCCACCTGACTACAAATGATTCTGGGTGGCTCAGAGTATAGAAAAGAATAAAATACACTGCAATTCAAAAAGGAACTACCAAAAAGATAAAGCAAATTAAAACACATTTCCCACAGGATGGAAAATCTGGCTGACAAAACTCACAAACGGCTCCACACATGCGTGGCAGAGACCTGAAAACCATCTGGCCGGTGGGAGGCGCACATGCATGAACGGTGGAGCTGAGCTGGGGCGACGGCTCCCGTGCCCATAGAGAGGACTCTGCATGCCACTTGTGGCATGTATGCCATAGATTTGCCATCACGGCCCTAGAACCTATCCAGAAGTATAACATGGACAAGAATATCAAAAGCTCCTAAGAGATCAAGAAGCACAAGGATGAATGAAACATCTCCATCCAGGCTTTGCTTACTGGTCATCAGCAAGTGGATGACAACTGTCATGAAACTTGTTCTCCCTATTGCCGATCTCTATTCAGCTTCTAATCTATTGCCTCTGTTCTCAGTCATTGGACTTGTCTGCAGAATAATGGCTGATAAAGCCAACCATGCCGCCCCTCCCAATCAGAGCATGCTCCTGCCACAGTTAGGTCCTGGCAGGGAGAGAATCTTCAAAAGGGATTACAGACAAAGTGAGAAAAGCCCATGGATCAGTGGTGCAATTCAGCCAGTTCTATCCAGTTTGGGCTGGTAGCAGTGGCGGTGGGAGGCTGTACTCACCCACCTGGATGTTTAAGGTTTAAGGTTTATTATTTATAGGCCGCCCTTTTCCCTGAGGGGACTCAGGGCGGCTTACAATTTATAGGGAGGGGAATACAAAACAATAAGACATAAACAATACATAAATTAAAATAGAACACAACATTCATTCATCATTCGGGTGGGGACGGATTACAATCTTTATCCCCAGGCGTGACGGGATAGCCAGATCTTGAGGGCTGTGCGAAAGGTCTGGATAGTGGTGAGGGTACGAATCTCCACGGGGAGATCGTTCCAAAGGGTCGGAGCTACTACTGAAAAGGCTCTCCTCCGCGTAGTTGCCAGTCGACACTGACTGGCGGATGGAACTCGGAGGAGGCCTAATCTGTGTGATCTAATAGGTCGTGAGGAGGTAATTGGCAGGAGGCGGTCTCTCAAGTACTCAGATCCACTACCATGGAGGGCTTTATGGGTGGTAAGTAGCACCTTGAAGCGCACCCGGAGATCAACAGGTAGCCAGCGCAGCTCGCAGAGGATAGGTGTTATGTGGGCGAACCGTGGGGCACCCACAATCACTCGCGCGGCTGCATTCTGGACTAGCTGAAGTCGCCGGATGCTCTTCAAGGGCAGCCCCATGTAGAGCATGTTGCAGTATTCCAGCCTAGAGGTCACAAGGGCTCGAGTGACTGTTGTGAGAGCCTCCCGGTTCAGGTAGGGTCGCAACTGGCGCACCAGGCGAACCTGGGCAAATGCCCCCCTGGTCACAGCTGACAAGTGGTGGTCAAAGGTCAGCTGTGGGTCCAGGAGGACTCCCAAGTTGCGAACCCTGTCTGAGGGGTGTAAAATTTGCCCCCCCCAGCCTGAGTGATGGAATACTAGCCAAATTATTGGGAGGGAAACACAACAGCCACTCGGTCTTATCCGGGTTGAGTACCAGTTTGTTAGCCCTCATCCAGTCCCGAACGGCCTCGAGACCCCGGTTCATCACTTCCACCGCTTCATTGAGTTGGCACGGGGCGGACAGGTACAGCTGGGTATCGTCCGCGTATTGGTGGTATCTTATCCCGTGCCTCCGAATGATCTCGCCCAGCGGTTTCATGTAGATGTTAAATAGTAGGGGGGATAAGACCGAACCCTGCGGCACCCCATATGTTAGGGGCCTAGGGGTCGATCTCTGCCCCCCAACCAACACCGACTGCGACCTGTCCGAGAGGTAGGAGGAGAACCACTGCAAAACAGTGCCTCCCACCCCCACCTCCCGCAGTCGTCGCAGAAGGATACCATGGTCGATGGTATCGAAAGCCGCCGAGAGGTCAAGGAGAACCAGGATGGATGCATGGCCTCCATCCCTGGCTCTCCAGAGATCATCGGTCAATGCGACCAAAGCGGTTTCTGTGCTGTAACCAGGTCTGAAGCCGGACTGGAAAGGGTCAAGGTAACTAGCTTCCTCCAAGGACCGTTGAAGCTGGAAGGCCACCACCTTCTCAACAACCTTCCCAACAAAGGGGAGGTTGGAGACAGGACGGTAATTGTTGAAAACGGCTGGATCCAGAGATGGTTTCTTCAGGAGGGGTCTCACCACCGCCGCTTTAAGTGCGGAGGGGAAGTGCCCCTCCCGAAGGGAGGCGGTAACGACCGCCTGGATCCAGCCTCGTGTCACCTCACTGCTGTTGGCAACCAGCCAGGAGGGACACGGGTCCAGTACGCAGGTGGAGGCACTCACAGCTCTCATGGCCTTGTCCACATCCCCAGGGGCAACATCCTGGAACTCAACTCAAGGGTGGTCTAGGGATGTCATCACGTCCCGTTTTTGACATTTTGCACATGCATGGAAGTGAGCTCACACTCACATTTGCAAACTGGTAACGAAAGTAAGTTGATTTTATTCCTGCCATGGCTATCCCGCTGGCTGTCTCTTCTGGCTCATATGTTTTCTTTCAGGAACTCCACGATTGCGAGCTATCCAGAGAGAGGGGAGAGAAAAAAGCATTCACTTCCTTCTCTCGTTCACCTTTCCCTACACTGCCCTTTTGGATGTGGCATGTGCACAATTTACCATACTTTGGTGTGATGCTGGCAAGTGCCTCACTGGGCTCCATTTTTTTTTTACCTGTGAGGAAATAAAGAAACACCCCTGCTTGCATTTGATATATGGACTTTGCTGTTCCAAGACTTAAGTGACTTTCCGTATGTTCTGTTATCAGGTGAAAACATTTTTCAAAGTGTATTACTGGTATCCTCACCCAATTGGACGTTTAATGACCATTTGTTGTCATGTCGACCTTGAACGGGTGCTTTACAACTGATAAAATACTTTTGGCAATCACGCCAGCCACCAATTATCACATGGCCATATTTCAAGTACATGGCAACCTGTTCGCATGATTATGACTGGTTGCCAAGTGCCCTGTAAATCACATGATCATTATTTGCAATTTTCTCTGCAGGTTTCCTCAGAAAGTCAGTGAGGAAGCTGGCAGGGAAGGTTGCAGGCAGAGGGAACCGTGGATTTGAGGTTTGTTTCCCCAGTGCACTGAGGAATTTCCCTTGCCTTCCATCTCTTCTAGGAAAAGCCTCGTGTGCTGGAGGAACAAACCTCAAATCTAGCAGAAATGCTAGGGAATGCAGCAGTGGTGAAATTTAATTTTTTTTTTTACTACTGGTTCTGTAGGCATGGCTTGATGGGCGTGGCAAGGGAAGGATACTGAAAAATCCCCATTCCCACCCTACTCTGGGGCCAGCCAGAGGTGGCATTTGCCGGTTCTCCAAACTACTCAAAATTTCCGCTACTGGTTCTCCAGAACCTGTCAGAATCTGCTAAATTTCACCCCTGGAACACAGTGTGCTGAGCCTGTGGACCACATAGTTATGCAAGTGTGCTTCCCCCCCCCCTGTTTTGTCCATGACTCTGCCTTACTACTTATTAGTCATGGTGGTATTTTATTTCTGCTCTTAATCAGGATTTCCAAAGAATCATACGATTCCTGAGATGGCGAATCTTCAGTACTGGAATTCCGAACTCTCACATCCATCTTTGCACTGTTTCTGAAAACTACATCTAAATCCTGACAAATTAAAACCGATGAAATGCTTAAATTACCTAGAGATGATCCTTGTTATATAAATCAACCTGTTAAACAAATATTCATACCTGCCAAAAAGTTGCATTGGGGCAGGGATGGTGATAACATTCTTGAAGAAGATTTCTGGGTTACATTTTCCATTCTGTGAGTGTAGCTTACCAATTATTAATGAGAATATTATTGGATGTTAGACCAGTAAAAGAAAATATATTCAGACATTGGACACCTGATAGAAGAGGCAAGTAGCTCCTTAATATGTTTTGTAGAGCATGTTGGCAACCTAATTATTAATTCCAACTATTTTTTTTAACTTATGAATTGGAAGAAATTATCTTTATTTCCACAACTACCCAGTTTTTGAACCAAGAGTGTGATCCACTCCTCATTCCTAGTACTTTGGTGAAATGAGTTTTTATTGTTTAGGAAAATTATTTCTAAGCAACATCAGCATGGTGATTATTATAATGTTTAAATTCAAGAAGTTCAAATTATTGGAATTGTGGCTGCGTGACTTATAGAGATATTTCAGAGCCCCCTTGTTTATAGAACTGGGGAAGTGATGTTGATTATTCACAAAGCTACATACAAACATTGCAGGTGCACATTTCTTCATCATCACATTTCCCTACACCAAGGCAGAGATGGTATTTTATTTTCTTCACTACCAGTTTGGTAGCTCCATTTGCTCACATGCAGCACATTTGGGCATGCGCCGAACCTTCTGCACAGAAGGTCCTTGATGACATCAGGATTTGTGGGCGGAGCCTCATGCCGCCTGAACCGGTGCAAACTGGCAGCATACCACCAGGGGTGTCAAACTCAATTTCATTGAGGGCCTCATCAGGGTTGTATTTGACTGGGGGGGCGGCAGGATGGATGTGGCTGGGGTGGGCATGACCAGCTCAATGTCACTCATATTGGGGGCACCTGTGGTGGCTCGAGTGCTCTGCAAGCAAAAACAGGCTCCTCAGTTTCAGCTGTGATGGCTTCCTGCAACCCTCTGCCAGCGAAAACAGAGTTGGGAGGGCTGCCCGCGGCCCTCACAAGCTTCGTTTTCAGCTGCGGCGGCTCTGTTTTCTCTGGCAGAAACATTACGGGCCAGACCTTTGCTGTTTCCAGGGCGGCCCCGCGGGCCAGATCTAAGCACACCATGGGCCAAATGCAGCCCCCAAGCCTTGGGTTTGACACCCCAGCCCTGTATTCCTTCAAAATATTCTCAGTTATGAAAGGGGAGAAGCAAGGTCTTCCTCCTGTTCTGCCCAGTGATATGTTTGCAGATAAAAATATTCTTCCCATAATGGAAAATCAGTGAACTTTGCCCATCATTCCCTCATCCCTTGTTATCTAATGATAGTGGGTAGAATGTAAATCACAATTAAAATAGGAAAGATAATTCAGTAGCATCTGAGATAGAAGAAAAAAAGCAAAAAAAAAAAAACAGTGGCAGTTTTGGAAGGATGCTGAAGATCAAACTCAGATTTTGGAAGGCCTTGTTTTACATATGCATAAACTGTATTTATTTGATTTTTTAAAATCCTATCTTTATTACTTTTATAAATAAATCAAGGGGGAAAACATTTACACTCCTTTCTCCTCCTATTTTCCCCACAACAATAACGAGGTGGGTTGGGCTAAGAAAAAGTGATTGGCCCAAAGTCACGGCCCAAAGCTGGCTTTCATGCCTAAGGCAGGATTAGAACTCACAGCCTCCTTTCTACACCAAGACCTTAACTATTAGTCCGAACTGGCTGGCGATGAAGATGAGAAACAGGTTAGGTCTAATTTCCCCAATTACTTCTCTTTAGATGGTAGTTGGGAATTATGCACTGAACATGTTTGCAGGGTACCCGAGATTGAGAAAGATCAAGATCATCGGTTACTTTTGATCCTGCTATTTTCAGTATTAATGGTTGTTTCAATTTCTTTCGCTCTATTCTAATGTACCCAGTTACGGCCTTTGTTTTCTCCTATAGTTGAGATTTTGCTTGTGGAAATGCCAGTCTTTTGAAAAGATACCCACAAACTTGCTTGTTCTCTGGTGAGATGGCCCATATCTCTCACACACAATAACTGGGTATCTGTGGGACATCTGTGGGAGGTGTCGAGGTCAGGAAGAGGGACAACAACATACTTAAAATGTTCTCTTAGCTATTACCAGGAAGGAAGTCAGAGATGTGAACTTTGTTGCTCGGAAAATTGGTCTATTCCCAGTTGCAATGACAAGTCTTCACTGCACAGCTGACCTCTGCTCCTAGGACTGTTGCATAATGAGCTCTGTATAAACCTCTGTAGCTGATGCACGATTCTTTGTCCTTGGGATAGGTAGGCCATTTGGAGCACAATGCTAATTGAGTTTTTACAAATGGGGCTACCCAAATGGCCTTCTTACTAACCTGACCTGCCTGGTCTTGTTTGAATATAAATGTGAATATTTACACATGCACGCAGAGTTATATGTATGTGTATGTACACTCACACATGGCGCATCCCCACTTTAGCACAGTGTGTTATACTCTACTGCTCTTACTCTCTTTCCTTACACCATGGAGCCCCACAAAGTCAGGGAATAAATTATACCCCCCCCCATCCTGCAGAAACTGTTCACCATATGACAAGGGCCAGATGTTAACAGTACTGTTTGTTTATTACTTTTATTTCCTCTCAGTTCCAGTAAGTTGTCCTGCCCAAGTAGCTCATGATTAGGCAGCAAGAAGCCTCTAATCTTGCCAATCTGATTTACTGTCATTGAAAATAACTACTTCCCGTTAGCGGGCACAGGCTTGGGAACAGTGCTGTACCACAGAGTTATCCTACCACATGTCTCTCCTTTCCTGGCTCCTTCACCAGCCACTTAAATGTTGGTTAAGCAAGGCAGGGAGATCAAGCAAAATGCCAGCAGCTGGGTGGGTGGCATTGGCATAGAAAAGGCAATGAAGAGAGGCAAGGAGACTTTAAAAGGGGGCAGAGAGAGATCAGGGTGGCAAGAAACTGCATAAATCTGTCCAGGAGTTTGTTAGGGTTATGTAGAAAGCAATAGTTTGGGTGTGAAACTCAAGCAATAGGCAGTCTTGTGGAAGGTATGTTGTGTAGATTGGAATAAGTGAGACCCTCTGCAAACATACTTCGCATCCTTTTGCATCCTTTTACATCTCCAAAGGATTTGGCAATTAATCAAAGGAAGGACTGCCAGGAAGTCAGCAGTTATCAACTGTTTCTTCTTATGAAAAAGCAACGAGAGCAAAGCTGCCTGACCCACGTCCACCCACCCCTCCTACAAGGGATATTCTTATTCATTAAACTGTAGAGGGCCATGAAGGCATTGGCCAGACAAACTTGGTTATGCCCTTGGTTGGAAGAAATGTCCTTCTGAGTTCAGCTCCAAGTGAGGAAAAAGACACTGGAGACAAGGAGGCTGCTTGGAAAGATAATTTAATGGTGGACAGGATCACATGGCTTGAGTTCCTGAACAGAAAAGATGGGTCACATGCTTCCAGATGTTGGGTGAAGAAGAGAAGAGAGAGAAGAAGGGGCTTGTTGGGTTTTTTATACTCTGGCCCCATCTCTTTGTTTCCTTTTCCTGTGTAAGAAATGTATTCTGATTGATTGTCAGACTCCCATGGGACTATGCAGGGGCAACTCTCTAGGCTGTGTTTTGAGTGCCAAGTTTGATCGGGTTTCCAGATGCCATGTGGTGAGTTTCTGTGGAAGGCTGATCCTACCTTTATTATGTAGATTAGCTCAGGCTTTAATGGCTCATTGACAAAGGAGTGGGGCAGGAAGCTGAAGGAAGTTACCGTAGTCTGTCTTTAAAAACATGTTTCTCCCTTTTCACATCCAGGGAAATATAATATTCTGCCTTCTTAATATTTTCTGAAATATCCTGGGGGGTGGGTTTTAACTTCCTACACCCTGTTCAGAATGGAAGGTTCTTCTTGGGAGTGAGAGGCTCCCACTATAAGTCTTCTGGGTTGTGTATTCATCATTTGCTCTCCTCTTTGCTATTGGCCAAATGTCATCTTTTCAAACTAAGGTTGCCTTGTCTGGTTTTGTCTTCCTGATCTGGAAAAAGGCTGTGGATGAATGAATGAATGAATGAGCTCATAGCTCCGAGACTTTCCTGCTAGGGCTAGGCTAGAATATTACTTGAAGATTATATGGTAGTATTTTTTGTACATGTTTGTGGGTGGTAATTAATTTCACTTTTCGTGTGGTTTCTACAGTATTGTCACTTTGTGCTCAGACTTTATTGTAGTCTAGCAGAAATTGCACTTTCTGAGCAAAGTTCAATATTTTATGTCAGGAAAATTCTACTATAGTTCCCAGTTAGAAAACCTCTATCTTCCGTAGAAATAATGGGGCCATAATTGCAGAAATACCATAGTTCATCTCTTGGGCACAATTAGTGACATAATTTCTCAGACAGAGCAAGTCTATGTTGTAACTTTTTTTTTTAAGAGAACAAGAGACATTTTCTTCCTTGATTTCCTAAGACATACTTGGTATTAAACAATCTGATGGTAAGCATATTCAGTGAGGATGTTAGCTGTTAGCTGTGACAGCTAAATGCAGCTTCTGTGTTCAGTATAAGCATATTTTGAAACATAGTTGTCAGCACGGAGCACACAACAGACTAGAGCTGTTGACCTTCATGGGTTTGAATGATGTGCTGGAAATAGAACTTTCTTTGGACCTCTGACAAGGCCAGAACCTCTCTGCTCTTTATTGTAGGAAGCTAGCATCTATCCCTCTCCTTAGAAAATGAGATATTTTAGGAAATGTTTAAAGGGCAGAATATTTCCCCTAAAAGGGAGGCTAATTAAAGTTAATGTGTCTGTAGCCACAAGTTTTCTGAAGCTCCATGGAACTTTGAAAAATGGCAGACTGCTTTAATGAAGAGCAAGGAAATGCTGCCAAACTTGATTTCCTTTTGGAGATCAAATCAAGTCAGTTAAGCAATGCTATGTGAAACTTTAAAAAAAAGCACCTAAAAATTTCTCCAGAGCCAGAGTGTGGGGAAAAAAGATGTTTCGTTTCTTGAGAGGATGGAGTAGGGAAATCCATTTTTTATTTAGATTTAATATTTTTCAACCTTTCTAAAGAATCTAATGGCTAAGGCCCAGGATAGAAGAGGAAAAGCAGCAAGATAGTTTCGATGCTACCTTTGGAGAGGTTGCATAGATGTTTTGAAATAAAATGGCTGCTTTAATAAAAAGCAGAGATTTATGGTTTCATGTGAAGCCTGAAATACTTCTTCTGAATCATTTTTAAAACATGCACAGCTTTAGCTCACACATCTGGTTTTGGAATTCTGGAAGCTTTAGCCCAGATAGCTGAAGCGGGGGTCAGATCTGGAGAAGGCTGCTGTATCTCAGGGTTGCCTCATTTGCTGGCATGTAGCAATCAAGTCTTTGAAGGTAGCATAAATCTTTTATCTTTTCATAGTTAATAATAAGTCTCCTTTTGACTTTTCATAGTTAATAATATGCATTTCTGTCAGATACACATCCATTCCTCCCCCCTCCCCCCATAACCACTATAATTGACTCAAGGCAACATTGATTGGAGTAAGAGGTACACTAGCTCCACCCTGCATCAGTCAACAACTTGCTAATTTTCATATTCATATTCCATCCAGATTTACATCCTGCCTGCTTTGCTGAGTGTAGCCTGTGAATATTTTCTTCTACTGGTTCATTCTTTCCTGCTCAGTTTTTCACAAACTGTTCAGAATATAACAGTCAATAAAATAAGGCTCATCTCGTCCATCTAAATAGAAAGTATTTAGATAAATACAAAATACATTTATTTATCAAATTTATACGGCTATTCAGGGGAGATGCAGTGGCTCAGTGGCTAAGACACAAAGCTTGTCAATCAGAAAGGTCAGCAGTTTGGCAGTTTGAACCCCTAGTGCTGCATAACAGAGTGAGCTCCCATTACTTGTCCCAGTTTCTACCAACCTTGCAGTTCAAAAGCCGTAAAAATGCAAGTAGAAAAACAGGGACCACCTTTGGTGGGAAGGTAACAGTGTTCCGTGCGCCTTCGGCATTTAGTCATGCTGGCAACATGACCACGGAGACGTCTTTGGACAACGCTGGCTCTTCGGCTTTGAAACTGACATGAGCACCGCCCCCTAGAGTTGGGAACAACTAGCACATATGTGTGAGGGGAACCTTTATATTTGCCTTATGGCTGCCCATCCTAGGAAACAATGGCAAACATTTAATTAAAACAATAAATATATAAAATTATTATTAAAAATATGAAAAAGCACAAGGCATTTCAGAATGGGACCCATCCAAATATTTCACTGGTTCTCTGGGATCCCCAACCCTAATGAAAGAGCTAGGTTTGAGGGACTTCCAGAACATTAACAGGGATGGTGTTAAACTTGCTTTCAGAGGGAGAAAATTCCATATGGCAGTTGACATAGCAGAGAAAATCCGCCTCCTGGGATCTGCCAATGTAAGTTCCCTAGAAGATGGGACGTGCAGCATGCCTTCTCTGTCAAATCTGATGGGACAGGCAGATATAAACAGTGGTGAAATTCAGCTAGTTCGCACCTATTCAGGTGAACTGGTTGTTAACTTTCTAAGCAGTTTGGAGAATCGGTTGTTGGAAGAAATCTCCTTTTGTTTTTTTCCCCACTTTACAAGGCTAATCCTGTAAGGAAGGCAGGAAGGAAACATTCTGGTGTTGTTTCTAGTCTAATTCTTATTGCCCTGCTTACAGAAAGTGCCTCTCTGGTTAACCCTTATTACATTGTAACAGCTAAGGCGAAGCACATCGACCTGAGTGACGTTGAGTTGGCCATACCCACACGGTCACATGGCCACTGAGCCACACCTACCCAGCTGGTCATTAGGGCAGAGAACAAGTTGTTAAATTATTTGACTCCCACCACTGGATATAGTGGCAGTCTTAGCACTATCTTCTGGGAAAAAAATAATACAACATGATCCCAATTCATGTTTATTGATGATTTCAGTGAATTGCTTGGTGCATTTCTTTGTTCACATTTATTTATTCCACCTGTTTGGATTGGATGGGCTTTAATATTGCAAAATAAATAATTTAATAATTGTGTATTTTGGACTTGAGCTGACTTCTGCAAAATAAAATGCACGCCCATCGTTTACATCATCTTGGCTGCTTACTTCAGTTTTCAAATTGCAAGACAGAATAGCCATTGATGGGAAGTTCCACAGAATGGCAAAAGCAGTATGTATGGTCTAGTATGGCCAGAGATCTTTTTGACAATGAGATGCTGAAGCAATGTCACAACTTTATAAAATGGCTGGATAACAGTTTCTATTAGTACAGCTGTAACCTCTTGCCCAGGTTCGATAGAGAAACTGGTAGTATGGGTTGCGGCATTTATAACATCATAAACAAGTAAGCAATCCAGAGTTGTTCAGCCAGTAATATCACATTTCTTTACATTTAGTCCAGGTCTGGTCCAAAATCTTTAAAATCCATGAAGTAGACTAGGCAACCGTACTCCTTTCTATCTTCTGCACTCCCCATCAGCTCCAGTTAATGTAAGCAAAGAGGTAGTCCTTGACTTACAACAATTTGCTTAATGACCATTCAAAGTCACTGAAAAAAGTGACTTATGATCATTTTTCACAGTTACGACATTTCCAGCAACCCCATGATCAGTTGATCAAAATTCAGATGCTGAGCAACTGTTTCATATTTATGACCAGTGTTGTGTCCCAAGATCATGTGATCGATCCCCTTTTGCGTCTTTCTGACAAGCAAAGTCAATGTTGAAGCCAGATTCTCTTAATAACCAGGTTACTAACTTATCAACTACAGTGATTCACTTAACAACTGAGGCAAGAAAGGTCACAAAATGGGGCAAAAATCACAACAGAAATTTTGGGCTCAATTGTGGTTGTAAATCGAAGATTACCTGTAATAAGCAAATGTGGAGAGTGCCAAACTGCTTAATTCTACTCAAGATGAATCTCTTTAGCATTTCATTTTCCATGTTATCCTCATGGAAAACATTGTATCCGAGTCCTAATTAGATGCAAGCCTGCCATCTCTTAGCTAATGAAGCATTTCTCGGATACCAATCTTGGTATTTGACTTCTCAGCCAAAACTCAACACTGGCAACAACAGTAGGGGAATAAGCATGAGGTGAAGTTTGTTGTTGTTAGTTGAGAACTCGTGTCCGACCCAATGGACAACGTTCCTCTAGGTCGTCCTGTCCTCTACCATCCTCTGGAGTCCATTTAAGCTCATGCCAGCTATGCTTCGGTGACTCCATCCAGCCACCACATTCTCTGTCGTCCCCTTCTTCTTTTGCCCTCAATCTTTCCCAGCATTAGGCTCTTCTCCAGTGAGAGAAGTTGACCTCAGTCAAATGGGAGAACATTCTTTGCATTTCACCTAACTCCACCCCTGCTGAGGTTGTAAACTGTTTCACAGTAACCTTGATAATGAGTGTGATAATGAGGGAAACTTTGAAGTTATGCCAAGGAAACACGGTTCTGGGCAGGCTGAGTTACCTTTCTGAGTAATCCTAGTCACTCCTTTGCATTTCACTCTCCCTTCCCTCCTTAGAAATTAAACACTGGCGGCCTTTTTCCAGGGCTGTTAGCCACAGTTTGCTGTACCGGTGTTTTCTGATGAATCGGATCTCCGGGAGGAGTAGTCCTGATAGTAGTAGAATGCCACCCGCTCTGCCATTGGTGTTGCCATGGCGACTCCCTCCTACCTGCCACAACAACTTTTCCAGTAAACCCCCTGTAGAACTCTGGGCTTCCCGACAGCCCCTCCCTCTGGCTGCATAGTGGATGGTGGGCTGGGGAAAAGGACTGAGGATTTATTTAATTATTTGTGCTCTTAACCCTTGGCAGGCCGGAATGGAGAACAAGGATGGTTGGTCTGCTGCGGAGGTGCTTTGGTGATAAAAGACGATAGACTGTATGCGCCTAAGAACTCAGGTTTTATGAAAGAATCACAGAAAGAATCAGTTTCTGACGGCAGTTAAAATCGTGGTAGAACTCCCAGCCCTCCCCTATCCACTTTCATCTATTGTAATTTCCGAACTCTAACTGTGGTTTTCTGGTCCGTGAGAAGGGAGGAGTAGGGCAAAATCAACATAAATCTAAATGTAGATTAGGCAAATTGGAAATGAATGTCATCAGGTCGTAGCAAAATGGTTCTGCCTTCTGCCTGTCAGGTCTAGCTTTATTTTATTTATTACAATTATCCAAACTCTTATTCCCAGGGCCCTTTAATGTAGTAAACAACTTCGTTTGTCTAGAAACAAAAAAAGAGTGTAAAATTAAACAGTGAAGAGTGGGGTGCATAGTTTTGACTTTCCTTCTTTTTCCCTCATTTAACTCTACTCTGATATATTGTCCTAATCTAAGTTTTTATAATGTGAGAGTAAGAAAATCAGCAATGTTGGATTCTCTGTGGGGGTTAAAGCAGCGGTCACCAACTGGTGGTCTGTGGAAAATTTTGTCTGCAGAAAAATTATTTGCATTTTTTATATTGCACTAAATACTATTTATCTATAGTGGTCCGTGGGATTTAAAATTATGAATTTAGTGGTCCCTGAGGTCCGAAAGGTTAGTGAGCCCTGGTTTAAAGTACAGGCTGTTCCTTATATAGAAGGAGGTGGCTTTTGATTCTGGTTGATTCTCTGGCTTTCCCCTCTGTGCTAAAACTGGGGATGCTTTTCCCTGAGAAGTGGAACATTTATGTGTATTACTTTTATTCTATTCCAACAGGCTAGCTAGTATCTTTTGACCACCTTTGTCAGTCATCTTTCCATTAAAATTATGACATGGCAAAACAGTGAGCATTTACATAGATTAGGATGTTTCATATTTCATTTCTATAGATGAGCACACTGTATGTTGATGTACAAATCTAATTCCATGGGCAAATCAATCAAATCAAATCAATCAAATCAAATCAATCAATCAATCTCCACAATCCTGTAAATAACCGAAGGTGCAGAACAGCTGGTTAATAGGATAGTATTATTATGTAATAATAGTAATATATTAATATAAATAATGTATTAATATTGTTATATTAGGCTAATAATAGTACTTAATACTGAAATTTTCTGAAGGGCCACAGGTTGGAGCAGATGCCATGTGATGCCATTTGCCTGTTTCATTTCGGAAGCAGGGATGGCATCGAAATATAAAGTGCTTTAATTGTTTTCTCTGCAGCCCAGAGCAGGATGAATAATTGAGAGGTCTTTGGGGGGAATTAATTAAAGCTATTATTGACAGTAAATAACTTTTTCTAAGATGATCAGTGGCTTAAGCGATTAAATACAGGAAAAGCGGCCACCTTAGAGTTCACACTCTTTGTCTGACCCTTTAACAACCCTGATGATTGCTGATTCCAGATGACCACTATCAATAAATATCAATAAAGAGCTTTATCTCTTTGCTGCCATGTCTATGGCGGTCCAAATTTTTGCAACCCAGATACGAAAGCCCAACTTGTGGGGATCCCCATAGGAAGCATTGAGATCTGCAAGAGAAAGGGCAGCAGAACTGCTAGGGCAGCTGTCATGGAATCAGCCATTGTGTATGCTAGAAACAATGTCCTTGGAGACTCTGGCAGCTTCCCTGAACATGGCTACCAGCCGCTCTCTTCCTTTTCTTGCTCTCTTCCTCCTACAGTAGGTGAAGGATGGAGGCATAAAAACATGAATGACAGTGCAACCCATACATGATTCACAAAATTCCCAGCAACCAATAGAGGGTAGTCATATCATACCGGAAACACTAATGCGTGTCTACCATCTAGTGCAGAGGTTTTCAAACTTGGCAACTTTAAGACTTGAGGACTTCAACTCCTAGCTATGCCGGCTGGAGAATTCTGAGACTTGAAGTCCTCAAGTCTTCAAGTTGCCAAGTTTGGGGACCCCTGATCTAATGGCTGTAGGAAGTTAGCACTCACCCCTCTCCTATAAAAATGAAATATTTTAGGAAATATTAAAAGGACAGAATATTTCTTCTAAAATGGAAGCAGAAACTCACTCTCCCCACCTTTGCCAATGGGCCATTAAGGCCCGAGCCACTCTATTCTACATAACAAAGATCTACCTCCTTCAGACAGAGCCATAATAGGAATCCCAAAGCCTTTTCATTACATCATCACCCAGCAAGGCTCAACCAAGCCTGGGACTCAGGACAGCCTACAGAGTTGCCCTTGCATGGCCCCATGGGAGTCCGATAACAAATCAGAATACAAGCTCAAATTCAAAAGCGCAGAGAGGGCATAAAACTAAGGCACTCTCAGCATCTCCGCCCTTTTTTTCTTCACCCAACATCTTCAAGGCATGTGGTCCTGTCCACCATTAAAACCATCTTTCCAAACAGCCACCATGTTTCCAGTGTCTTTCTCCCCGCTTAGAACTGAACCTAAAAGGACATTTCGTCCAACATGGCCTCAAAGGGCATGGCTGAGAAAGATCTTTGGTGGGAGGGTGGGAAAGGGATGCTTTGGGAACTGAGCAAGGTCTTTGCAGGGATCAGGCCCTCCTGGTCCAGCGGTGGGGGTGGTGAGGGTGGCCAAAGCTGTTCTTTATGCTTTCTCAAATATGGCATTTAATTTTTTTTAATATAAAGTTTTTTATTTTTTTTCCTTTTTATAACATATAACCACATGTATACTACTAGATAGCCAACATCGTATTGCATTATTAAATGTTTACATTAATTCGTCTTACCATCAACTCCCCAAAAACAATTATTGGCTCTTCTGCTCTCCATACACCATATTTGTACATTATTCACCACTTTCTTCTCTCTCTCTCCTCCCCCTCCCTCCCTCCTTTCTTCCCTCTGTCATCCTTTCCTTCTCTACTTCCTCTCTCCTTCTCCTCTCTCCCCTTCCTACTCCTTCTTTCTCTCCTCCTCTTTCCCCCACCCTGCCCTCTTTCCAATCCCTCTCTTCTTCCCTTACCTCTCTCCTCTACTTCACACTCTTCATCTCATTTACTTGGTGTATTTCAGCTTCTGAGCAAGCTCCATTTTATGTTGATAATATTTTTTTATTCCTTTTTAATATACATATTTAATTTTAACATAGATCTCCCTCCTCCTTTTTTTTAAAAGAGAGAGAAAAAAGTATACATATATAGTCATTGTGCTTTTAACCCCTCCCCTGCCTCAATTTGGCTGAGATGTAGATCTGGTTACAATTCCTAGCTATTCTCATCATTATATTTATATAATTATGCATCCTTACATGCCCCCACCTTGTGATTCTGTCTTTAAATCTCAGTAGTTTCCCATTGTAAGTATATTTCATGTTCCCTCTCCATTTTTCCATATCTTGGTTTAGGTTACCCTTAATTGTCTATAAATGGCAATCCTTACTGTTCAATGATCATTACAATTCCCTTAATCTAATAACAAACGGTACATATCTCACTTTATTCATCATCTTAGAAGTTCTATATATGTCCATGTTTCGTATATTTTAACCCATGCTTAATTGTCCTTCTATTGTCATATTCAATTAGCAACTCAGTTTAATTATCATGTATAAAAGTGAATCACAAACCTATGCTTTACAATCTCCCCATATCAGTTTCATATTTGTCCATATTCCATATATTTTAAACTTTATTTAATTATCTTTCCATTATCATATTCAATCAGTTAGCAACTTAATTTTGTTGTCAAATTTAGGAGTAAACCCCTTATCTCAGCTTTATATTTTCCCATATAACAATTTCTAGTTGTCTGATTTTTTTCCTAGTGTCTTATATCACTTCTCTATTCTTGCCTTCTCCCTTTTCTTTGTTTTGACACGTCCACCCTCTTCAATTTTCCCCAAGCCACCATCAAAGAAATATTTCTCTTTGTTGGGGCATAACCTCCTTCTTCAATTTTCCTTATGCCACTGTCAATCTCCGAAACATCTTTTGTCTGCTTTTTATTTCCTTTTGTTGGGACACATCTCCCCTTTTCAATTTTCCCTATACCACTGCCAAACCCAATGGAGTTTTTTGTCGGCTTCTTATTTCCCATCATTTCTACCGCTTCATTATTCCTCCCCCCTTCTTCCTTTCCTTCTTCTTTAAATACCTGCTTCTCTGAGTTTAGAATTCTATTTAGGCTTGATTTTAATGATTTATGCATATATTTTTATAATTTCACGTAGTTCTTCAAATTCCCACCTTTCCATTATGTCCAGTTCCAAAGTTACAATTATTTATACAGTTCTTATTTCAGAGTTCTGGTCCACCTTAAATTTGTCTACTTTAGCTGCAGTGGAGAAGAGCGACAGGAGCCATCTTGATCTTTTGTTCTTCCTTAATGTCCAGTTCCAAAATTGCAGTAAGTTATATAGATCTTATTTCGAAGTTCTAAATTTAGCAAATTCAGCTGATATGAAAATGGAAGAAAAGCTGGAGCCATCTTGATCTTTTGCAGAAAAAAAAAGAAAGAAAAAAAAACTTCGTATTTTTCCAGTTCTTGATTTTGTTATTATTTTTTCCCTTTCTACCTTCCCCCTCTTTTTGGTTATAGTTGTTCAAAATATATTAATTGGAACACACTTGCATACAGCAAACTCGGGTATGTTTCTCTTCGCTTCCTGCTTTTCCAATTTCTGATTTATGGCAGTTGGTTAATTAAAACTTCCCGCACAGGCTAGATTAGGTTATCAGTTGTCAGTGAGAAAATAGTGCTTTTTTCTTGATCTTTCTCCCTTGTTGCATTCCACCTCTCATTAATTGGAGTTGCTTAAGATATATTAGTTGGAAGAAATTCGGATGAAGTAATTCCCTCGGAATGTTTGGTTTCTATTTCAAATCCAAATCCAAATTTAGAGTTTGTATTTGAGTGGGTTTGTCACTTCTCTGCTTTCTCCCTTTCTGTCCAAATTGTTTCAAACAAATAGCCTTCTTGGGGGGCTAGTGTTTCAACCCTCCATTTTCCCTTTCTTTCTTTCCTTTTGCCAAAATCCAGATCTGTCTATTAATATTATTTGTACTCTCAAGATTCTTTGCCTTTTCCAAGTTTTGATTTATGATTGTGGGTTAAATGAATTTTCTTACCAGTCTTTTATCTTGCCCTCACACTCCTATTCAGTTCCTTTGGCTGGAAGTCAGCTTCTTGTGCAGCCATGTTGCCATGCTGCCACCTCTACTCCGATTCAGAGGGCAAATCTCCAACCTGAGAGGGACCTGTTGCCTCTCCCTGGGTCTAATGAGATGCTGCCCCTTCTTCGCCCCCCTCCAGGAGGATTCTGACCCAAACCAGATCTCGGAATAGGTTTGTCAGACAGGTTTCATGTGATGCTCTTGAGAGTTCACCCCCCCACACATCTGTTCAGCTGGAGAACTTCTGGTCGACTCAAATATGGTATTTAAATTGATGGAGTCTGCTGGGTGAGAAAGCTTGGCACCTTAACTCTCTCCTGTTTGGGGGGGAGGGTGCCTGAAAGGTGTCCTCTGAGCCCTGAGAGCTCTCCTTAACACCCTGGAGGCGATGGAAGGAATGTCCGAATTGTGTGTAGGAGTGAAGAATCTCTGTCATGTAAATTACTCAAGCCCACACAGCTGGAATGGGTGGGAAGGCACGCCATGCCTCTGAGCTAGGGCTGTAGCTTCCCGTTTCCTTTGTTTAGCTCCACAATGGAACAAGCCCCACATTGCCTGGTGAGACAACAGAACAACCATTGAAGACTATTAATTCGCTCTTAAAGTTACTTGTTGCAACATTAAGTGAGCAGGCTACAATGCCTCCACTTTTTTGTGAGGAGGTAGAGAGGGAGCATTTTTTTTTAATGAGGAAACAGTCTGCCTTAAATCAACCCAGGCAGTGGGAAACAACTCAGAATTGCTGGCAGGGAGCATTCTGCCATGTCTCTGGAGAGCAAAGTCTTGTTGCTTTGGGGCCCTCCTCCAATTGTGGTCGTAAATTGTATATTTATTCTCCTCCAATCATTTTGTCACTGATTGGGAAGAGAATAAATAATTCCTACAGCTTCATAGTGAACATCCTTTTCTAAGCATGGGGAATTTTGCCACATGGGTTCCTCAGAATCCAATACTGTATCTGATGAGGGTGTTGTTATTTGAATGCAAGGAAGGTTGATTCTTAACTAAGGTGACTAGAGCAGAAATAAGATGTACTAATCTTGATATATAGCAAGCAACCTCTGAAACTGATCATACTATTTGAGAATGTTTACCCAATTCTTGCTTCAATTCCTGTAGAACAAAAAAACACAGTCAGTTGTATTTTGTGTGTGTGTGTGTTTGTGTATGTGTATATGTATATATCAGGAGTGGGTTCCCACCAGTTCTAACCTCTTCTATAGAAGGGGTTCCACAAATCTATTGTGCCGTTTAGAACCGGTTCCAGCTCCCTCCCCCCGCCCGTTCCCTTGCCCCGCCTGCCGCTCACTAATTGGCTGGCTCACCAATCGCTCTGCCCGCCTCTAAGAGTCCTATCTAAACCTTAAAGTCTTAAAGCTGTCCTGGTTTTTTTTTCTAAAGGGTTAGTGGTGCAAAGGTCTTGTAACTTGACAGCTTTAAGACTTGCGTGCTTCAAATGCCAGTTTCTGAGCCAACATTTTGGTTGCTAAGCAAGAGTGTTGTTAAGTGAGTTTCACCACATTTACCAGTTGGCCACGCCCACCCAGTCACATGACTGTCAAGCCACTCCCACTCGGTCACATGGCTGTCAAGCCACTCCCACCCAGTCACATGGCTGGCAAGCCACTTCCACAAAGCAGGCCACACCTATAGAAGAGGTTCTAAAAAATTTTGAAATCCACCACTGGTTTTGTGTGTGTGTGTATGCAGGTCTTGGCGTATTCGGGTCTTTTCTCGTGTAAGATTGAGAGTATTTTGGCGACGTTTTAATGAGGTCCCACTCGCCATCTTCAGGCTGGTGCCTTCGGCTTTGTGCTTGTGCCCATACATGGAGGTTGCTTGAAAAGATGATTTAATGGTGGACAGGATCACATGGCTTGAGCTCCTGAAAAAAAAGGGGGATCACGTGCTTCCAGATGTTGGGTGAAGAAGAAAAGAGAGCAAGATGCTGAAAGTTCCTGGTTTTATACCCTCTCTGGCCTTTGATCTTGAGTTTGTATTCTCCCATGGAGCCATGCAGGGGCAACTCTGTAAGATGTCCTGAATCCCAAGCTTGGTTGAGCCTTGCTGGGTGATGATGTAATTAAAGGGCTTTGGGATTCCTATTATAGTTCTGTCTGAAGGAGGTAGATCTTTGTTATGTAGAATAGACTGACTCAGGCATTTTAATGGCCCATTCACAAAGAGGGGGGGGGCTATTAAGAGCAAGTCTGTTTCCTACCTGAAAACATGTTTCTCCATTTCTTATCCAGGGAAAGATAATCTGCCTTTTTCAATATTTCCCAGGATATTTCATTTTTCTTGGAGAGGGCTGGGTTTTAACTTCCTACAAGGTCAAGCAGCAAACATGGATTTAAGAAGCGTTAAATGAGCAGAATCAATAAGGGATGCAAGTTTTTATTAGAGTACCCCTGATGCTTTTGATAGAAATTGTTTCATAAGGGATCCCTGATTATTTTCTCTAACTTTTCCTAGTGTCCCACCCAACATGGTCATGTAAATACAGTCAAACACTGAATTAGATTAACACTTTTGTAGCTATCCCAGCAGTACTCAAATGACCTTCACGCTATTCCCCCCCCCCCCATTGCATTCCCAGAAAATGGGATTTCCTCATGGTCTGCAGCTTTGCCAGGAAAGTCTCATGCTTCACAGTGCAGCATAGCAATCAGAAAATGTGAGGGTGCCTGGCTCTTGATTATTGTTGCCAGCGATCCTGAGGTTTTATTTGACAGATGAGAGGCGCTGTTCTGGGAAACAAATATGGCCATTTCTCAAGGGGCATCATTACAGCACATCAGTGACTATATTCCCATTGAAGGCTCTGTACTTAGTTCAGTAATGAAGGCAGGCTCTGTGCTACAGTTAAGCCACAACAGTTGATTTAAGTGGACACTGCCTGTAGAAATACATACACACATACAGACTACTTCAAATTCTTCCCCAAAATACTGTCAAATCAGGATATTTAAAAATAATTTTAAATCAACTATCAAGCTCTGCTGATAACTCTGATCTTCAGAGAAGGGAAATGAGGGAAGTGAGTAGTTCAGGCAAAACTTACATGTATAAGTTCCTTATACTGTATAATATTAGATTTGGACTTTTCCCCGCCTTTTTTATTTTTATAAATAAGAAGAGGAACCTACCCAATATTCTTTCTTCCCCTTAATTTCCCTATAACAATCCCTGTGAAGTGAATTGGGCTAAGAGAGAGGGACTGGCCCAAAGTCATCCCATTGGCTTTCACTTCTGAGGGAGGACTAGAATTCACAGATGCCTGGTTTCTAGCCTGGTATCTTAACCACTAGACCCAGCTTATTTATACAATAAGAAGAACCAAATACATTTCTTCTCTTGGGAAGCTCCAGTCTTGATGTGGCTCTTCATTATAAAAAGATAATCTTGAAAGACCTTTGGAGTCCAGATTGTTGTTTTCTGATTTGAATGCCTCTTCTAAATATTTCCTTGGCTTCCCCTGCCTGGTGCAGGCTTGAAGTCCCCAGCTGGAATGCATGTGAGGCAAGGAGATTTGCCTCTTCCCTTTAGTGAGGCTCAGACAAGGATTTTCTTTCTTACTGGCCAGGCTGTTTGACTTGTTCCTCTGCCAGCCATTAATATACTCTGACAAGCCCAACCATCGGTTTCCTATAAATCAACCCAGTGTTAATGGGTAGGGAGCACAGCCTACAAAGCCCCTTGCTGGTAATTGCTTTGAAAACGGAATAGTTGAGTACATAGGCTGACTCCTGAGAGAGAAGGCACCCAGGGAAGGGAGATTACAAGTCTGGCGGATCTGATGTGTAGGAAGTTAGCACCCATCCCTCTCCTAGAAGAATGAAATATCCTAGGAGATATTAAAAAAGCAGAATGTTATATTTCTCTGGATAAGAAATGGAGAAACATGTTTTTAGGTCGGAAATAGACTCACTCTTAATAGCCCCCACCTTTGTCAATGGACTGTTGAAAGTAATGTCCTTCTGGGTTCAGCTCCAAGAAGACACTGGAGACATGGAGGCTGCTTGGAAAGATGGTTTATTGTTGGACAGGGCCACATGGCTTGAGCTCTGAACAGAAAAGGTGATCACATGCTTCAATGTTGGTGAAGAAGAAGAGAAGGACTGAAGGAGGGGCTTGCTAGGCTTTTTATACCCAGTCCCACCTCTCTGTTTCCTGTTCCTGTGTAAGAAATGTATTCTGATTGGTTGTCAGACTCCCATGGTGCCATGCAGGGGCTACTCTCTAGGCTGTGATGAGTTCTCAGATGCCTTGTGGTCAGTTGAGTAATATCCCTTCCCCTTGCAGCTGCAGTGGAGAAGTCTTTATTATGTAAAGTGGGCTAGCCTGGCCTTCTCAATGGTCCATTGAGAAAGTGGGGATGGGCAGGAAGCTACAGGCAACTATTCTGTCCTTTAAAACATGTTTCTTTTCACATCCAGAGAAACATTCTGCCTTTTCAATATTTCCCAGGATATTTTACTTCTCTGGGAGAGGGCTGGATGATAACTTCCCACAGGACCATTAAAAGGCCTGAGCCAGTCTATGCTACATAACAAAGATCTCCCTCCTTCAGTTCCAGGGTGATGGGATTAAGGCATGATAGTATTAGCCCTTTACCCATCTCACCCCAGGGCACCTGGGAAGAAGCAATGCTCAACCAAACTTAGACTCAAAACACAGCCTAGAGAGTTGCCCCTGCATGGCCTCATGGGAGTCTGACAACCAATCAGAATACATTTCTTACACAGGAACAGAAGAGAGATGGGGCCGAACAGAGAGTAAAAAAAAACAACCCAGGAACTCTCAGCAAGCCCTCATTTTTCTTTTATTCTTCACCCAACATCTGGAAGCACGTGATCCTCCTTTTCTGTTCAGGAGCTCAAGCCATGTGATCCTGTCCACCATTAAACTATCTTTCCAATCAGCCTCCATGTTTCCAGTGTCTTCCCCCCCACTTGGAACTGAACCCAGAAGGACATTACTTCCAACATATGCAAATGTGGATCCTGGAAGTGAGAGGTGTGTAGATTTAGAACTGCAGGAGAACAAACACAAGACTTTCTTAGATTCTTAGAAGACCCCTTTAGGCGCAGGTTTTTACTCAGTTTCAGCAGTGTGTTAAAGATGGTGTAGATTACCCCCCCCCCCCTTGGGAGGGTGGCAACATGATATGGATATTTAAATAGATTAATCCTACCACAGGTCTGTTTTGGGCAGACAGATATTGAAGCAGGCTCTAAATTCAAACAAAACCTGCAAGAGAACAACAGGCAGCTGGGCTGCATTAAACCTATATCTTCCCTCCCCCCCCCCCAAGGCAAGTCACTGCAAATTGATCCAGTGAGGCCAATCCTAGCAATCAGCATCTGGTAAAGAGAAAAGAAAGCTGAGTTTCTTGGAAATGGCTCTTTAGGGATCACACTGAGCTCCTAGATTCCAGGAAGAAGATGTAAATTAAGGGATTTTTAAAATGTGAGATTCCTCTAATCCAGCTCAACCAGATGTTAGCCATATTTTAAATGTAATCCCCATTATGCACATTTCATTTTGGCTCTATTGTTTTGAACTGCCTCTCTGCCAGGATTAAGATGAATTGCACAAGGAAGCTGTTTCCAAACAGATGGCTCCTAGCACTATTAATCAAAAGACATCGTTCAGCTATTACCACTCTTTTCCTTTTTAGATTCTTGCTGGGGATCTCCACCTGAATGGAGGACACTGAGCCCTTTCAGAAAGAGATGTAGTTTCTGTGTTAAGATGAGAGTATCCTCATTGATAAATTGTTATAACTTGCAAATGTAAACAATTTCAATATATCCCTAGGTCAGGGGTGTCCAAACTTGAGAACTTTTAAGATTTGTGGGCTTCAACTCCCAGAACTCCCCAGCTAGCCATGGTGGTTGGGGAATTCTGGGAGTTGAAGTCTACAAGTCTTAAAGTTCCCAAGTTTGGACACCCCTGACCTAGGTGGTAGCATTGCATCCATGGGTGGGAAAATGCAATTATCAAGCTGTTTTCACTGGCAACGTATTGCAGATCTACGCTTCGGTAGTTTGCTCCCAAAGAAAAATGGTCAAAACAGTTTAGATTCACCTTGAGCGTGCTTTAAATTGGGTTCAGAATGACTTGGAGACAGGTTGATCGAGAAGAAATTTATGTCTGAATCTCTTCCCTATAAAATTCCATAAATGAAGCAGAAACATTGCATAATAAGAAAACTTTTTGGAAGCATCCCAAATTGTTGTGGGTATGATAGTCTTAAGGAATTTTAATCCGAAGTTCACTTAATGGCCTTATTGGTATAAACTAAGCATTCAAGGCTGCATGTTGAAAGAAAAATAAGTTTTACTGCCCTTCGATATCCTTGACAATTTCTCCTTTCCTGGTCAAATAGCTTGATTGGCTGTTCCTCACTAGGTTTAGTAACAATTATTTCTAGTTGGTTTTAACTTTGTTCATGAAGCACATATACATACGGAATCTTATGTTTAAACCATGACCCTACGTAGTTTCAGCAGCTTAATTCCTTTGAATTGGTAGTCAACCATGGCATCCATAACAAGGCCTAATGACACTCTCAAAATGATTTTTTTTTTCACAGTCTTGTAAGTAATTAAATCTTGTAAGATCTCTGTGTTCTTACATAATTGCTTATTTTGATGCCCACAACATAACAAAAATCATTCAATGTGCTTTTTTCTTGAAAAAGTTGATTACTTTTGCTTGGATAAATTATCTGAATCTTGATTATAAGTTCACTTGACTGTGTGTCTCGTTGTCTACTGATATACCTGTCAGAATGTAGAACCTGATCTGGCTGCTTACTCATTTCTGGATTTCATTTCCAACTTCAGCTTTCATTTTACCATAATAATGTGTTAACACTCCCATAGATCCCTCCTCTTTTAAGAATTTAAGATCATCTCTGCTGGATCAAGCCAAAGACCTATTTATGATTAGAGGCCCACAAAATATACTAAGAAGCTCACAAGGAGGCCATTAGAACAGCTTCTTCCTCTTTTGCATACTGGCATCTGATATTTATAGTATGCTGCCTTGGATTCCCGGGACATTCCATAGTTGTATAGACAATAAACTTAGTGATACAAATTGTTTCCAAATAGAAATTATTATACATGTAATTATATTGGCCAAAATGGTGCTATTATTATTGTTGTTGTTGTTGTTACTATTACTACTACTATATCCTATATCATACCATATATCAGTATGTATGTATGTATGTATGTATGTATGTATGTATGTATGTGTGTATGTGTATGTGTATGTGTGTATATATATATATATATATATATATATATGTGTGTGTGTGTGTGTGTGTGTGTACATATGTATGTGTATGTATCTCCTTTTGGTTAAACTTCATGTAGGTATGAACTCTGGTTTAAGACTGTAATAAAGCACATTCTACCTATTGCCTTCTCACCAGCAATTGGAACACTTAAAATTTCTCCAATCTCTTTCTATTGTTAGTAAATGTTCCATCAAGGTTTATAAATTCTTCTATTTGCTCTACACTTGGCCCGTTGATAATTTTGCCTTTTATAACAATTCACTCAATTTGCCATTAATTGTGTACTCCATCTTCCTTGTTGAACACAACTACAGTGGTCTTGCACAGGTGAGTTTTCAGATCCATGTTCCTTGTTGCCTCAAACAACCTGACTAATAGTTGGCATATTTTGTTATGTAAGGGTGAAAAATGATGTTGTCTATTTGCTAAGAAAAAATTAAATTTAAGATGGAAATTTGGAAAGAAAAGGTGGGGCCAAATTAGAAATGATGTGATGCAAAAGTAACTATGTACAAGAAAGAATGTAAAAAGGGTGGGGGAAAACCTGGTCAACACTTAGTTTGTAAACAGGTTTTAAAATTTGTAACAAAAAATAAAAAACATTACAAATGACCTGTCTAACATTCACTGCCAGTCCTCTGGGTTCTTAAAACCAAATACAGAACATTCTCTGCATACAAAAGTACAAGCATGTTCAAATCCACAAAACATACATCTTTAACAGAACCACAAATATTGCTTGTATGTTTGTTCCACTAAGAAGATTCACACATCTCTGTCTTAATTCTTTGTTCAACATGGAACCCTTTCTCTTATAGTTTATCTGTAGAAATAACTTGCCCTGGTATGAATATAAGTCACTGACCATCTCTTGTGGGTATGAATATACTATTGTGCCCTGGCAGTGGCCAGCGGAGCTGGCAGCAGATTTGGACAGTGAGGAGGTTGGGGAGGAACATGGGCCAGTCCTGGAGTCTGGGGAAGGCTCTGATGAAGGCTCTGTGTTGGAGGCAGAGTGGGGGCCAGAGCCATATGCCAGTCATCAGCTGCCTTCAGAGTCAGACATCAGTGAGGTAGATGACAACTGGGGCCTGTTCCCAGTATGCGCATACACAGAGCTGAAGGGAACAGCTAAGGAACAAGGGTTGATTTGGGAATAAGGCCACAGGTGGACGTTGAATGGCCCCTCCCATAGGGAATAAAAGAGGAGTGAAAGAGGAGGGAAGTTTGCAGGAGACAGTTCATTCCTACATTCTTGCCAAGTATTGCGGCATCTGAAAGATATCAGCTTGGCCACTCTCCAAGCCTGATAAAAGTTGATAATTGGGAACTATCTTGAAAGACTGTGGGCTGGGACTTTGCTGGAGAGGAATTCACTGTAAATTAAAAGGAGTTTATCGGAACCAGGACCCAGCTTTGTGCTGCTGGGGAAGCCTAGGTCAGAACATATACAACATAATTCTTTACCCCCCCCCACCAGAGTAAATTCCTGGCAGGAAAATGTCTGTCCTTTTTCTTCTTGCTTGTTTGCTTTGTATTTAGTGACTTCTGCTGTATTAGGTGATACTGACTGGTTTCCCTGCTGGGTTTTCTTTTATGATAGGTAGATGCATCCACCCCATTTGACCACTTTGTATTGTGACCTCCAATCCCGGGTCAGTGCCCTTCATAGCCAATTTGCCCGACCCATCCCCACACACAAGTTCACCAGTCGCATGATGAGAAGCGGTTTCTTTCTCTTGGTTTTACAAGCTTACGGATTGAAATGAAGCTTCTGGGTTTTTATTTTTTTAACCAATGAAGTAGAAGAGTCTTTCCATTTTTCTCTTCTAGACCAAGTAAAGAAACTGGTGTAATTGTGGTGTTTTCCTTTTCTTTCTTTACTGGTTTCGTAAGGGTAGAAGAAGCAGGGGAACCTATCAGTCGAGCACCATGTTTAGGAATGTAAGGCCATCACCTGAGCCAAAGCGGAAGAAAGAGTTGAAAGGAAAAGAGAAAATTCTTAAACTCACTTTGTTTCCAACCAGTTTATGCAAACTATCTGCAGTCTAGAAATACCCTTTGTTTTACACTTTCAATATATATCGCGCCCTTCTCTTTCATTGCTATTTCATTTGCTATTTTATGTTTGTTCTTCTTATGTTCCAAATTTCAATATCGCCTGTGCCATAATTATGTCCAGATGGGTCGACAGAGACATACCTCTGCTGCTCATCATAACTATTAGTCAGTCAGGGCAATCTCCCAGGTACAGGTGGTCCTTGACTGATGACCCCAATTGAGCCCAAAATTTTTGTTGCTAAGTGCGACACTTGTTAAATGAATTTTGCTCCATTTTACGACCTTTCTTGCCACAGTTGCTAAGTGAATAACCACAGGTGTTAAATTAGTAAGGCGGTTGTTAAGTGAATCTGTTTTTCCCATTGACATGGCTGTCAGAAGACTGCAAAAGGGATCACATGACCCTGCATGTGACACTGCAACGGTCATAAATGTGAGTCAGTCCCCAAGCATTGGAATTTGATCATGTGATCATGGGGATGCTGCCGTGGTTGTAAGTGTGAAAAACAGTCATAAGTCACTTTGTAAAGTGCGGTTGTAACTTCAAGTGGTCACTCAATGGTCAGTTATAAGTCGAGGGCTTACCAGGAATAAATTTTAGTAATGTAGACTGGGCCACTTGTGTTTAGTGTTATCTATTCTATAGGCATCTTTCCCTGATAAGATAATGACAGTGTTTGTCACTTTTGGCACATTTTGGCTAGTATGTCCCAAGAACAATTTCAGCCCAGCTCAAGCTATTCCAAATTAGGAGTTAAGCTGTGAAATCTAGCAGGTTCTGACAGGTTCTGGAGAACCGGTAGGGGAAATTTTGAGTAGTTCGGAGAATCGGCAAATGCCACCTCTGGCTGGTCCCAGAGTAGGGAGGGAATGGGGATTTTGCAATATCCTTCCCCTGCCACGCCCACCAGGCCACACCATGCCCGCCAAGCCACGCCCACAGAAGTGGTAGTAAAAAAAATTGAATTTCACCACTGAGTTAATATCTCTTAGCCCAATGTACCTTACAAGGGTTTGGTGTAGAGGAAAATAGTTTTATATATAAACTTCTATTTATTTCAGTATTTATTAAGCACATTTAAATGGCTGCCCATCATAACTAGAGGAACTCTGGACAGAAAACAAAAGCACAAATGTGCAAACCTCTTTAAAAAAAAAAAGTCTAGTAGAGGCTTCTTAAAAACTGCTCCGACAACATAAAGACGGCCATGTTGAGCACCACTAAGCTTCTTGATCACAACGCCTGGAGAAAAAGTTGTGTTTTCAGGCCAGCAGGATTGAGGAGTCTCAAGCAGGAGATAGTTTTATAAGGCAGGCCTCAGGATAGAGAACTCTTTTTAGATCACCCCGGATGACATTGCTTTACAAAAGGGACCCAGAGCCTGCTCATCCTGTCAGATGTGATGGGTTGGATAAATACTACTGGGAATGAACTTGTTTAGAAGTGTTAAAATATGTTCTCCTGCTAGATCCCCAGATGACAATCACCTGTGCTAAATTATAATGATGATAGAAAGGCAGGCCTGAGGAGAGGGGGGTGCAATTGTTCCAGGGCCCATGGAGCTCAAAGGGGGCCCATGAAGGGGAATTTGTTTTTTAAAAAAATTACAAAACCAAATTTTTAAAAAGAAAAACAATATTGGATATTATAAACTTCATATTCTCTACTTTTTGTGTATAGCAAAACCGCCTTGCAGCCTTGTTTGACATAACTTTTATTAATCTGAAACTCAGTGAACATTTATGTAATTTATTGAATTTTAATTTCATTATTTATTTAAGTTTGCAAGTTTAGTTTCATTTCATTTATGAATATATTCTATATTTCATTTTAGTTTATGAATGGTGATGAAATGTCATGTCAAAAATCCGGAGCTCAAAAACGCTATACATTCTAAATGTACAATTGTAACATTATTGATTTATGTGTCCATGTGTAGATGAGGGAGGGGCATAGTAGTCTTGTTCCAGCACTTAATAATCCTTTTGGCAGCCCTGTAGAAAGGTACTGTTTCCTACAATCATTAAAGTTGCAAGTTTATTATCTGAATATTTCTTCCCCCCTCTAGATATTTGGAAATTATTTTGGAAAATTGCCCTTCATCCATATGGTTGGAGTAAAAAAATTACAAGTATTCATTTAGTGACTGTTCAAAGTTATAATGGCACTGAGAAAAGTGGCTTATGATCATTTTTCATATGACTGACTGTTGCAGAATCTCCATCACAGGTGGGTTGCTCCCGTTTTGGCCCATTTTGGCCAAACCGGTAGTGGAATTCAGGCCTGGGTCGCAGAACTGGCAGCAACCCACGCTTGCCACGCACCTGAACCGGTTCCCTCACCGGCGCTGGGCCGCCACCATTTAGGTTTTTAGTGACTGTGCATGCGCAGTTCACTGTAAATTGTTCTGCGCATGCGTGTGGGTTGTGAACGGGTGTTAAAACCGGCAGCAACCCACCCCTGATCTCCATGGTCACGTGATAAAAATTTGAGCAGCTGTATTTATGATGGTGGCAGTGTTCTGGGGTCATGTGATCACCTTTTGTGACCTCCTGATCAACAAAGTCAACGGGAAAGCCAGATTTACTTAACAACCCTGTTATTCACTTAAGAACTGCAGTCATTCATTTAACAACTATGATAAGAAAGTTCATAAAGCGGGGCAGAATTTTCTTAACTGTTTTGCTTAGCAACAGAAATCTTGAGCCTTCCTTGTGGTCTTAAGTCAAGGACTACCTGTATGATTATTCATATCAAGCATCCCTGCAAGACATAATGTGGGTATATCCAAGAGGCTAAGCCTAATAGGCCGAATAAGCTTTCTCTGGTCTT
This sequence comes from Thamnophis sirtalis, assembly GCF_051295495.1. Taxonomy (NCBI): domain Eukaryota; kingdom Metazoa; phylum Chordata; class Lepidosauria; order Squamata; family Natricidae; genus Thamnophis; species Thamnophis sirtalis. The sequence continues at coordinate 130,268,496 of NW_028261383.1, forward strand.
TGTATGTCTTGCCATACACGTGGGATGGTATAGTTATTATTTGTGAGTGGTTATGGGAAGAGTAAGGGACACGTCCATGCACGCATGTGCGTGCAGGCACACACACACACACACACAAAACCAGGCACCTATAATTCATATCACTTTCAGAAACTTTCCACTCAGGAAATAGTCTGACTCAATTGTGGTGTGGTGATCAGGTGCTGTGGGTATCTGGTGATCTTCAGGAAGTGAAAGGCTGTTGTCTCACACCACCACCAAAGGCTGCTGAAGAGAAGTGACACTTCCACCAGCAGAGAAAATCCTCAGGGTGTGAGCTCAGTTAACCATAGTGGCCACATTTAGCAACCATGAAACCCTTCAATCCACAGACTTCTGTTGCATTAATGCATACAGGTGCGTACCCACACATGCACATATTGGCACTGTAGCTGTCTGATAGGAGTTGAAATCCAGAACGCCAGATGCCTTATTTTTGCACAAATGTATGTAAACTTCCCACTGTCTGTGTTTCTCTTCCCATATGTTGTGACAGTGTCTTTGGCATTATTCCCACAATAGCAGGAGGGAAAATGGCCAAAAGCCTGAAAAGAATAAGAGGGGAGTGCTGAAAGAGCTTTTTTTTTGGGGGGGGGGGATGGAGGAATTGTAAAGTATTTATAGCAAGAAATGAGGAATCCTACTTTATTTAGATTGTTGACTACATTTCTCATACTCCCCAGTAAGGACCTTTTGATGAAACTTCTTTTAACATCTGCAGGAGAATAGTCTCTATTCTTGGTTTACAGGCACTGTATCAATGCTAGATAATGTGAAAAACAACCTCCCATGGGTTGAATTAATTATCTTTAAAATAAGCAAAAATTACCACTGCCTGCATAGTATTTCATCCTTGCTGTCTATTTAGTACTGTAATATCATCATGCATACGTGTATTTCTTGTTTATCTGACTCTTTTATGTGGCCTATGCTGTTCTCTGAATATAACTTAATTGGTAAAGTAATCATTTTCTTGAGTCTAGATAACTCTTTCCTTCTTGGTATATTACGTTGGGCCTTCTGTAAAAGTGATTGCTATCACCATTATTAAAAATGCATTTGAGGAGGTTCCCACAAGCAATGAGAAGATTATAAATCTGAAGATCTCTGCCAAAACTGGCCACTAGGAGGAGATGTGAGTTTAAAGGGAAATAGAAATGAATTCTGCTGAATTCCTGGCAGTCAACAAATCAAAAGGATTTCGTAAGGTGGAACAAATTACTTCCATTCAAAGGATTATAAACAGAGTGGTCTGGTGAATAGGATATTGTATCTGGAACTGTCTTCATGTGTGGGCAAATCAGAAATTCTGCAATCATTAGAAACAGTCATCCTAACAGTGTATCCCATAGGCTCGTTGTGCGGGTAAATAAATAATGAAGTGTTAACATGCTCTTATTGGGATAGAGTTTAGAATAGAATAGAAGAACAGAGTTGGAAGGGACCTTGGAGGTCTTCTAGTCCAACCCCCTGCTTAGGCAGGAGACCCTACACCACTTCAGACAAATGGCTATCCAACATCTTCTTAAAAACTTCCAGAGTTGGAGCATTCACAATTTCTGGAGGTAAGTTGTTCCACTGATTAATTGTTCTAGCTGTCAAGAAATTACTCCTCAGTTCTAAGTTGCTTCTCTCCTTGATTAGTTTCCACCCATTGCTTCTTGTTCTACCCTCAGGTGCCTTGGAGAATAGCTTGACTCCCTCTTCTTTGTGGCAGCCCCAGAGATATTGGAACACTGCTATCATGTCTCCCCATGTCCTCCTTTTCATTAAACTAGACATACCCAGTTCCTGCAACCGTTCTTCTTTGTATTAAACTGGGTTAAATAACGGGCTATTTGTTCTTTAGTTTGATTTACAGTAAGGAAAAGCAGTCAACTCCCACAATGACCATGTACTGTAAAACAACTCCGGATTTCTTTGCTTTTCTGCTGGAGAGGCTATGAGTCATGGCCTGTCCCAGATTTGAAGGTATCTTTGGCATCCTATTCTCTGATGATTTAATTTCTCCTCCCTCCCAATGAGCTTTCTTGTATTCAGTGCCAGTGATGGAAACAGCAACATTGCTCCCCAAAGTGCCACAGGATTTTAGCCATTTCCCTTGCTGTGATTTCCTACTGTGTCCTGAGGCAACATTATACAGGGGATGTTCCAAGAAATGTTCAATGTCCATTTTAAAATATGCAGCAGTGGCTCAGCCCAAGTACAACAAGTGCTGATGCCAAGCTTGCCCTGAGCTTCACCACATCACAGAAATGGGGGGAAAGTAATAAATCGCCTTCTGTCTAGTGTCTGTTACTACATGGGTGGCCTGTTATTACTTAATGGAATGGTAAAGTCTACCTGTTCCACATTCTGTCAAATGTGGTTTCTCTCTGTGACTACCTAATAGGAAATTTTGCACCTTGTTCCTGAGTGGGGACCCTCCCCCTCCCCCAATCTTCCCTACACGTCCTTGTTGTGGGAGCACTGGAGTAAAATCATCACTCGGTCAAAACCATACATGTGTCACAAGGTGGGGTTGTTCCCTTTGGGCTTTTTCTATTGAGTTTTTATTTTCTTCTGTTCAGTTGTGTCTGATTCGGGGAGATGCCTGGACAAGTCCTTGACGTTTTCTTGGCAAGGTTTTTCAGAAGTGGTTTGCTGCTCCTTCCTATGGCAGAAAGTGATTGGTTGAATGTTACCCAGCTGGCTTTGTACCCAAGGGAGGACTAGAACTTCCAGTCTCCCAGTTTCGAGCATGATGCCTTAACCACTACACCAAATTGATTCACTGAGATTTTAGCTTGAGGAAAGAAATGTCCTGGGTTCGGCTCCAAGTGGAGGAAAAGACACTGGAGACATGGAGGCTGCTTGGAAAGATGGTTTATTGGTGGACAGGACCACATGGCTTGAGTCCTGAAGAGAAGAGGTGATCACATGCTTCAATGTTGGTGGAGAAAAGAGAAGGGGCGAGGAAGGGGTTTGCTAGGCTTTTTATAATCTGTTCAGCCCCACCTCTCTGTTTCCTGTTCCTGTGTAAGAAATTTATTCTGATTGGTTGTCAGACTCCCATGGAGCCATGCAGGGGCAACTCTCTAGGCTGTGTTTTGAATCCAGGTTTGGTTGAGTTCTCAGATGCCATGTGGTGAGTTGGGGCCAATATTATCATGCTTTAATCCCATCCCCCTGGAGCTGAAGTGGAGAAGTCTTTATTATGTAAATGGACTAGCTTGGCTTCTTAATGGCCCATTGACAAAGTGGGGATGGGCAGGAAGCTACAGGCAGCTATTCTGTTTTTTAAAACATATTTCTTTCTTTTCACATCCAGAGAAATATTCTGCCTTCAATATTTCCTAAGATATTTCATTTTTCTGGGAGAGGGCTGGGTGATAATTTCCTACAAGCTCTTCCTAATTTCGTAATTTCGGGAATGACTAGCACATATGTGTGAGTGGAACCTTTACCTTTACCTTAATTTCAAAGTGATAAGAACATTAGAATTTGAAGGCATTTGCATAATGTCAGGGATCTGTTATTGTTAGACAGACATCTAGCATCCACGTCTGGAACTTCTGAACTCTTCTAATAGTTTTTTTTTGCTGTTCCTGGTGTATGTATGTATGTATGTATGTATGTATGTACGTACGTACGTACATACATACATACATACATACATACATACATACATACATTCTCTCCTCTATGACTATTTGGATATTCCTAATTCTGCAACCTGGTAATTTCTACCAAGCTTCCCTTTCAATGGTACACTTCTTCTGAAGTTAAATTAAATATGAGAAAGGTGAATCTGTGTTCAAATCAAGACTTTTTCAAGGACTAAAGGAACTGACACTAAGCTGGAATGGGACAGCAACATTTTAGCTCAGGAGGTTAATGTTCCCCACCAAATCATTTTCATAATCCACATTGCCCTCTCCCTTGTGCTGCTATTTGCTCCAGAAAGAAACCAAATATAACTTATGTTACTTTAATGGAAAACTGAAATGCAAAATATATACCCATTTGGAATCTATTGTGGGAAGTTATCATCTAGCCCTCTCCCAGAAAAATGAAATATCCTAGGAAATATTGAAAAGGCAGAATATTTCTCTGGATGTGAAAAGAAAGAAACATGTTTTAAAAGACAGAATAGTTGCCTGTAGCTTCCTGCCCATCCCCACTCTTAATGGGCCATTAAGACGGTCGAGCTAGTCCACTTTACATAATAAAGACTTCACCAGCAGCTACAGGAAAGTATGATAATATTGGCCCCCATGGCATCTGAGAACTCATCCATACCTGGATTCAAAACACAGCCTAGAGAGTTGCCCCTGCAAGCCCCTCCCTCTACCCTTCTCTTCTTCTCCATCAACATTGAAGCATGGTCCGTCAGTTGCGGCCCTACCTAAACCGGGAGGCTCTCGCAACAGTCACTCGAGCCCTTGTGATCTCTAGGCTGGAATACTGCAATGGGCTCTACATGGGGTTGCCCTTGAAGTGCATCCGGCGACTGCAGTTAGTCCAGAATGCAGCCGCGCGAGTGATAGAGGGCTCACCGCGGTTCGCCCACGTTACACCCATCCTCCGCGAGCTGCACTGGCTACCTGTTGATCTCCGGGTGCGCTTCAGGGTACTGATGACCACCTTTAAAGCACTCCATGGTAGTGGATCTGGGTACTTGAGAGACCGCCTTCTGCCGATTACCTCCCTCCGACCGATTAGATCGCGCAGACTGGGCCTCCTCCGAATCCCATCCGCCAGTCAATGTCGACTGGCGACTACACGGAGGAGAGCCTTTTCTGTTGCAGCTCCGACCCTGTGGAACGACCTCCCCGTCGAGATCCGTACCCTCACCACCATCCAGACCTTCCGCGCAGCCCTCAAGACCTGGCTCTCCCATCAGGCCTGGGGATAGGTTCCCAATGTACCCGCCCGAGTGTTGACTGTTGAATGAAAGTTGTGTTTTATTATTTTCTTTTGTTCGCACATTGTTTGTCTTTTGATATTGCACCCCCTTCCCTGTGATTGTAAGCCGCCCTGAGTCCCCTCAGGGAAAAGGGCGGCCTATAAATCTTAATAAAATGTCTAAAAAAAATGTCTAAAAAATGTGATCACCTTTTCTGTTCAGGGCTCAAGCCATGTGGCCCTGTCCAACAATAAACCATCTTTCCAAGTAGCCTCCATGTCTCCAATGTCTTTTTCCCCACTTGGAGCTGAACCCAGAAGGACATTTCTTTCATCACTATATTTCAATACTTTTTAAAAATTCTTTCAAAATAGTTCTCCCCCCTCCCACAGAATTTAAAAACAGCTAAGATCTCTCTCTCTCTTGCAAGGGAGAATAATGATTGGCCCCTTCCTTTTTCTTTGATTTAGGTTTGGTGCTTTTAGCTTCATAGTTAGGCAGAAGAGTGCTTTGATGCATGCAAATAATTGGTTGTTGCACATGACATGTTCGTATTTATTGGCAAGATAAGATCATGGTTTGTGAGGAGGACATCCCCCTTCTGGAAAACCCCAATTCAAGTTGAGCAGATGTCTGCAACCTTTTGCTGCAGGAAGTGGCCACATTTTCAAAAAAGCAAAAGGCGCATTGCACCCTGGAGCAAATCTCAGAGGTGGCCGTCATTGGTGGCCTGAGGCTTTTTGCTGCTTTGATCCCTTTATCAACGCCCTTCTGTGCCAACAGAGTAAGTGCACCATGACAAATCTACTTTAACTGAATCATATCCATGTGATGAATCCTGCATGTCAATAACTGGTACAAATTGAGGTATTTCCCGTTCCAGCTGTTATTCTCAAGACATGCCCTCCACAATAGTAGGTGTATAGTCAGTTGTGACTCATATATTACGCATATATTGACAAATATTGGAAAAGCATACGCCCATTGAACATAGCGTAGAGGAAAATACCTTTCACCTCAATGGGATCTGGAGTTAACTATTAAATAGCATACATCAAATTTGACTACTTCACTATTAAAACTCACCATGCTAAAAACAACAACCCAGAATTAAATATAATACTTCTAAACCTTGAAAAGGTTAAGTGTAAGCAATCTTATGTTTATGGAGTTGAACAGCAGATATCCAGAGAAATAAGCAAAGGAAATAAGCAAAGGAAATAAGCAAAGGAAATAAGCAAATTTCTGTACTGTAGTTCAGGATTGTTAAAGAAGTATACAACCCTGTCCTATGGCAATCTATGGAAAAATACAATGGAGATCATTACAACTTATTCTAGTTAGGGTAAGCTTACCCTAACTAGAATAAGTTGTAATCATCTTTTGAGATGTGAATTAACAAAGACCTTAGCGACCATTTTCACACTTAGCGACCGTTGCAGCATCCTCATGGTCACGTGATCAAAATTTTGATGTTTGGCAACAGTTACAATTTATATTTGTAAATTGTAGTTATGTTGAAATAAAAAAATATTACAATACTATTTTTGCGTTGTATGAAAATTTTTGTTGCTCCATATAAAATTTTTAATCAAGCCCCCCCCCCCCCCCGGTCAAAGGTGTCCCTCTTTACTGAAAATCTGGTCACCTTAGTGATGGAGCACCTACAAGGTCTGGTGGCAAGCTGTTCCCCTGGTTGTCCTCACTGTTAGGAAGTTTCTCCTTAGTTCTAGGTTACTTCTCTCCTTGAGTCATTACTTCTTTTAAATTTTTTATTAATTTATTAAGAAAATTGATATGGCCACCCAACTCACTCATGATGACTCTGGGCAATTTACTGAAGTAAAACTCCATTACAAAACCCAATAAACTCTCAAGCCCCTGGTGATCAGATGTTGAGGCTCAGTGCAGAGAAGAGCGACAAAAAAGATTAGGAAAAATAGGAGGCGAAAACATATAAAGAAAGGTTGCTGGAACTGGGTTGTTGTTTTTAGTTGCAAAGTCGTGTTCGACCCATCGCGACCCCATGGACCACGTTCCTCCAGGCCTTCCTGTCCTCTACCATCCAGTCCATTGAAGCTCACGCCAACTGCTTCAGTGGCTCCCTCCAGCCACCTCCTTCTCTGCCCTCCCCTTCTTCTTCTTTTGCCCTCCATCATTCCCACCATGAGGCTCTTCTCCAGGGAGTCCTTCTTCCTTCTCATTAGGTGGCCAAAGTCTTTGAGTTTCCTCTTCAGGATCCTGCCTTCTAAAGAGCAGTCAGGGTTGATCTCCTCTAGGACTGACCAGTTGGATAGCCTTGCAGTCCAAGGGACTCAATGCAGGAGACTCCTCCAGCACCAGAGTTCAAAGGCCTCCATTCTTTGGTACTCAGCCTTCCTTCTAGTCCAACCTTCATAGCCATCCATTGCAAATGGGAAAACCACAGCCTTGACTAGATGCACTTTTGTTGGCAGGGTGATGCCTCTGCTTTTTAGGATGCTGTCTATATTTGCCATAGCTTTCCTCCCCAGGAGTAAGTGTCTTTTAATTCCTTGGAATTGGGTATGTCTAGTTTAATGAAAAGAAGGACCGAGGTATTGTATTGTGGTTGCTGCAATTAATATACTTAACCGGAACACTCCCTCCCTCATTCGCTCTTTCACTCGCTCCGCCCATCTGCACCATGCTGCCAAAAAGTTCTCAGAAGAAGAAAGAACTGGTGAGTGGTTGGGATGGGGTGGGGAGGATGTTGGGGATGAGGGAAGAAGCAGAGGGGCTGCTGGAAGAGTGTGTGCGTGTGCACAGGCTCTGGCTTTTAAAAAATGTCTGAGTGAATCCAGGAAGAGGGAAGAGGCAGAGGGGCTGGAAGTGTGTGTGTAAGGTGGTCAGTAATGTTGCAAGGACAGCCATATTTTCTCTGTAAGTAGCTGTTTTATTGTTTTGTGTACTTATTACACAAAATAATAAATTTCATTTTTTTATATTTTCTTTTTGTAGGTCATTCTTTGGGGCAAAGAATTCAGTGACATCAACTTGGCCACTCCCACCCAGTCATATGACTGCCAAGCTACTCCCACTCAGTCACATGACTGCGAAGCCACTCCCACAAAACAGACCACATCTACAGAGTAGGTTCTAAAAAAATTTGAAACCCCCCACTGCTAATACTTCTTCCTTCTATTTTTCCCTTAACAGCAACTCTGTGGGGTGTGGTGGGCTTCAGAGAATGACTGATCTAAAGTCCCCCAGCTGGCTTTCATACCTAAAGTGGCACTAGAACTCACAGTCTCCTGGTTCCTAGCCTGTAGCCTTAGCCACCAGCTCACATAGGATCTTCTTAATTTTCTGAGGAAAAAAAGAGGTTTTTTTCTCTCCTTGAAAGGTCAATATATATATAATTTGAAGAATATATATACTACTTGTCAGATTTGGGAATTTCAGACGTCTATGTAATTAAGAGTCGGGTGTAGTAGTTAAGTTCCTGAACTAGAAACTGGAAACCATTAGTCCCCCCTTCAACAGGAAACTCAGCTGGTTGCCTTTGGGCCAGTCACTTTATTTTAGCTAAATCCATCTGACAAGATGTTGAAGGGAAAACAGAATGTGGAGCATCAAATATGCTCCCCAAGAGTTGTACAACAATACAGATTGCATATAAATCTAATAAATAGGCAATTAGCAATCATTAATCAAATAGTGTTTGAAAAAAAACCTGGATAAATAGCAATAGCAGTTAGATTTATATACCGCATCACAGTGTTTTCCAGCCCTCTCTAAGTGGTTTGCAGTCATCATTTTGCCTCCCCCACAACAATCTGGCTCCACATTTTACTGACCTTGGAAGAATGGAAGACTGAGTTAACCTTGACTCTTTATCTTGGGCGCAGTTCTATCTAATTTTTTTTAAATCAGATGATTAAATGACATCTAAATCCTTTATTATTAGAAATATCAGCCAACATTGGTGAGATATATATTGCATATGCGAGTCTTGGAGTAATTTGATCAAAATTGATAATTTAAAAATTAATATTTTTCCATAGACAATATATAGTATGCTTAATGTTCCCTGAACTATTGCTAAAACATATTTTCAGAGATGCCCTACATTGTTTGGGGAAATTCTCCCCCTTGTTTTTCCACTTGGTAGCTTCAGTTTTCAGTTAAAGAAGATAGTTTCAATTCCCCCAGTGTAAATTTCTATCATAAGGCATATTGGTTAAGGAAGGGCATTTCTTGGGTTAAGCATATGCATACTGTAAATTTGCTCTCTTGGAATCAGCACATTTGGCAGTTCTTCTATGCCGGTGTATATTGGAGTCCAATTGCCATGAAAAGTAAACACTTTCCGTTCCTACTACAAATAGTCTTCAGCTTAAAGCAGTTCATTTAATGACTGTTCAAAGTTACAACATCACCGAAAAGAGTGACTTATGACTGATTTTCACACTTATTATGACCATTGCAGCATCCCATAGTTACATGATCAAAATTCAGAAGCTTGACAACTGAGTCATATTTATGACGGTTGCAGTGACCTGGGGCCATGTGATCACCTTCTGCAACTTTCTGATCCGCAAAGTCAGTGGGGAAACGAGGTTTCCTGAACAACTGTGTTACTAACTTAACAGCTGCAGTGATTCACTTAATAACTCTGGCAAAAAAAAAGTTGTAAAATGGGTCAAAATTCATTTGAAGTTCATTTAACAACCATCTTGCTAAGCAACAGAAATGTAGACATTCAATTGACATAAGTAGAAGACTAGCTGTATATTAGCTGCTAAAGAGACATGGAGTGCACCAGCATATCCATACTAATGTCAATCCTGAAGCTGACTTGGCCGAAGCCATTTTGAACCACTTCAGTGTTGTCACACTGGAGCCGAGGGATAGGGAAGTAGAAAAACTTTTACTTTTAATTAGGTGAAAACCGCGGGAGACTTCAGAGTTGGTTCTCACCAGCTATTTCCAATAAAGCTATTATTTGAGGAATCTACCTGCCTCCAGTTTTGCTTGCTATGGATCTATTAATTGGAACCCTGACTACTGACTCAATCCTTATGATCATGCAAAATTATAATTTCTGTGGAATTGACCCACGAAAAAAGCAAAGTAGTTTTTTTCATTGGTGAACGTGGGCTGACTAAGAGGCATATATTTTCATGCAATTAGTAAGATCAAATGAAGGCTTCTTGTTTCCTTGAAGACTGCAGTGTCATTCCCCCCAAGGTGCAAATTGGTAATATTTTACTTATTGATGTCTAGACATGTGTCTGGCAGCAATGAGTGTCTCATGTTCTCCTTAACAAAAGAGAGCTTAACATGTTCTTTACAAAATAATGAAGTTCTAATAGCTACTAGTTAGAACGTATTAAATTGTAGGCTACTGGATATTTTGTTTAGTATGTGTCACCTTTGCACTTGCTGATTTGGTGGTCATCACTGAGAAATTTGCTTCTTAAGAGACAAGACAGGCATTTTCTTACAATTTTATTGTGCTAAACGAATTCTTCCTTGTCCCATTATTTAAAAATGCTAATTGAAAGTTGATAGAAAATACATCAAAAATTCATTGTTGCATTTTTTTCTAGTGTTAATTCTTTGAGCTAACCCCAATTTCTGAAAAATCCATGGTTCTGTTAGCCAAGAATAATATATGCATTCTAACATACTGTTATTAATCCCAAAATCCAAAATCATATGAATTATTCTGTTGATATCAATAGAAAAAGGGAAAATAATAAAACAAGATCAGAGTTGTTAATGAATACTGAATTATATTTCCAACAATAAATGTAATAGAACCAACAGGTATTAATATGTTTTTCAGGCATCCAATAAATCAGAAGCAATATCTTAAACTCATTGGAAGAAAGTAGAAATTTTATATTGTTTTAACACAATTTTCTCTTAGTTTACTAAGCCAGAATATTCCAGCTGATTATCCCTGAAGTTGAGTAAATACCAATTTCATCAATTTCTTATTAAAAGGGCTACTGGCTTAGGAAGTACAATTAATTCCTACAAAATCTCTATTTGTATTGGATCTTCAGAAGCTAGAACAGCATCTGAACTAATAAACTGAATAAGAAATACTGAAGTTGAATAAACTGCCAACAAGCATTCTGAAGTAAATAAATTTCTTTTGTAATTTTACAAAAGTATCATTTGATAGAATGCTTCGGAAATGAGTTGATCGAAGTCAATAATGCTGTGAGAAGCTTGATTGGGATTATCTTACAAGAGTTTCATGAAAAAAGCAATCAAAATTATGTCTGCAACCTATTATGTTCCCTACAGGTAGTCCTTCTTACATTCCAAATTTGGCCCAGGATTTTGGTGACTAAACAAGCAATTGTTAAACGAATTGCACCCAATCTTACAACCTTTCTTGCTACAGTTGTCAAGGGAATCATTATGATCAACAAGTGTATTTAAGCACAGATATTGAAAGTGATCCAGAGCAGCGGTGGGATTCAGGTTTTTTTTACTACCGGTTCTGTGGCTTGGTAGCCATGGCAGGGGAAGGTTACTGCAAAATCTCAATTTTCTCCCGATTAGAGGAGACTCGGGAGACAAAGAATAGATGGGGGCGGGGCCAGTCAGAGGTAGCATTTACTGGTTCTCTGAACTAGTCAAAATTTCTGCTTCTGGTTCTCTAGAACTGGTCAGAACCTGCTGAATACCACCTCTGATCCAGAGGTTTCTCAATACCGTCATTGACCAAAATTCAGCAGAGAAAAATTATTCTTGAATTGAATCCAAAGAAGAAAATTGTGAGGTCCCTTATTCCAGCTCCTAACCACACCAGGATGAATGCCTATATAAGAAAGCCAGTTTGGTCTAGTAGGGATTAAAGTACCAGGCTACAAAGTGGGAGACGGGGAGTTCTAGTCCCACCTTGTATATGAAAACCATTTGGGTGATTTTGGGGCACTTTGTCTAGCTCACTTCATTACAAGTATTGTTGTGGGGAAAATAGGATAAAGAAGGTGGGTGGATATTTCACCTTAAGGCAGGAAAAAAAGAAAGAAAAATAAAAAAAGAAAAAAGAAAAAGAAAAGAAAGAAAAGGAAAAAGGAAAAAAGGAAAGAAAGAAAAGGAAAAAGAGAGAAAAGAAAAAATTTGGAAAATAAGAAGAAAAAAAAAGATCTGAATGTGTGAAAAGTTAATGTATGTTCCCTAACAAGTAATTGTAATTTGTGCACTGCAAATCTCACAGAATGATCTATAACCTGATCTGGATTTTTGTTACCATGTTCTATAAATTGTCCATCTTCTCTGTTCTTCACATCCTATTTCTTCATTTGCTGTTTCAGTTTACTGTATTTGTCAGCCACAGATTGTCTACTCCACAGATAATAGCTAGACCTTTAATCTCTGTACTGCAGGGGAAATTAGAGTCAAACTGATTCTGAAAAAAATTCTGCATTTTACAGTCTCTTTTCCCCCCACTCTGTCGACACAAGAGAGAACTCATTTATTTTCTTAGAAGCAGAATGGCTCACGTCTATCAAGGAAGGGGATTTTTTCATTTTCCCTAAAGTATTTGTCTGTACAGGTGCACCAGTGGTGAGTTCTGAATCCCGTTGCCCTCCACATGAACGTGTGTGCCGCGCACATGCGTCGTACCTGCCAGCAACGCCTCCGCAAGCCTCCGTGATGCTCCAGCTGCTCGGTGGAGCATTGCGCAGTAGCTGTATGCACTGTGCGCGGAAACGCCAAAGGCTTTAAAGGACAGGTAAGGAGCTCAGGTGGGCGGGTGGGCCCTCCAGAGCATTGTACCGGAATGGTACCTGGTGCTCCGGGCAGGCTCTGGTACGCCCATACCAGGGCGTACCACCTGCAACCACTGAGGTGCACACTATCTGTCCTCTACTGAGTCACTAATCCAAGTTTACTGTTTGGTAAAATGAAAAGTGGGAGTTTTTCCAGGCATTTCCCCTTCTGATCCTAAAAAATACAGTAGCTGCATTTTCTCCACTTGAAACTGGAGTAAAGTTGGAGTATTCTTTCCCATTGTTGGTGTTTGGGAATGACCCACTTTAGCAGGAAATCTGGCCTCTGTGGGCATCTTCTGCATGGCTCAAGAAAGGCTCCTATGTTCACACAATCCCGCAGAAGAAACCAAAGCATATGGGTGTTTTGTACACAGACAGATAGAACCCTTGTCAGCCCAGAAAAATGCTGTCTGTATTCTGTCTGTATTATCATTTTTCTTTGTTGCTTAGAAGGTCTTTGCTGCCAGGGGTGGGCTTCAAAATTTTTAGCAAGGGGTTCTCTGCCTGGTTGCTGAGTGGGCATGGCCTAATCAGCCTCCTGCACCGTGACAGGAAGGGGCATTTTTGCCATCCACGAGCTCTGGAAGCTTTCCTTGAGCCTCCAGGACAGAGAAAATGGCCTCCCCAGGCTCCGGAGGCCCCCTGGAGGCCAAAAACGGGTCCATTTCTGGCCTCTCCAAACTTCCGGTAGGCCCATTTTTCACCCTCCCCAAGTCCCCGTGCGCACCCCGCACTTACCTGCATCCAAAATGGGCTGCATGGGGACTCCTGGGAGGGGCAGGGTGGGCGGGGCCAGCCAGGAGTGGGATTTGGGGCAGAGGTGATATTCAGCAGGTTCTGACCAGTTCTGGAGAACTTGTAGTGGAGATTTTGAGGAGTTTGGAGAACTGGTAAATGCCACCTCTGCCTGGCCCGCCCCCATCTATTCTGTGCCTCCTGAGTCGCAGCTGATCGGGAGAAAATGGATATTTTGCAGTATCCTTCCCCTGGAGTGGGGAGGGAACAGAGATTTTATAGTATCCTTCCCTTGCCATGCCCACCAAGCTACGCCCATCAAGCTATGCCAACAGAACCAGTAGTAAAAAATATTGCATCCCACCATTGATTTGGGGGTTCTCCGAACTGCATAGAATCTTAGCTAGAGATTCTCCTGAACCCCTGTGAACCCCCAGCAGCCCACCCCTGCTTCTCTCCCACTCCAGCCACTGTGCCTGTTGGCACAGAACCATATGTAAGGACAGCGGGAAAAGGTCCTACTGTAACTGTGTAATTGCTATTAATGTTAACAGCTTCAGTTGCTTTCATAAACAACATAGTACAGATAATCCTTGAATTTTGCCCTTAATGGAACTTGCCCATTATGGTTGTAAAATTGTAAAGCAGATCATCTTGTGATCGACCTGATTTTATGACCATTTCTTGTGGCAAGCATTAAGTGAATACCATGGAGCTAAAGCCACCACTACAGTTGTTAAGCGGCTGTCACAGTGTTAAATGAACCCATTGTTTGTGGTGTGAAAGTAAACATCAGTTTACAGCAAAAATGTAAATCACACTTACCGGTACATGTCTACAGAACACTGCAAACAGCTTAAATGCGGATCAGTTGCCTAGCGCCCGAAATGTAATGTGACCTTGGGGCAGGGAGCTGCCATTGGAACTTTAGAACCGAGTTGCAAATATCTTTTGGAGGGTCCATAGTAGCTTTGAGAGTGGTCGCTAAGCGGCCTATCATAAGTCAAAGACTACCTGTATGGTAGTAATATTTCCTAGTAACATGAATGTATTGATAGGAGCTACTTATTTAGCTAGTGTGGGAGACAGGTTTAGGTCACTGATTAAATGATTCTGTCCCTCCCTCTCCCTCCCCATTGATGAGTTCGAAGGAACATTGACTGGCTTGGTAATCTCAACATATTTGCTGTATTTCAAGGTTGGCAGCATGGATGATGATTGCAGGTCAGTTTGCACTTGCTTTGGAAGAATGAAAAGCATTGGAGATGAGGACACGTTTTGTACATGTAATGCAAGATGCTTTGACCAATATGTGAGCTTCCTGTGATCCTCTGATCAAAAAGAAGCCACACACACACAGAGAAAGCATTTGCTTTTCTATATTGCTTTCTTTTTTAGTAACAGACAGGGTTAATCAAAGAGGAATAGAAAAGAAAGACTTATGTGTTAGGTTTCAGAAGAGTGAATTTCTATGAACTCAAGCAGCAGATAATCCTGTCCAATGACTTAAAATAAAGAAGATGAAAGAGATCTGGGAAGGATGGAAAATCCTGTCAAAAGAGATACTGATAACAAGCAATTCCTACTACAGAAAAAATGGGAGACAGCTAAAGAGACCAGTGTGGATATACTCAGAGCTTTCTACAACACTGAAAAGAAAAAGAAATGTGTATAAGAAATGGGAGGATGGACATTCAATAAAAAAACAAAAAAACTTCTAGGCAATTGTCAGAAGGTAGGATGTGCGTTGGAAAGGCTAAAGTGGGAACGTGCTGAGGCTTGAAAGTCATGCCCCAAAGGACCAAATAATAATAATAATAATGTCTCAATTGTGTGAACATGTCAGAAACAAAAGAAAAAGTACTTATTTACATTGTGAGGAGAAAGGAATGATGACAAGTATAATATTTTGTATTTTATGTCATCTCCAATATGGGAAACAAAGCCCTAACGGGCTAACATTTTGACATTAGTAGAAGGAGGGAATTACAGCTCAACAAGGACACAGTGTAAACACCTAGCTAATTTAATAAATTCACATCTCCAAGGCCAAATGAACTACATCCTAGAGTACTGAAGTAAGAGCAGGAAGAGATCACAGAACTGCTAATTGTATGACAGTCTTTTGAGAATTCTAGGAGAACTGGTAAGATCTAGAGAGCTGGTTTGGTCTAGTGGTTAATGCACCAGCCTAGAAAATGGGAGGCAAAGTTTAAGTCCCCTCTTAGCCATGAAAGGCAGCTGGGTGACTCTGGGCCAGTTAGTCTCTCTTAGCCCAGACCACCTCAGAGGGTTATTGTTGTGGGGAAAGTAGGAGGAAGATCTGCTGGATATGTCCAGAAGTATTTCACTAGAAGAATACTCCACTCCTCTGCTCACAATAGAATCCCTTACGCCACCAGGCTGAAAATTTTGGGCTTGGACAATCTGGAACTACGCCACCTATGGTCTGACCATAGTACACAAAATTGTCTGCTACAACATCCTACATGTCAACGACTCCTTCAGCTTCAACCTCAATAATACACAGGCAAACAATAGATACAAATTCAAGGTAAATCGCTCCAAACTCAATTGCAGAAAATATGACTTCAGCAACAGAGTGGTCAACACCTGGAATGCTCTACCTGACTCCACTGTTACATCCTCAAACCCTCACAGCTTCAACCTTAAACTATCTACCGTGGACCTTGCCCCATTCCTAAGAGTAAGTAAAGGGGGCGTGCATAAGCGTACCAGTATGCCTACTATCCCTGTCCTACTGTCCCCATTTATTTGTAATCATTTCCTTTGTTCATGTCCATGTTTATACTTATACCTGTTATCTTGTATATGTTTGACAAATAAAATAAAATAAATGTTCACCTCCTTGAGTTATTTGCAAGAAACAAATATAAAATCTCAGAAAAATTGAAATGGCTAAATGTGGTCCCTGTCCTCAAATAAAGGAAGAAAAGGGACTCGGGAAATTATGAGTCTGCCTGCCTGTTGTCTACACTGAGAAAGAGTATTGAGCAAATAACTAAAAGTATATCAGTTAGTTAGTACATAGATAAGAATGCAACAATTAAGAATTGTCAGTATGAGGGTATTAGAAACATCTTCTCTTTAACAAGAGTTATTAGTATAATTTATCAGGGGAATGCCATGAACTTGGCATATCTTGAATTCAGTAACATGTTAGACAATTCAATTTCATTCAGCAAAAAAAAATGGTAAAAATATGGGCTAGATGTGAATGATCACACCTAGAGATTATTCATCAATAGCTCCACACCAGCTAGAAGAGTATTGTTGAATGGAATGCCTGTAGCTTTTGTCCTGGGACCTGTGCTGTTCACCATTTTTTACTAATGACCTGACTGAAGGGATTAAGAGTTTGATTATTAAATTCAAAGAGGAGTGACTACAACTTTACAGAAGAGAAAGAAAAGCTCCCAATGGATATAAGCAGGTTTGAAACAATGGACTGAAACAAGTAATTTAACAAGAAGAAATATAGTGTCCTGTTCCTGGGGAGAAAACAAAAAGGGGCAAAATAGGATGGGAGAGATCTGGATGGGTACTTCTACATACAAAAAGACCTCTCTGTTTTACTGGCTCATCAGTTGAACATGAACCAACATGATGCAGCTGCTTAAAATGACAGACGGTGTCTTGGAATGTATTTATGGGAGCAAGAGAGTCCAACTTATGGAAAGTAAGTAATGGTTCTCTATTCTGTTTTGGTGGAAGGCTCTATTCCAGGGAGTGGTTGTGCCGGCATTACTGCTGGTTTGCAACGTGTGCGCAATGTGTGCACGAGTGCTGTTCAATGTAAATTGTTCTGTGCACATGCTCAGAACAAGTTACAGTGAATTGCGCAGGTGCAATCACTAAAATCCAAAATGGCTCCGGCCAAGCAATAGCGAGATAACCAGTTCAGAGGTGTTGCAGGCCTCGGTTGCTGCTGGTTCTGTGACCCAGGCCTGAATTCCACTACCGGTTCGGCCGAATGGGGCCAAACTGGCAGCAACCCACCTCTGCTCTATTCCATGTGGAATAGCGCCTCCAGTTCCAGGCATTGACACACCTGGTTCAGTTCAAAAAAGGGCTACCAGAATGGTGAGGGGACTGTGAATTAAGTCCTATGAAGGACTGTGTAATATGTTTAACCTGCACAAGAGGGAACTGAGATATCTTTAGATATCTAAACAGTAGGGAATGATATTTTCTCTCTTGTCCCAGAGGGTGGGACCAGAAAGTGTTGAACTGCAGAGATTTAGATTGAGAGTAGGTATTAAGTGAAACTTCCTGATGTAAGAGCTATTCTAACCTGTAGAACTGGCTGACTTCAGAGGTTGGATCACCATCTGTCCAAGATGTTTTAGCAGACCCTGCCCTGAATAATGAGTCACTTCCAATTTGATGTTATGGAGAAAAACCAGACCATAGCAATTCCTCATTCTGTGCTTCAAATAGGCCTGTGCAGCCAAAATGTAGCATAGGTATGTGTTCGTGAGTATAGAAGTTAAATTGTTGTTCATTGTCATTCTTATTTTGCTATGGCAAGTACGAGTCTTTTGATATTTTATTCAGGGGGAAACAAGTACAAAATAGTTAAGATGGTAAAACTGTTCTACCTTCCAATACTGTAAAATCAAGGAAAAAATGGGAAATTTTGCCTAATGGAAATATATAAAAATACCATAGGGTTTACAGGTTCATAAAAATAGAAATCAAGGTCTTGGCTTAGCATTAAGGGCCTATTCAACATGTGATGAGATCACATGCCATGCAGTGGAATCTGTCTCTTTTCATAATTCTGAAAGTGATAAATAGAGCCATCAAATAAACATGAGATGACCATGCTGAGATACTGGAAATCAGAGTTCAAATCAACAATTGGAAGAGGCTGAGCCAGTTAGTTCATCTGTAGCATTATGGATAAAATTGACTTGAGTATGGTTGGGTTGGTTTTTCTCCAAAAAAGAGGGGGAAGAAGTTTTAATTGTTAATTTGCTTATTTTAGTGAACTTAAAGATACAGTAAGGTAACATACTGGAAGTACAAACCGAATTAGCAGAAATGTGGACATTTTGCCTCATTCTATTACCCAATTATGAAGGAATGAAGAATATTAAGTATTTGGGTTGTTTTGATGTTTTTAAAAACTTGTTAGGCAAGTGCTTTCTGAACAATGCATTGGGGATAGAGAGATATAGCAATTTGTGGGAATCCTGAGCTGAGCAATCATTTTCATTATGTTGTCACTGTCTGAATTGTAGACAATGTGACCCTTCTCTTTTCCTTTGCCCGACAGAAACTGGGGATTTCTCATAAAGGAGGAATTTCTTGCAAAAGAAGAACAGAAAGTGATTACCATGGAATTTTTTTTAGTTGAAACTGAGCACTGACACAGCCATACAGGTGTGTGTCCCACAGAAAAGACTACCCAGTTTGGGGAAGTATGTAGATTCTGAGCATAGTACTTCTAAATTAGGGAGTAGCCACCTGGTAGAATCCTGATGTCTTTTATTCAACTCACATCAGTCCTAGGTGGAACAGACAATGAAAGGGAAGCCTGGAAGTTGGCTCCAAACATCTGGAGATGTTCTAGCTATGTCTTCTGCTATCTTGCAACTCTATTCTCCCTGTGTTCCTACAACACAGGTAATCAAATCAATTAAATTTATTTTGGATGCATAAAATAAATGAGTGAGTTGAGTCTGCATCATGTATTGAACTGTATAAAACAAAAGCCCTAATCGTGTTTATCTAAATGCACCTGCTAGATCTTTACTTGACTTGCTTAAACTTTGATCTCCACAAAGATAAAAGTCAGCTCCAACTTCCATCTCACCTTTTCCTCATTTAGCTTCTTTGTCTTATGAGATTCTCTGTATACTCTTTGCTTAGTTCCTTAAATCCCTTTCTCTACATGTTGCATCACTTCCTACTACAAGTAGTTCTTGACTGACAACAACAATGGAGCGCAAATTTTCCATTGCTAAGCAAGAAAGTTGTTAAGTGAGTTCAGGCTATCTTTTCCTTTGGATCATTGGCATGCCATACTTTCTTTTATTCTATTATGCATGGGAGGGGGGATTGTAAGAAGTGAGATACTATATAGCCACAACAAAATTCTTTCTAGAAAGCCAAGGTCATCCTTTGTCTTTGCGCCTCTGCACTTGACTGGAACTGGATGGGTGGAACTGCCAGCATGTGATGGACTTGTGGGTGTGGAGGCAAGATCTTGAACTTTCAACTGGGTGGGGAAAACCGGGAAGCTTTCAGATTCGGGTTTTCCCAGAAGTGCCAACATGCCTTTCTTAATAAATTGGAACTTTGA
This sequence comes from Thamnophis sirtalis, assembly GCF_051295495.1. Lineage (NCBI taxonomy): Eukaryota > Metazoa > Chordata > Lepidosauria > Squamata > Natricidae > Thamnophis > Thamnophis sirtalis. Next base: position 130,288,252 of record NW_028261383.1, read on the forward strand.
GCAATACATTGCCTTAGACTCTGATTTAATTTTGGATGCTATTTGGAACCCTGACAGTGAGTGATGCCCATTTTATGATTACCCCCCCCCAATAGTTAAATGAATCACTGCAGTTGTTAAATGAATCGTGCGGTTGTTAAGAGTATCTGGCTGCTCCCATTGATTTTGTTTGTCAGATGCCATCTTGACAAATGGTGATACCCTTGGACAATGCAACTATCCTAAACACCTGCCAGTTGACAAGTGCCCAAATTTTGATGTCATGACCATAGGGATGCTACAGCGGTCATGTGAAATCCTGTCATAGGTCACTTTTTTCAGTGCTGTTGTAACTTTGAATGGTCACTGTATGAATTGTTGTAAGTTGATGACTACCTGTATAGACAGTAGCTCACTAACATCAATATAGTCACAAAGAAGACCACATCAATATTTTGGGGGAGATGGAATATTTATTTCCTTGAGTACAACACAGAGGGGCAATATTTTGGATTGGTAGCAAAACATTGACTAGAATATGAAAGGGTAGAAACATATTGAATTTGTTGGCTAGCTGGCTTGCGTTGAGAATGTAATTGGTTGTGCCACAAAAAATGGAACAAACATTTGGCTTACGCTTTGTGTGGGGAGAAGATTTCATGTCTCATACTTAATCTTACTATTTCCATTTGAGGTGACACCTTTTGTGGTACCACAGCTGCAGGCCTGCATCTTCACCCCACCCTTAATCCAAATTCTAAACTTTGCCGATGAACTGTAATTTTTTATATGACAGAACAGAAAAATCATTTGCTATATGCAAAGTAAATTGAATTATTTTTTATTAGTTGCACAGGAAGAAAATCATATTACCTGCATTTAATTAGTTTGATAATTTTGTGATTTAATTTCAATACGTTTACATTTTTCTTCTACTGTGAGCTGCTACTTTTTCCTGGCCATCTCCACTTTTTGGCATGCAACCAAGTAAAGGCTGTGTGGCTTTTAATCTTATCCATTGTATTTCCTGGGAATCAGCCTTTTGTGTGGTTCCAGGAGGCCAAATCAGCACAATCATAATAGTCAAAGGGTAGTTTGTCAACAGTCAAGGTTTGTGTAGTTTTCCAGATTTTGTGTGCAGCATTGTACTACTCTTGACAGAGTCTCTGTGGTGAAAAGCACAACATTAAGACCACCAGATGCAAAAGTCCAAATGATCACTAGATGGTACCAAAGAGATATAGAAGATGCTAACTGTTTGCAGCCATCCAATTTCAGGCTTGATTACAGTAGCTGTTACAAATTCAGTTTGTCATGTATTAAGTGTGATTTTTCCTGGAATGAAAGGGAATTTCAACCTATTATGCTGGTATTAAGCGCAAAACACCTGTCATCAAAAAGATGGAAACATAAGGTGACCAGATTTTCAGATTGGTAAAGAGGAACACCTTTGACCGGGGGAGGTGGGGGCTTGATTAAAAATTTTATACGGAAAAATTATACAGAAAAATTATGGACTGTGCCGAAATGGATAAATTAACAAAAGAAATACAGCTGGGTGAGCTCTCCGTGCTTTCCTGCCTCCTTCCATCACGAACCGGATCACAGACAGAGGTCACATTGAGGAAATGGGGATTTTATAGTATCCCTCCCCTGGAGTGGGGAGGGAATGGGGATTTTATAGTATCCTTCCCCTGGAGGGGGGGAGGAAATGGGGATTTTGCAGTATCCTACCCCTGGAGTGGGAAGGGAATGGGGATTTTATAGTATCCTTCCCCTGGAGGGGGGAGGAAATGGGGATTTTGCAGTATCCTACCCCTGGAGTGGGGAGGAAATGGGGATTTTAAGGGTGCGGAGGACGTGCCTCTTGTCAGCCGAGGCATCGGCTGCCCTCCCTTCTTCTGCTTTATCTCTCTGTCCGTCTACCTTTGCGTTGGGAAAGAGGAGCGGAGTGGGAAAGCAAGACGGATTGCCATTGTCAGTTGCCAGGCTTCCAGCAGGTTGGCTGGACGCCGCCCCTGCGCTCCCGCCCAGTAGCAGCAGCAGCAGGGCTGGCGCCTGAGTGTATGGCGGAGACACCCACAACCTTCTCCGGCTCACTGATTCTCCCCAACCCCACGATTTTCCTCCTTTCCAGCTGGGTTGCGGGAGCGCCTGGGATCTCCCTAGATTAAAGCTAAGAGGAAGGGGTGGAGATTCCATATGAAGGCATCCCGAGGCTCTACTTTAACCCATGCGGGAAGTTTGGGGGGGTTGCATCTTTTCCCTGGCTTCTCTGAGCTTCGTTCCTCCCGCTTCCGCTCCTTCAGCTGGAGACAATTACACACCCACCCCCCTCAAAGAATCCCAGGCACACAAACAAGCAGCTTCCCCACCGTGGGCTTTGTTCTTAACTGACAGCGGGCAAAGGGAATAGAGAGAGTCGGCGGCGAGGCCACCTTTTGCGGGGAGAGCAGGAGCTTGGCCAACCGTGGAAAGGTGCCCCGGGGCTGGGATCCAAGGCGCGCTTAACTAGGCAAGGAACTTGTGCGGACCTGCTGGGGCGTGGGAACTGAGGAAAAGAATAGAGAGGGGGGCTGCTACTGGGCGGGAGTGCAGGGGTGGCGTCCAGCCAACCTGCTGGAAGCCTGGCAACTGTCAATGGCAATCCGTCTTGCTTTCCCACTCCGCTCCTCTTTCCCAATGCAAAGGTAGACGGACGGAGAGATAAAGCAGAAGAAGGGAGGGCAGCCGATGCCTCGGCCGACAAGAGGCACGTCCTCCGCACCCTTAGCAGGACCAGTCCCATCCCCCCGCCTGTCCCCGCCAGCGCAGCCCCTGGCGCAATCGGGCTTCAATCGGCGGCTGTCCCTGCTGCAATCCACGCTGCCCGCCGCATCAGCTGGAATCTAATTCAAGAGATCTTAATCTTATAACAGGGTGACTGACGATAGTTTGAGCAGGCGCGGCCGGCGCAAACTACCGTCAGTCGCCACACGCTCATCAAAACAAGTCGGAGGAGAGTAGGTGTTGGGCAGGAAGGCTGGTGGCTCCTGGGCGGCGATCCCACCACCATCCACTCGTGGCTCTTCCCGCCCGGACACCCAAAGCCTTCCAGCCCGCCCGGGGCGAGTCAGCTGCAGTGCAGCCGGTGGTGGGCAGGAAGGCTTCTGGCGGCTATCCCACCGCCATCTGCCCGCTCATTCGCTACATTACCCCGCCCATGCTCGTCACTTACTCTCTTTGGGTGAGTTTGGAGAAGCGGTGGCCCCAGGAGTCAGGAGAGCCGGGACAGGCTGGGAAGCAGACGGAGCCAGAAGGGGTCCCACGGAGGAGTCTCCGGCCGCTGCGCTCGCCTCGCCCGCCGGCCCCCGAAGTGCGCAAGGGATGCTTTGGCGGAAAGGCGCCACTTCCAGACCGCGCCGAGGGCCACACACACAGGTGGCTCTTTTCGGAGAGGCGGAGGCTTTCCCATGGCTTGTCCGGGTAGAAGTGGGGCTGGAAAGGCGAGCTCGCTCCCCCGCCCATCTGCCCGCTCACTCGCTACGTTAACCCGCCCATGCGAGTGGCAGCGGATGGGCAGGGGAGCGAGCGATCAAAGAAGGCGTCAAAATTAAAAAGCGGGATCTTTTGAGAACGGCCCGGGACGCGGGAAAAATTATGAAAAAGCATGCCTGTCCCACCAAATGCAGGACGTCTGGTCACCCTATGGAAACAGTGGGAGAAGAGCAAAATTTGCAAGTAAAAGAGGCAAATTTCCTTTCTTTTTTTTTGCAGCAGGAAAAATGCATAAGTAAACAATCTAAAAAATAAGTATGTTTGCAAAACTAAACTGGACACAATGTTCTTTAGTGGCACCTTATTATAACATTTTAATTAACATACCCTGCTCATGCTTAGAGCTGAGAATTTCTCTAAGGCAGGGTGTCCAACCTTGATCACTTTAAGACCTGTGGACTTCAACTCCCAGAATTCCGCAGCCAGTGATGCTGGCTAGTGAATATGGGGAGTTGAAGTCCACAAGTTTGATACCTTGTGCTAAGGCCTGTTTCTGAGCCGTAACTTGATTTCTTCTTCCCAGCATTTGTCATCCAGGCCAAAGGACAGAAAAGCCCTTTCAGGATTACTGTATGAGTTTTATTTGGAGAAATCTGTCTCTAGCAGAAATCTGTTTCTTTATTTCATACATACATACATACATGCAGGTAAAGATTCCCCTCGCCTCGCACATACTATGTGCTAGTTATTCCTGATTCTAGGAAGTGGTGTTGATCTTCATTTCAAAGCCAAAGAGCTAGCAGTGTCCAAAGACGTCTCCATGATCATGTGGCTGGCATGACTAAACAAAGGCACATGGAATGCTGTTGCCTTCCCAACAAAGGTGGTCCCTATTTTTCTACTTGCATTTTTTATGTGCTTTTGAACTGCTAGGTTGGCAGAAGCTGGCTCCGTTACACGATGCTAGGGATTCAAACCACCGAACTGCCGACCTTTCTGATCAACAAGCTCAGTGTCTTAGTCACTGAGCTACCATATATATAATGCATAGAATATATAAGTAACTTTGAGGAGGTTGCTTTATCCATGGTTTCAGGTCATCAGCAGACGTGGGTTTTCATTTTTTTTTACTATCAGTTTGCTCGTGCGCGTGTGCAGAAGCTTCTGTGCATGAGCAGAAGTGTCCATGTGGGTGGGCGGAGCCTCTTGCCACCACCACTACTGGTTTGCTCGATCCAGGCCGAACTGGGAACAACCCACCTCTGGTCACCAGTCTATACAAGTGGGATATTTCCCATTAATTCCAGAGCAGGATTGAGAATAATGGACAGGTTATTTCACTTTTGAAATTTATTCATTCTGACTGTATTGTTTGAAGATTTGTATTTAACATGTATTCCACATCTGTTCTTCTTGGAAATGGTGTATCTGATGAAATGAACTCCATCTTATGAAAAAATTATGCCTTTTGATAAAATATATTAGTTGGAAAAAGTGCTACCACAGGATTTTGATATCCTTCTGATTTTTTTGACATAAAACATGTTTTCAGAGACAACTCCTGATAAACAGAGATGTTAGTAGCCTTTTAATCCTAATTCCCAGTCTTGTTCTAAGTAATCACAATTTTCAGCCTTTGACATTTTCTTCAATCATCTTTTCACATACATTTTGTGGTTGTCTGTTGTTAAGGATATTTATTCTTTATATATTTGAGATCTTAACCCTGGGTTCACTGTCATTAGTCTCCATCCACACAGTCCCACAGGTTAATAATTTCTAAAATGTCAAATATTTCTTTTTTTTTATTCAGCAATTATATGCTGAATCTATATTTCTTTTAAATATTTACCTTCTACTTTTCTGCCAAAAGAAACTCAAAGGCATATATACATTTTGTGTATAAATGTAATTTATTCTAGGCACGCCTTCTAATTTAAGTTCTACATTATTATTATGCGTGCATTTTTAATTTTTGTTCTAGAAGTGTGCTTCAATTGAGAAATCTATGGTGATACAATCTCCTGTGTGAATGGTCTTGCTTGAATTGCTGAACACTTAGGGGTTTCACTGACAACATGAAAGAAGCAGAGTCTTTTCTTTGGGCCATGCCTCACCATGGCTTTTTTCTAAACCCTAACCTTGTGCTTTGTCAAGAGCTGGCAATGGTGTTCATTTTGAGTTGTTTTAAAATCCTTTAACTCTTCCTTAAAGCAGATATTATGGATGGAATTCATGCAACATGACAGTGATTCACTTCCCACCCTCCTCCAAAACTGGAAAGGATGACTTTACCCACTTCCAGGAAATATGTACAAAATGGGAGGGTGGGGTTGTTGTAGCCATGCTGATTGATCATGCATTTATGCTCCCAAGCATGCAGGAACCAGATGGCAAAAGGTGAGTCATGACTATGTCCTGGGGCCGAGCCACGGATTGGTTCCTGGACAGGGAACAAAATTTATCCCTAGGGAGAAGAGCACCTGACCTACATATACCACTGTGATCCTAGCCGTCTCTGCTAGAACCTCTGTTCAAGTGACCGTGGTTAATATGATACTGAGAGAGGCAATGGATTGGGGAGAAGAAACATTATCTTAGCACCAAGTCACCAGGCTCCAAGATGTGGCACTTTAATTGTGGGACATGAAGGCTTCTAAAATATGTAGCTTTACATTTTGATATATGAACAACAACAACAAAAATCCACTTCCCTGTCTCCTTTATTGCTAAAAAATATTGATAAAACAATGTTGTTCTATTTTACTGGGCCTAAGCAAATTGAACTATCTACTTAATGTAAAGTTTCCCCTCGCACATATGTGCTAGTCGTTCCTGACTCTAGGGGGTGGTGCTCATCTCCGTTTCAAAGCCAAAGAGCCAGCGCTGTCCGAAGACGTCTCCATGGTCATGTGGCCAGCATGACTAAATGCCGAAGGCGCATGGAATGCTGTTACCTTCCCACCAAAAGTGATCCCTATTTTTTTACTTGCATTTTTCCGTGTTTTCGAACTGCTAGGTTGGCAGAAGCTGGGACAAGTAACGGGAACTCACTCTGTGACGCGGTGCTAGGGATTCAAACCACTGAACAGTTGACCTTCTGATCGAGAACCTCAGTGTCTTAACCACTTATTTACTAAAATTCAGTGTTCACCAAAATGGTATTTTAACCTTATCTATTCATACATGTTTGTAAAAGCAAGAGCTAGGAAGGCTGAAGGTATATGGTAGCCTTTAGGATACAGACTACTTTGTGAAGTTTATTATTTGTTTGTTGGTTGGTTTTACAACATTTATAAACCAGCCCATTCATTTGATTGTGAGGAGTGTACAACAAAGAAAGAAAAAGAACAAAAGTCCTACAAAAAGAACCAGTGCAACCTAACAAAAGCTGCAAATTAATAGAGAGGGGTTCCCACAACCAATCAAATGGAGCCAAATGCCTAGTGAAACGGGAAAGTTGTAATGTTCTTCCCCAAAATAAGGAGCCCTTAAAGCCTCTGGAGGATGCATGTTCCATAGTGTGTGAACTTCCAGAGAAGACCTGCCATCTTGTTCAGATACCATGAACCTCACAAGGAATTCTCAAGTTTGGGTTTTGTTTTTTTAAATAATCCCAATCTAATAGAAGTGAAGAAAAAGGTTTTAGTTGCAACCTAAGACTTAAATTAACATGAAGGAATTTCTGGACTACTACCAAGGAAGCCCAATTTCTTGACTAACTTGATTTGAAGTTTAGGCTCATAAGGAGACATTTAAAAGAATGTGATCCTAAATCTTATATAAGGCTTTAAAGTTAAAATCAGGACTTTAAAATGGATCTGGCTATGATTCTGGAGAGCGTACCACAAAGTGATGGTGGGGGAAACCTTATGCAATATGTGTGCTGCCCAGAGTGATTTTGAGTTGGGTGGCCTATAAATACGCCAAACAAACATTGGTAAGACTGCACTTAGGAATTTAGACTCTTAGGAATGTAAGCACAAGCTAAGCACCCATTAAACTCTTTGAATATGTCACAGCAAATGTTTCTGAGAGTCAACTTCTTGTGCTGATATTGGACACACAAGCATACCAGCCTGTCCTGAGTTAGGCTGACAAAGCAGATGGGGTAACAAGAATGGTTCCATGACATCAGAAATATTTTAAAAAACCATAATTCATACTGAGATAATCCACGGAAATGTTGGATTTAGAGATGAATGGCTATGCCCTAGGGAATATTTCCTTGATAACACCGTATGGTGCCCAGAAGATTCTAGAAGCCAAACAACGATGGTTATGTCTAAATAAATAATCACGGCAACGGGCTTTATACCCCTTAAGTGATGGCTGGGTAATGCTGTAGAGACGGTAGAAGTGAGATGTGGGGAAATGGCCCTAGCCTAGAGAAGTCTTCTGTGCAATTAACAGTGTGACAAACAATCATCCTGAGCTTCTTCCAAAGAAAAACCTCACGAAGAATATAGAAATGCACGTCCACCCATTTATGCAAAAGCAGGGGAGTTATTCCAGATCTGAGGCAAAAGTGTTTGTGTGCAGTTTCTGAAACTGAAGGCCGTATGAGCAATGCCTGTTCCAGGAAATGCCTGAGGGGAGCTTCTGAGTTCCCGACCGCAGCATCCACTCTTACTTGCTTCAGTAACAGCAAATCAATGAGAGCCAGATCCCAGTCAGTGTCAGGACAAGGCCTCTCTCTTCCCAGCCATTGGTTCACTCATAGCTTTGCTATTGTAGACATGGAGAGGGGTGCTGTGAAGATGTTTTTCTTCTTCAAATGAGCAAGACATGAATGTGTGTGTGGATATGTTTTGGCACAATGCAGATTATTGTGCCTCTCTTGCGGGCTCTTTCCCTCTTTAAGGCAATGCTTTTATTACAAGAATAGGGGCATTTTTAAAAATCACTGCAACTGACACAAGTTGTCAGAAAATACTCTGTGGTGAAATGTGTAAGGGATCATGTTATTTTCCCCCTTGGGTGAAGAGCTCTTGAATGCACGAAACACATTCAGATCCCATAATTTACTGAATGCTTGTTTGAGTACATTTTTGTTGTTCACGTGTTCTAAAAATTATTTCAGCAACTGGTATTCAGTCATTTTTTAAGTACAAAAACTCATTCCTTTACCAGTTAATGGAAATCTTTTGACGGGAATATGTTTGTGTAAGGATCATAGGACCTACTGAGTAACCTTGTGATATCATCACTCGTAATGAATATCACAAGTCTCTTTCTTCGCCTCAAGACCACACCTCTAGGAGCAGGTTGTCCAGTTTTACGTTACTAAAAGAGGAAATCGCCCCAAAGAGGAGAAAAGGAAAGCATATTTGCATTAAAATTACATGTTAATTGGTTGGTACAGAAACAACTTCAGAAATAATGATATACTTTAAACAGAAGTATAATGCATCTCACTATATTTGTGGAAAGGTTGCATGCTCTGCATGCTTGTTCGGTTCAGATGCTATTATAATGGTCACTTTAATGTCCTCTTTCTTTTTACCTTTAACATGGAATGGCTTTGTAATGGAGAACAATAAACCATTTTACTGATTGATTGATAAATAAATTAATTGATTGATTACCTTTTCTCCAAAGCACCTGAGGGCAAGACAAGAAGTAATGGATGGAAACTTTAGGGATCCAACCTAGAATTAATGAGAAATTTCCTGGCAGTGAGAACAATTAATCAGTAGAGCGGCTTGCTTTCAGAAGTTCTGTGTGCTCCATGACTAGAGGTTTTTAAGAAGAGGTAAATCATTCCATTTGTCTGGAATTATATAGGGCAGCGGTCTCAAACTCAAGGCCTGGAGGCTGGATCCGGCCCACAGGGTGCTTAGATCCGGCCCGCGGGGCTGCCCTGGAAACAGCAAAGGACTGGCCCACAGTGCTTCTGCCAACGAAAATGGAGCTCCCTCCTGAGCTCCGTTTTCACTGACAGAGGGTTGCAGGAGGCTGTCACAGCCGAAAATGGACCTCGGGGGCCCGTTTTCACTGGCAGAGTGCTTGGGCCATCACAGGCGCCCCCGATACAAGTGATGTCAAGTTGCCCATACCTACCCTGGCCATGCCCCCCCCAGCCCCCCCAGGTCAAACACAATCCTGATGCAGCCCTCAATGAAATTGAGTTTGACACGCTTGGAATAGAGTAACTCCTACTTAAGCAAGGAGTTAGACTAGAAGACCTCCAAGTTTCCTTTCAACTCTGTTATTCTGTATTCTGTATCCATAGAGGTTTATTCTCTTTAATAAAGAAGTTACATGTGTGGAACACCCCTTCTCTCTCAATTCTCTGTCAGTATACTGAGATTGCTACTACGACGCTTGCTTCAGAGGTGGTATTCAGCAGGTTCTAACCAGTTCTGGAGAACTGGCAGGGGAAATTTTGAGTAATTTGGAGAACTGGTAAATGCCACTTCTGATTGGTTCCGCCCCCATCTATTCTCTGCCTCTTGAGTCCCAGCTGATCAGGAGGGAATGGGGATTTTACAGTATCCTTCCCCTGCCACGCTCACCGTGCCATGCCACCCATGCCATGCCATGCCATGCCCACCACGCCCACAGAACTAGTAGTAAAAAATTTTGAATCCCACCACTGGCTTGCTTGCATAACCTTTGGAGACAGGCTGGCAAGAACAAATGACAGGGATTTCTTAATATCGTACTAGGTCAGTCCTTATGAAATAATTTCCCAGAATAGTCCAACAGAACAGTCCTTTTCTCAGATTCCATAAATGCAATATTTCAAATAAGTTCATCTATTTCTTGGGGATGAAAATACATACTTTGTTTCAAGGTTTTTTTTGTTTTTTGTTTTAAAACCTTTATTAGATTTTTTGCTGTGCTTTATTCAAATTTGCCCATTTTAAGCAGTTTGCAATTAGCAAACTGCAATTACGTAGGGTTCTTAATTGGAACTTATTTTGAAAAATGTTCTGAAGGTCTTAAATTATATTATGAGGAATACAGTGAGGGAAAAAAGTATTTGATCCCCTGCTGATTTTATACATTTGCCCACTGACAAAGGAATGGTCAATCTGTAATTTTAATGGTAGGTTTATTTTAATAGTGAGAGACAGAATAACAAAAAGCATTTCAAAAAAGTTATAAGAATGATTATTAAATCTTGGTTTGATTTTGGTAGGGCACTATGCTTAGCAGGCTAACTTAGGGATACGGGGATAGGCTTTTGCCATTGCCCACTTTATACCCTTTTACTACCTGGGATGTCTGCCTAACAGTCTTATCTAAAAATAAGAATGTCTCTGCATATAGATTCTTGAATTGCAAGACACGGCCTCTCCTTCCCCCAGTCCTTACATAGTCCATCTCTGTACTAATACATGTACATAGAACAGTGTTCCCCGCTCTCAAACTTAACTCAGTCAGGCTCATGGTTTATTAACGGAAGTCATTATTGACAGGATCCATAGCAACTTGCAGCAGGAGAGGGAAGCCTCCATGGTTCTGGGTGGTCCCAGTGAGATGGGGGGTGGGTGGGGAAGAATAGCATTGGCTCTCGCTTGGCCTTCCCGTGACGCATCTCACATTTGTCCCATGTTGTTCTTGTGAAGTATGCTATAATCATAGTCCTGGCAAACATCTGTTTCTTTTCTTTTTTCTGTGCAATATAACTTGCTGGCCAGGAGCTATGATTCAGTTTTCCCTTTCTTATTCCCACCAGTCTCTTCTGGAGGGACGTACAGAGATGTTATTCAAAGAACAAATTAGTCATGATTCTCAATTAATTTTCACCCGTACCAACTCAGCTTATTGCTAATAGTCCTTAATTTGTAGGTATCTTTATCCATTCAACCTCCCTCTTTTCCGCCTTCTGTCTTTTGGTGTAAGGGCTCTGTAGTGGCGACGGTATCCATTTTGTATCTTCTCAATGGTTCTTCTATTTCCTTGAACTTCATGTATATTTCAGGCTTGAGTTTCTGTATTGAATATTGCCATTTGAGCCCTGTTGCAGCCATAGAGTGAACCTTGGAAAAGTTTCCATTTCAAACATCTGCAACTCCAGATAGGAAAGATCCCTGCTTGATTCACAAAGACTAAAAAATTCGATCCCTTAGATATTTCAGAGTTAAATATACTGATTGGGGGGGGGGGGGGAAGCAACATATCCGGATTTCTTCGTAATTTCTACAGTATTTCTTCTTGATTAATGTATTTGTGAGTCAGTGTATAAGGAATAATTGTAATGTCATTAGAGGTGTGTTGGCTGGAATTGACTGTTTCCTTTTTATGCAGACAATGCACTGTTGCTGGCTGAGAGCCTGACCGATTTGCAGTGAATGTTAGTTAGCTTGCATAATTTATTTTATTTATTTATTTTCTCTAACAACTCTGGGTATTTCACAAGTTAAAAAAACATTAAGAACAAGAAAGGAAAAAGGTATCATAATAGATAACAATAAAGAAGTAAAAGATGGCAAAGATGACAAAAGCTGCACAAGAAGGAAAAATAAATACTGTATTTTTTGGAGTATAAGATGTACTGGAGTATAAGACGCACCAAGATTTTGAAGAGACAAATTTTAAAAAAAGTTTTTGCACTCTGCAGACCTCCCCAAAATGGCCCGTTTTTCACGAAAACGGGTGTGTTTTTTGTCAACAAAAGGGCATATATAGTCTTTAGGAGGCTTGTAGAGTGCTCCTGGAAGCTTGTGGGGGGGGGGGGGAAATGAGCAAACAATGACCCATTTTTCACTCATTTCTGCCCCCCCCCCAGTCCCCAGGAGCATTCTGGAAGCTTCCTAAAGGCTATGCACGGACATTTTTGCAAAGGGGGCTGGGTTTTGGGAGACCAAAAATTCTATAGTGTAAAGTGTATAAGACGCACCCAGATTTTCATCCACTTTTTTGAAGGAAAAAGGTGTGTCTTATACTCCGAAAAATACAGTAGACTCCCACAACCCAATGGTATTTTTGCATTCTTAGAACCAGGATCCAAAGTCTGGATCTTATGAGGACTCCCATTCCAGAGGGCAGGTGCTGCTCCTGGGAAGGTACATTTCTAGGGTCCCAAAAGAATGCGTTGCTTAATCAAAGGAACCAGAGCATGCTAACCCTAGCAGATTGAATGGGCAGGGAAGATAATGTAAAATATTTATATTTTAGAAGGAAAATGGAGTGAATGAATACACTCTATACATGAATGGTGAAAAATTAGGGCAAGTATATGGAAGAATGTATCTTTTTAAAAGACATGCACATCTGGCAGAAATCTTGTGGGCACTCTGAGGTCTGCGACATGATGCAATGGTTGGAATGCAGTATTGCAGGCTAACTCTGCCCACTGCAGGAGTTCGATCCTGACAGGGGTCAAGGTTGACTAAGCCTTCCACCCTTTCAAGGTTGGTAAAATGAGGACCTAGATTCTTGGGGGCAATAGGCTGACTCTGTAAACCTCTGAGAGGGGGCTGTAAAGCACTATGAAGCAGTATATAAGTTTGTGGTATTGCTATTGTTAGGAATGAATTTTGTCAGAAGGAATTAAAATAAATTTGTGTGAGAGTAAAGTTTGCCCATGTTGTTAAGTGGAAGTGAGAGTTGGGGATATCAGTGGAAGGATAAAAGTAAATTGAATGTAATGGGAATGAGTTGCTTAAGAAGTGTGCCTGGTAGAATAATAAGATATAAGATTATAAATGAATGGATGCTAAATAATAATAATAATAATAATAATAATAATAATAATAATAACAACAACAACAACAACAACAACAACAACAACAACAACAACTCTGCCGTTGCTGGTCCCAAGCCCGGATGAGAAAGGAGGAGGGTTGGGGTAAGGTTGGCAACCTGGCCCCATAAAAAAAACCCGCCAACCCATACAATATGGTGAAAGAAACGAATAAAAATTTTATACCGCATCGGTCGTCGCGCGGGTTAACAAGGGCCACGATGGATGTTGGGGTGCCTGGACATCCATCAACAAGTGGGCTACAAGTGGACCAGCCAACAAAACGACAAAAATATAGTGCAGATGAAAACCGTGCCATAATGGCCTGTTACTACAACTCAGAGCCAGAAAAACGAGGTTATTTAAAGCGAATGTATGAATTATGGAAACAACAATATCCAGATTCAAATGTTAGTGAACAACGACTAGCAGATCAAAGGCGATTTATTATACGGAATAAAGTGTTTAGTGAAGTTGAACTTCAGGAAATTCAGGCAAATTGCAAAACCCCAAAAACAATATCACAAGCGGAAATAACTGATATTCAAGACACAACTAAAGACATTATAGTAGAACTCCCAGAAGATGCTCTTGGGCAGGAAATAACACCACCACCACTAGAACCAGTTATCACTGAACCAACTGATGAACTAACTCAAAAACAAAAAGAATTGAAGGATAAGATCATGGAGCATTTTCTGCTTAATGAGGAAAGGCAACGGTTACCATCACTAAAAACTGTGCCTAAGAAAATTTTGGCCCCTATCATGAAAATGGTTAATGCAGTGTTTTCAACAATTGAATCGGGATCCATCTTGGAAACGAACCAGTTAATGTACAGCGCAGCTGTAATAGTCACTAATGAACTAGGCATTAAAATCAAAGTACCTAGTCACACAACAGAAAAAGCATCAAAGCCAAAGTGGAAAATCCGATTAGAACAAAAAGTCAAAAAATTAAGGCAGATGCTAGTAACTTAAAGAACATGCATGAGCAACGGCTTAAAAACAACTAAATCATAGATCGGCTAATCAGAAGATATAGATTGGATACAAGAAACATCAATGAAGCTGTAGAGATTGTAAAACAGCAGATAACAGCAACAGGTAGAAAAATTGAAAGATATGAGGCACGAATCATCCAATATAAACAAAATCAGCAATTTTGATCAGACCAACGGCGTTTTTATCAAAGTCTTAATGTGAATGGTGACACCAAAAGTAAAAAACCAGAAAAGCAGGCCACAGTTGAATTCTGGAAAGAATTGTGGGAAAATGCAAAGGACTACAATAAGGAAGCAAAGTGGATACATGACTTTGAGAAAAACATTGGCAACAAACAAATGCAAGTATTAGAAATAACAACTGAGATGGTCAAAAATCAAGTAAAAAAGGTAAAGAATTGGACATCACCTGGAAAGGACCAATTACATGGTTTCTGGCTCAAATATCTGACTAGTTTACATGCAATATTGGCCAGGCAACTGAATGAAATTTTACAAAAGGGCCAAATTGATGAATGGTTGACAACTGGAAAAACATACTTGATTCAGAAAGATGCAACTAAAGGAACAACACCTGAAAACTACAGACCAATAACATGCTTGCCAACAACCTTCAAATTACTCACAGGCATTATTGCAGATAACATGATGGATTATTTGGAAACAAACAACATCTTGCCAGTAGAGCAAAAAGGCAACAAAAGAAGGAGCAGGGGCACAAAAGATCAGCTCCTAATTGATAAAATGATATTAGAAAATTGTAAGAACAGAAAAACGAACTTGAATATGGTCTGGATTGATTACAAAAAGGCATTTGACTCACTGCCAAATAGTTGGATCATAAAATGCTTAGAAACACCTGGCATTAGCAAAAATATTACATCCTTTACTGAAAAGGTGATGAAACAATGGAGAACTGAGTTGGCAGTAGGGAATGAGATCTACGGAATGGTTAATATCAAGCGAGGAATTTTCCAGGGTGATTCACTTTCACCTCTTCTCTTCATCATCGCAATGATCCCACTATCAGTAATCTTAAAAAAAAAAAAGAAATTAGGCTACCAAACAGCCAAAGAAGCTGAAAAATTTCGCATTTACTATATATGGATGATTTGAAACTCTATGGAAGGTCAGAAATAGAAATCCAATCATTGACAAACACAGTCCGAGTATTCAGCACCGATATTTCAATGCAGTTTGGCATGGAAAAATGCGCCACTGTATCCATAAAAAGGGGCAAAATCACTGCATGTGAGGAATTGAAATGCCCAATGGCCAACTAATTAAATGCAACAAAAATGAAGCCTACAAATACTTAGGCATTCTGCAGTTGGATAACATCAAGCATGGAGAAGTAAAAACTATTGTCAGGCGAGAGTACACCAACAGAGTTAGGAAAATTTTGAAATCTAAATGGTGGAAATACAATCAAGGCCATAAATACCTGGGCAATACCAGTTATAAGATACACAGCTGGTATAGTTAACTGGACACAAGCTGATTTGGACATTTTGGACCGAAAAACCAGGAAACTAATTACAAAGCACTACAGTTTACATCCACGTGGTGATACTGATAGACTATATCTGCCCCGAAAATCAGGTGGCAGAGGATTATTACAAGTGAAGCAAACAGTTGAAGAAGAAAAACATGCACTGGCTGATTATTTAAAAGAAAGTCAAGAACATCTATTAATCAAAGTAAAGAACCAAAATCTACTGAAGGCCCAACAGACGAAACAAGAATACAGAAAAGATGTGATAAAATCAAGAATGGAGAGTTGGCAGAACAAAGCACTGCATGGCCAATTTCTGGAAAAAATAAAAGATAAAGTGGACAGTGAGCAAACTTAGTTATGGTTAACAACAGGTACATTAAAGAAAGAAACAGAGTCACTAATCCTGGCTGCGCAAGAACAAGTATCCGCACAAATACCATTAAGGCCAAAATCAAAAAATCCTGTGATGATGCCAAATGCAGACTTTGCAAAGAAGCTGATGAAACTGTTGATCACATATTCAGCTGCTGTAAAAAAAAATGCGCAGACTGATTATAAATTGCGGCACAATTCAGTAGCACAAATGATCCATTGGAATTTGTGCAAAAATTATAATATTAAAACAGCAACAAACTGGTGGGAACATAAGCCTGAAAAAGTCACTGAAAATCAGATGGTCAAAATCTTGTGGGATTTCCGTATACAAACGGACAAAATACTGGCGCATAATACACCAGACATCACACTGGTTGAGAAAAATAAGGTCACAATCATAGACATCGCAATACCAGGTGATAGCAGGGTCGCCGAGAAGGAACATGAAAAAATCGCAAAATACCAGGACTTAAAAATCAAAATTCAACGACTATGGCACAAACCAGCAGTGGTAATTCCAGTGGTAATTGGCACACTGGGTGCTATTCCAAAAGCACTGGAATTACATTTAAAACAGTTAAAAATTGACAAAATCACCATCAGTCAAATGCAAAAAGCCGCACTGCTTGGAACTGCACGCATATTAAGAAAATACGTTACAATGTCCTAGGCCCCTGGATGGTAACCAATGCCAAATCCGGTGAAACAACTGGCTGCTATGATACAATTGTATAATAATAATATGACAAAGTAGCCTCAATGCTACATTAGAATACCTGCAAGAGATACCATTTTTGGTATTTTGGTATTTATTGCACATTTATAGGCCGCCCTTTTCCCCGAGGGGACTCAGGGCGGCTTACAATCAAAGGGGAAGGGAGTGTAGGACAATACAAAAAGAAATGTGAACAAAAGTAAATTAAACAATAAAACTCAACATTCACTCGGCATTTGGGAGGGGCGAAAGTAGACTTATCCCCAGGCCTGACGGGCTAGCCAGTTCTTGAGGGCTGTGCGGAAGGCCTGGACGGTGGTGAGGGTACGAATCTCCACGGGGAGATTGTTCCATAGTGTCGGAGCCGCAACAGAGAAGGCTCTCCTCTGAGTAGTTGCCAGTCGGCACTGACTGGCGGATGGAATACGGAGGAGGCCAACTCTATGCGATCTGATGGGACGCAGGGAGATAATTGGCAGAAGGCGGTCTCTCAAAGACCATTGTTGGAAGAAATATCCTTCAGGGTTCAGTTCCAAGTGGGAAAAAAGACACTGGAGACATGGAGGCTGCTTGGAAAGATGGTTTAATGGCAGTGACATGTAGGCAGGGGAGCCAGAGCCTCACCACTGTCATCATGAAAAGAAAAAAAAATGTAAAAGGAAAAAGGCTGAGCTAGTTGCTGCCAGAGTCACAGTGGATGACTCTGCTTGGTGCTGTTTAAAAAAGCCTGTAAAAAAGTGCCCTCTACAGGAGGAGGCAGGAGAACCATGTGCCTCATTTAGTCTGACTTTATGATCACTCAAGCAGAATTAAGCAGGGGTTAAAAGCCAAAAAATTCCTTATGTAGACGAGGCACGTGGTTCTCTTGCCTCCTCCTGTAGAGGGTGTTTTCTTTAGAGGCTTTTTTAAACAGTTAAGCAGAGTCATCCATTGGGGACTCTGGCAGCAGCTAACCCAGCCTGACCTCAGCAGCTTTTGCCCTTTTCCTTTTACATTTTTACATTTTCATGATGGCAGGCAAGAGCAGAGTTGAAATCCTCTGTGAAACAGCTGGAAAAGGTATGTGGGTCGGAGGGAGGGGGAGGAATTCAAAATTAATGTAATTTGTAGGTAATTGTAAGTAATTTTTGTGTGTGTGTGTGTGTGTGCACGTGTGCATATGTTTGTTTCTTCACTCAAACAAACTCCCTCTCAATTTGAGAGAGACTTTGTTTGAGAGTGAAGAGAGGGAAGGGGTTAGGAGTCGGAGAAGCAGGGAGGGCAGCCCGCCAACTTTCTTTCTCTGTGTCCACGGCAGCCGGCCAGCAGAGACGGGTCTTTTGCCTGTCTCTGCTGGTGGGCTGCCTCTTTCTTTTGCCCAGAGGCAGCAGCCCGCCTGAGCTGCCCACCTCTGGACAAAAGAAAGAAAGCGCCAGCCCGCCAGCTCGCTTTCTTTTGCCTGCCTCTATGTCCGTGGCCGACATAGAGGCAGGCAAAAGAAAGTGAGCTGGCAGGCTGCCGCTTTCTTTCGCCCGCCAGTCAGAGCTCAGGCGGGTGAAAGAAAGAAAGCGCTTTAGACAGTGGGGTGTCAGGGGAGAAGACGGCCTCACCAGGCGTAAACCTCACTGCACGTCACTGTTTAATGGTGGACAGGATCACATGGCTTGAGCTCCTGAACAGAAAATGGGGGGGGGGGGTGTCACATGCTTCCAAATGTTGGGTGAAAAAGAGAGAAGGGGCTTGCCGGGTTTTTTATACTCTGTTTGGCCCCACATCTCTGTTTCCTGTTCCTCAGTAAGAAATGTATTTTGATTGGTTGTCAGACTCCCATGGAGCCATTCAGGGGCAACTCTCTAGGCTGTGTTTTGAGTCCCAAGTTTGATTGAGTTTTCAGATGCCGTGCGGTGAGTTTCTGTGGAAGGCTGATCCTACCTTTATTATGTAAAGTAGACTAGCTCAGGCTTTAATAGCTCATTGACAAGGTGTAGGGGAGCAGGAAGCTGCAGGGAGGTATTCTGTCTTTAAAAACATGTTTCTCCCTTTTCACATCCAGGGAAATATACTATTCTGCCTTCTTAATATTTCCCAGAATATTTCAGTTTTCTAGCAGAGGTGTGGCTTTTAACTTCCTACACCTGCTAGCAAAAACTGCTGGGACCGCAAAATAGACAAAGTGACAGAAAACAAGAAGATAATGTGCTCTGGACTTTACAACAGTGGCCCCCAACCTTTTGGGCACCAGGGACCGGTTCCGTGGAGAAAGGTTTTTCCACAGACCAGAGAGGTCGTGATTTCATGTGCTGCCTGCATCCCGTGGATGGGGCTTCACTTGTTTGCATAGATTGGTTTCTGGCATGCTGCCTTTTGGTCTATAGATCGGGGGTTGGGGACCCCTGCTTTAGAATTTAAACAGATAAGCACCTGCCACACAACAAGATATAACAATTGTTGATAAGAAAGACAAAAATAT
The DNA here is from genome assembly GCF_051295495.1 of Thamnophis sirtalis. Taxonomy (NCBI): domain Eukaryota; kingdom Metazoa; phylum Chordata; class Lepidosauria; order Squamata; family Natricidae; genus Thamnophis; species Thamnophis sirtalis. The sequence continues at coordinate 130,307,445 of NW_028261383.1, forward strand.
CTGAATAGTGGACATTGCTATTTCTGGAGTCAGCAGAAGAGAAGAGAAAGAATTGGGGGGGGAAAAATAAAATATAGAACAACTGTGGAAAACGTCTATGGAGATTCTCAATCATCTAGGTCATATTTGTCTCAAAAGTTGTTTCCAAAAAAGCAACTAGCTTTGTTTTTTTCCCTTGAAGACATTTTGCTTCTCATCCAAGAAGCTGAAGAAGTGAAGAACTAAAGAAGCTGCTTGGATGGGAAGCGAAACATCTTCAGAAGAAATAAAAGATAGTACCAATATAATAGGCTCTTTGGGTACAATTCCAAAACCACTGGAACACTGTGTGAACAACTTTGTCATTGACAAAATCATCATCAGTTAATTGCAGAAGGCAGCTTTTTTGGAGCCCCATACATCTGGCAAACAATATCTTCAATATTGTTGAAGATATCAATATCTAAATCAATATTTAATTCAACATCTTCAATATTATTAAACAACAACACTTGCCTATCCCAGGTCTGTCCCAACATTTACCTGTCCCCTTGGGAAAGATTCAGTTGGAAGACAAAAATGCCAAATCCAGTCTAACATCTACAACTACAACAACAATAACAATAATACCACCTATCCCAGCTGCTTGAGAAGAACTTGATAGGGTGACCAAAAATACCATATCCAGTCTGACAGACTGTGTAATCAATAATAACATATTGCATGCATGTGATTTGATAAACAAAAGTGAGTGACTAGAAGTATGTTGAGATAGATCACATGAAAAGAATGAATTAGGAACAAATTGCAAATCTGAAGAAAAAAGAGTGAATTGAGAGGATGAGGAAGGTCTGAGAAAATTGTGGTTTTGAGATGGTTATCAGATTGAGCTGATAAAATCCTTCAAAGGAGAGAGGTGAGAAGTTTAAAAATAACTATCTATGCACAAGAGTATCAAAATGGTCAAAGCAATAATGATTTGCAAGACAGATACATATGGAGAAATATAAAGAATATTAGTTTAAACTAAATGTAATTAAATTTCCTTTTATTTTATCTTCTATCTTCATCTTTTATTTGCTACTCCTTACTATTTTGGGTGCCTTTTTATAATATTACTTACCCTACAAAGGTAATATGTGTGATATATGTGTGTCTAAGTGCCCAATAAATTATTCTAGTTACTGATAAAAGGAAAGGCATAAATGCTGGGAGGTGACAAGTGGTCATTGTATGAATAATGATGATAATTCTGTGGCTTACATACTTGTCTCAGTGATGGGGACAGAAATACAAAAATACAGCACTTACATAATGATGTCATTGCACACTTGTCATTTGGGTATTATTGTGGTTTGCAATGGACCTTGCAGGAAAAGTTAAGAGTTGTTGAGGCGAAACTCAGATTAAGAGCTCCTAGAAATAACTCACTGCTGTGTTCACATGACATCACATGAACATCTATATTTAACTAAACCATAGTTTACTCCACTAATGCAGTACTCTGGGTTTGCAGGACATTGAATCATCAGTAATCTGAAGGCTAGATTTATCCAACATAGCAGACTGATAAAACATGAGTGACTAGCTTGCAGCTAGCACAGTATATCCAGCAAACAATCTCCTGCCCCCAGTTCCTTTAATTAGTAAAGCTAAAGGAAATTCGATCCAATGGGGCGTGTAGTATGTGCATGTCTATAGGACACCCAACACAGCACCAACTTGATACATTGGGGCTAGAATGCCAGAGGACCTTCAATTGGGAAAACCAGCTATAGGATAGAAATGGGCAGTTTTCATCCATCCTGACTAATATGATAAATGAAATGGTAATGTCTGGAGCATCAGAAGTTCCACCCCTCTGCTTTAAACTGAAAGTTGAGTGACCCTGAATCCCCTAACTCTATTTTGACTACTGGCCTCCCTCTACTGACTTACCTTAATTAAATGAGACAAGGATAAATTTTAGCATAAGGATAGTGAAGTGGGAATCATTAGAGAATTGAAAAAAAGATCTCAGAGGTCATCTAATTTAATCTCCTGCTTGTTCTGTGAAACTGCTTATCCAGATCTTGTTTCAGGACCTCCAGTGAAAGGGGCCATACCATTTCATTAGGAAGTTTATTCCATTTGTTATTTTCAGGAAAATCCTCTTAATATCTACTTTACTTCAGGAAGACATAGAACTAAGTCTTGTCCTTACATTGTATGACAGCTCTTTAGATGTATGAAGCCTGGTGTGCCATCTCCCTTCAGCCTTCTCTTCTGTAGGCTAAACTTACTCAGGTTCCATAAACATTCCCAGTAGGAGTTTTTCCAGTCTCCTCATCATCTTGCCTGCCTTCCCTTGAACGCTGCCCTTTGTTGATGCCCATTTTGTACTCTGTTAACTGGAACCGGACACATGATTCCAAGTGGGGCCTCACCAAGGCAAAGTAGAGTAGAACAATTATATCCTGTGCTCTGGTGTGTAAGTTTCCATTAATATATTGCAAAATACCACAGGCCTTTTTAGCAGCTGTACCATACTCTTGGGTCATGTTCAATCTGTGAACAGTAATACTAGAACACCCAGTTCCTTTTCACATGTTCTACTGCCAAGCCACATCTCCTCCATCCTATGCTGTGCTTTTCATTTTTTCTTGCCAAATACAGGACATCATATTCCTTGCACTTAAATTTCACCTTGCCTGTTTCAGCTCACAGTACTGTTCAAGCTTGTCTAGATCTTCCTGAATTTTGCCTTTCTGTTCTGATACTTTAGCCCCTTCCCCCAATTTAATGTTCCCTGCAAACGGTAATCATCGGTAATCAAACAGTAATCTTTCCTGAACAGAAAAGGTGATCACATGCTTCAATGTTGGTGGAGAAGAAGAGAAGAAGGGACTGAGAGTCCCGGTTTTGTCCCCTCTCTGGCCTTTGATCTTGATCTTGTATTCTGATTGGTTGTCAGACTCCCATGAGGCCATGCAGGGACAACTCTCTAGGCTGCGTTTTGAATCCAGGTTTGGTTGAGTTCTCAGATACCATGTGGTCAGTTGAGTAAAGGGCCAATATTATCATGCTTTAATCCCATTCCCCCTGGAGCTGAAGTGGAGAAGCCTTTATTATGTAAAGTGGACTAGCTTGGCATTCTTAATGGCCCATTGACAAAGTAGGGATGGGCAGGAAGCTACAGGAAGCTAATCTGTCTTTTAAAACATGTTTCTTTCTTTTCACATCCAGATAAATATTCTGCCTTTTCAATATTTCCTAGGATATTTCATTTTTCTGGAAGAGAGCTGGGTGATAACTTCCTACACCAGTTCTTCCCTATTTAGAAGAATTGGATCCAGCCCCTCTGACTTCCTTTTCTTTCTTCTATCTTCTGACAAATTAAGTTGCGAACAAGAGGACAGGGATTTGCTGGAATTCTGTTAAGGTTGTCAGAGTTAGATTTCCAGCAGATATCGAGAAAACCAGGCATGAAATCAACTTCGCTACCAGTTCGCAAACGTGAGTGCTTGCGCGCATGTGCTTGCTTTGCTTGCACACATCACTTCCGTGCATGTGCAGAGCATTAAAAGCAGGATGTGATGACGTCCAGGTGGATGGGTGGGTGGGTGGAGCCTCCTGCTGCCGCTACTGCCGGTTGGCCTGAACCAGATAGACCCAGCTGAATTGCACCACTGGAGATAACTGAAACCTCCCATGGTCTTTTGCTTGACACTTTAAAAGCTTGTTTATTTGGCACAGGAACAATTCATCCATCCACTTTGTCTGTCTAGATAGGCTACAATAATTCCTAGCATTATTTTCTTTTCTTTTTGTTTCCTTTTATCCTTACCCACATTTTCCATGCTGGAGTATGCTTTCTCATTGTGTAACTGGTGCCAGGTTATCTACAGGAGTGCTTCTCTCATTAGAATTGGCCTAGCCAGTTCAATCTACCAGAGTAAAGCTGCTGCTAGTGGTCCCTTTCTTTAGGGAGGTGAAAGGGGCCACAATTGACAGTATTTCTAGTCCTTTGGAATGACTTCCCAGTGAGCCTCCAGTTAGCACCCACTGTGACCATCTTCCTGAAAACAGCTTTTCTAGAAGGCTTTATATCTGTATTTGTATTTATCAGTTTGTCAAACATGTACAAGAAAGCAGGTATAAACATGGACATGAACGAAAGAAATGAATACAAATACATGGGGACAGTAGGACAGGGACAATAGGCACACTGGTGCACTTATGCACGCCCCCTTTACAGACCTCTTAGGAATGGGGTGAGGCCCACAGTAGACAGTTTAAGATTGAAGCTGTGAGGGTTTGAGGATGTAACAACAGAGTCAGGTAGAGCATTCCAGGCATTGACCACTCTGTTGCTAAAATTTTCTGCAATCGGGTTTGGAGCGGTTTACCTTGAGTTTGTATCAATTGTTTGCATTGTTTATCATGTCCCAGATGCCAATTTGAATGGGTCATAGCCTGGTGCTATTGATACAATTTGCATTTTTTGCTTGTTACGGTAATTGGTTTGCAGATTCTTTTAACTGTGTACTTTAATTGCAAACTATTTATTCTGTGCTTATCTTTGTGAATCGCCAACAATCCTTTAGAATTACAGTGAGCTGTATATCTGACTGAAAAATAGATAATAAACATATACAGTGGTATAGTATTTCTATATCTTCTCTTGAGTCTGTTTCCTAAAGCCTTGTAGTCTTCCAGTTGTCGTCTTCCAGGGCTATTTTCCAATTGTGTGTCACCCCACCTCATTTCTGTAAAGCTTGTGTCATATTGCCTTTGCGCTATTAGGATTTTTCCTGATCTGTTTCTCATACTCTGGGCAGAGCCTTAAAATACTCACCAGATGTCCATTGGATAAATTAAAATGCACATTGCTTATGCCATTGGGATAATAGTAATCTGTCCTAAAACATTTCATATATTTAACAAGCAGCATATAAGCAATTCTTCCCCAACTGGTGTCTTACAGATGTATTAGATACCAATTCCCACAATTGCCAGCTAACAGTCCACACTTACTGGAAAAACCTGATTGGTAGAACTGTAAAGAAAAACATGGAAGTGTGGGGGCAGCTCCCTCTCTTGCCTTTTCAGCTTCTTTCATTTAAAGCTGCTGTGTGAAACATAGGAGCCCTCCAAAAAGAAACATAGAATATATAGCCCTTGGATTCCAAGGTGGTAACCTGAGAACTAGGTGAGAGGAATCAAGGGTGGTGAACTAGATTTGTAGGTGTGTACGTGCATGATAGTGGTAGGCAGGCAGATTATAAAACGAGAGCATGTGAGGGTTGTGTACAGACTGCCGGGAAGCAGGCCCCATATATAATTGTGTAAGTGTTGCTGAAGCGCTATTCCACCCGCTTTTACTGGTTGCCAGCTGCCCTATAGGCAGAAGGAAGGAAGGGCGGAACTACTTCTTGCTCAACCTGTATGGAATCAAAGCAAACTTGTTCTGGAAATATGCCAGGTGGGAGAACCCAGGCGCCCCAAAGGTGTGTGTGTGTGGTGGGGAGGGTGCCAGCTTCCCACCGGCAGAAGAGAAGCTTTGCGAAGCCTGCTGGGAAGTGACTATTTTGGGTAAAGGAGCATTTTTGTTAATGCAGGACAAGCTGCTTGGAAACATCTAAAAGCTTTGCATTCTGCGTGAAGTCACTTTTCATTTCTGTCTTTTAAGGCCTCCTTATCTAATACACAGAATCAAGCTAGTTGTGGCTTTTATCTTTTCCCCTCTCGCTTTCCTGCATGTATTTCATGTGATCCTGTGAATAGAGAGCAGTGGTATATATAGAGCATCACAAGACGCCTGGATAAATCACTCTAAACAATTATGGTCTTTCAATTTATCCTGAGGACAGTTTGTGTAACACATTTCCCATGTTTTCTTATATATAATCCAAGCAGGAACGCTGCACAGCTGCCAAAGCAATTACTTGAATTTATTTTTGCAGTAGCTGCTTTGGATGAGCCTTTGGAATCCTGTGCACCAAATTCTAAGAAATAGCAAATGTGTTTATCATTTTTTTTTATACAGACAAATAAATAAATATTGATCCAACTTCAGCTTTGGCACAATTCTCTTGGCATCCTGAATGTGGAACTCGGGGCCAGTTTTCAATCCTGACCTTATATCTAGTCTATATTTCACAGGAATTGAATTTAAGCAGCAAGTTTGTTTTCCAGTCTCATCTTGCAGATTAGACTTTTCTGGAGTGGTAATTCATCCCACTGAAGTACCATCTCAATGTGTGGATGGAAAGAAACAGGTAGATATTGACTTTAAGCTCCACCACAACTGAACTGCTCTTATACATTTGGATTAAAGGTGGGTTCCTACCAGTTTGGACCGGTTCAGCTGAATAGGTAGTAACTGGCTGGACAAGTGACCGTACTGATTCTATCCTTGGCGGTGCCATCTTGATTTTCTGTTCTGCACATGCGCAGAACAATCTTCATTGAAAAAATGTTATTCTTGTTCCTTTTTTAATGTTGTGTGCATGCGCAGACTTTTTAAAGCGCAAATGTGCGTGTGTGCAAAAAAAATTGGACTCTGAACCAGTAGTAATGCCGGCAGAAACCCACCCCTGATTCGGATTCACTTCGAGACCCAGTGATTATTATCAGAGGTAGATTGCTACCGGTTCGCACCGGTGCAGGTGAACTGATAGTGGTATTTTGGCCTGGGTTGCAGAACAGGCAGCAACTCACCCGTGATTATTGTGGATGGGAAGCCATTGTTCCCCGAAAAGGCAAATCCACAATTTGGAAGTCCTGCTGGAATTGCGGCTCCTTCTAGAGCAGCAGATGGAAGCTTTGCCTAACTTTGACTGGTATATCATTTGTGGCCTTTCCTAGGCCCAGGGCAGAGGTGGATTCCTACTGATTCGGCCCAGTCGGCCGAGTAGGTAGTAACTCGGCCGGACACGTGCCCGAACCGGTTCTATTCTCGGCGGCACCATCTTGATTTTCTGTGGAGAATAATCTTCATTGCAAAAATGTATTCCCCCCCCCCTTTTCTAATGTTGTGCACATGCGCAGACCTTTTTAGGTCAAATACGCACATGTACATTTTATGCACACCGAACCAGCAGTAATGTCGGCAGGAACCCATCCCTGGCCCAGGGGATCTTCTGATAGTGGCTTACACCCTCATCACCATGACTATTGCAAAACACTCTGCATTGGGTCTGCCTTTAAAAGCCACCTGGGAGTTTCAATTGATACAGATTGCAACACTCCTAGTGTTCCCTGGCAGCCATCAATGGGAACATGTGACACCTATTTTGTAAGCCCATTTACATTTATTGGTTACCTATTGGCTTCCAAGTGCAATTAAATGCGCCATTGTTAACAAATATGTTAGCATTATGTCTCAGCACCAAACCACATGCACGCCTGCATCTCCCTAATGATGTTGGCCCAAATGTTGCAAGTTATGGATTCCTCAACACTTTTGGAAGGCCAAGGAGAAGGATGTTCAAAAGGGTTGCTTTTTGGTGGTGACATCCAGCTCTTTGGAACGACCTCCCATCTAAGGTAAGACTTGTCTACCAAGCTAGCTTCCAGAAGAAGCTACCTTGGCTAGCTTTCAGAAGATGTTCAAGATTGAGCTCTTCTACTGGATGTTTGTTCTGTGGTACTAGGATGCTTTTTGGATAGGGTCACCTTATGCTTTGCGGTTTGAGTTTCTTCTTCCCTGCACTGTAGGTTTGCAGTTTTGCTTGGAGATTTTTTTTTATTGTACTTGAAAGCTGCTTAGTCTATTAGATTGTGGTGAGGTGAAATCAAATACATTTATTAGTAAATAAACTCATGTGTTTCTTTATAAAATTAGCAGGTGAGCTTGCCTAAATGTTACATTTTTCTGCATGTTGCTCAGGCCATTTTTCAAATGAATCAATTTGCAAAAATCCTTACTGGGGAGGTGTGATAATCCCCCAAGTTGAAGGGCGGCACAAAAGTGCTCCCTAAAACATCTAGCCAATTGAGCTCATGCCAAGAGGCCCCAGGATTCAGCTTTCATTTCCCCTAGAGCAGTGATGGCTAACCCTTTTGTCGTCGTGTGCTGAAAGCAATGTAATGCAATGCATGTGTGACACCCCTCACTCCGCCCCCACGCATGCAGCCCACCCCCTATGGCTTCCAGGTAGGTGCAGGAGGCCTTCTAGGCCCAAAATAGGGTGCAGAGGGGGCATGCCTCCCCAC